>NW_027509208.1:20225000-20825000 GCF_051911475.1 Siphateles boraxobius | reverse complement strand
GTATCACTTAAGTATTAGGGCAGTCGATAGTACCTAATATTTTCACACTGAATCTACAACTTAACGTAACATGTATATTGTGTTTTTGGTTATTTCATGTTTTCCCGTGTGCCCAGTCATTTGACCCAGTTTCCCAGTGTGTCTGAGTGTTGTATTCAGTTCACTATTGTCTAATTAATTATCTTATTAGTTTCTCGTTTAGTCTAGTATTTTGTAATGAGTGAGACAAATCGGACACAAGTAATTGTTATGTTTAACAAATAATCTTTAAAACACCTAAACGATCACAAATTAAGAAGTCTGTGAAAACCCCCAAAGTGATATAACCAGGCCTCTTTTTGCCATGGTTTTATGACTTAAAAGAATAGAGAGCTCATTTGAAGTCATTTGATTCAGGCCATAGGAAAGACCCATAGCCTTCAAAACAGACTTCCTGCATTAATTTATAGACAAACAGATCTAAAAATTAACATTCATCCCAGGACATTGTGTGTAGGCCTATGTGTCATGTATAGTGTATTTTGCAATATATTTTGGTTCATGCATGCCCTATGAGAGAACTACTAGTTAATGTAACCCCGCCTGTAGCATGTCTCCTATCGAATTAATACTCATTTAACGACTGACACTTTAGTGTACATCAACTCCTCATAGGAAGCAGTGTGTGTTTGTTATAATAATCTGAGTATAAATGTATACAAGTGGCCAGGCCCACCTCTAATCACACTTGAGACAAAGAGCCATAAAACCTCCCAACTGTCAGGAATCAATCAGATTCATTCCCATCCACCACTCAAAGATCACTCTCCCCGGAATACTAACCACTCACACCTGTGCACCATCAATTACCTCATCACCCAGCTCTACAAAACACCCATGCACACTTCAGTCTTTGTCAAGCCTCCAACAGGAATAGACCATAACCCTCTGTCTCCTGAAGTCTCCAAGTCAACCTGAAAACCACCACGTAACGTATACTCACCTTTGAAATACTCACCTTTGTATCCTTGTCCCGCTGTTCCCAGAAGTCCTGCCTGGTCCCATGTTCCCCGAGTCCTGGAGATTCGTCTGAGTGTCCCACGTTCCCGCCGAGATCTCAGTGTCCGCCACTGTATCTGAAATAGAAAAGGAGACGTATCAATGAACAGTGTCTGCTCACGCCAAGCTAACTAAAAGAGGATCTGCTCACCTGGAATCCGCTCTGCACGTAGTGATCATCACCGCACCTTCACCTTCACCTTGCCAATTCACCTTGTCACTTGAATCATTGTAAATAAACTCACGTTTGAATTCACTCCGTCTCTGTGCCTGTATCCTGACACCAACAGAGGAATTTTCCCGCTTTGAAATTCCCCCTTTCTCATTGGTCAAGCCAACCCTGAGAGTTGTGCCTTTTCTCAGGATTTATAGAGCATCTACACAAGTCCCTACCTCTCTTCCTGCTTCTACTGGTTGCTGTGCATGTGTGTGACAGGAAACCCATGCGGTCGCGGGCCAGCAGGCCCAACACATCAAGCCATGTGCAACTTCCTCGAGCATGACAGAGTCGAACTAACCATGCAAGTTCATAATTTCTTCATATAACGCAGAAGAAATCGATTGCAACTTCAATACCATCGACTCACAGAACCATCAAATTAGGAACTTTACGAAACTGCTTCAACTGCAACGCGGGTATTGTACAATTAACTGACAAAACAGAAGTTTAGGGTAAGCAGGAAAATCCTCTTAACGAGGTGCTTTGAAAATACCAAGCTGGTCCCACTTTATATTAAATGGCATTAAATGGAATACACTGAAACTCCACTGAAATCATGATGATTCCTATACCATGTATTTACTGTATGACTGGCAGGACTTTTGTTGAATTACAGCTAAAGTTTCCCCTTGTGGTACCAGTGTACTTACATGGTAACTATGCACTTGATACAATGTGTTAATCTGTCATAACTTACTGTGTAATATGCAAAATCCAAACCTCTGTGCAACACTGTATTAACAGTGTACTTACATGGTAACTCCTCAGGAACGGTCAACAATATACAGTGTAAAAGGGTCATAACTTACTGTGTAATATGAAAAACCCAAACCTCTGTGCAACACTGTATTAAAGGGGTCATATAATGGTACATGCACTTTTACAAGTTGATTGTACTGAAATGTGTGTTGGTAGTACCTGTACACAACCATCATATAATGATTAAAATCCATCCAGTGTTTTTGTTTTAATCTCCTTATATGTTTTCCCCTGCCTCAAATTGAGCTGTTTGTTTTTGTGACGTCAATAAAACGGCCCTCCCAAAATTGATAATTGACAGCAGCGTTTCTATGGTTTCAACACAGACCCGCCCTAAGCGAGCTGTCAACATAGTCCGCCATTGTTGATACACTGGAGCAGAATGGCATCCAAGCGATTGCTGTGTTCTGTTCTTGGCTGTAATAAGGAACACAGCAGTCATTTTAATGTTCCTAAACTCGAACCGCTGAAGTTTTATTTTTGAAGGGAATATCCCAACGATCAACGTAAATGCTTTTATGTTTGCGCTAATCATTTCTCACCAGACTGCTTTATAAACGAGGGTCAGCGTAAATATGGTTTTGCTAAGAAGCTGGTCTTGAAAAAAGAATCAGTTCCAACTATTCGTGTTCCTGCTGCACCACCAGAAGACGTGAGTGTAACGTTTTATTAACCTTTAAATATTAATCTTTGCAAATCGCTTGCACGCTTGATGATGAATGTGGCTAATGTTTACACTCAGGTCTCAGGGTATATTACGGCATGTTTTCTATGTAACGTTACGACGTTCTCAATAAAATTCATAATCCCACGTTTATAATGTACAACGCGTTATGGTTAATGTTTCAGCACTGACAGTTGTATATAACACCAGAGACTATTTATATAAAAGGACTTTGCTAACACTGAGATAACATTATACTTCACTGACAAGCCTACATTTACCAAAAAAAAGTTTTTCAACATCAATCTGTCAACGAACTAACCTATACATCAGTAAACACATATCGTCTGTATCTCACTACTCTAAGTTACCCTGCCAGTAAATAAGTTACAAAAATAGATCAAAGTGACATTAAGTTAACCAACCATTCAGAAACGTCCTGTTCGAGCCTTAATTGTCGAACTTCTTCGGGGCCGTCATCTTGTTCTGGGTCCGACTCCGGTTCTATCTTTACAAAAAACAGCTGTTTAAGAAAGCAAACTCCATCTTGACTGACTGTTCTCATCCTTTATATCAACAGTTTCAGTTTCTACCATCAGGTTCATTGCTCAGACTCCCATTTGCTAAAACAAACAGATTTAAACACTCCTTTGTTCCGTCTGTTGTCTCTCTTTTAAATGCAAGGAGGGAAAGGTAGCTTACACATTATTGAATTTGATCAGAATGTGCATTGTTATTTTATCATATTATGTGTATCTGTGTCTGTAAGTTTGTGTGCTCCTACGCTGTGAAACTAATTGCCCCACTGGGGGGACAAATAAAGGTATTGAATTGAACTGAATTGAATTGATACGGTTGCACAGATGTGTCCTCAGAGACTCCCACTAACATTCTTGTTGCAAAATATACGCTCAACTGTTGTCAAGGCAACACTCCATGTGCGTTTTGTCAAAACGCCCCACAGAACAGAGGGGCGGAGTGAGTAAAGCTCATTATCATCCCTTAAGTGTCACCGTCCCACAGGTGGGACGTTTGCCACTATATATTTAAAACAATAATATCTTAGTAAAAACCTAAAGTAATATTGACAAACTATATATCATTTGAAAGCTTAAAATCTCTAGTTTTCATATTTGGTGGCTGTTTTCTAAAATGAATTACAGAGGAGCAGTAATTGATCAATTTGCAACAAGAATATTTCATATTCATTAGGAGTATTTAGGCCTTTATTTTGAAATAGCAATAAACATGAAAAATTATGAAAGATTGGTAGAAACCTCAGTTTGTTTTCATGCCAAGAGTTCAAAAGATAACACCAATTCCATTTTATGAGAAAAAAAGGTCTGAAAACGTTTTAAATATAAAGAAAAATATTATGGATTCTCGATTTGTGATGCAGCTGCGAGCTATAACGCACATATGTGGTCTTTTTTTTTGCATTTATTAGAGGTTGAATTCAAATCAAATACTGCCAAACCACCCATACTACTTCTGAATAGGATGTCTACTTCATAAATTGTATGAAAATTATGGAAATACATGGTTCAGATCACTCAAAACATATATGAAAATCGAGGCGCCCTTATATGGGCAGTAATGGAGTCTGGTGTTCACCTAGTGAAAAAGTTGGGTACTGCGCCTGAATAAAATCTTACTGTAAACTCATTTTTTGAGATATCAACCTAAAATTTGGAACACAACTTGTTCAGATTTTTGGCTTTAATTTTCTTGCAGTTTTAGAGTAAAATATGTTTTGTAATATATATATTTTATATAAAATATTAATAATTATATTTTACATTAAATCATTTCATAAACTTAAACAACTTTTTTTCTATTTCATTTTTAATAATTTCTACACTTCTACAATAATCTGGAAAATGTCTGGAAAAAAACAAGACCAACCATAGGTCAATATTCCAAAGCATTCTTGAATTACAACCAAGTTTAAGTTTGGATAATGATTTTTATGTCTATGCAAAAAAAGGGGGGGGGTGACAGTTATTAAAGGCATATGCACTGAAACGGCGTGCTGAAAACAGAGCTGTTTTTGACCATGTAAAATTTGTGTTTTCTTACAACACTAATGATAATTTTTAATAAAAGTATGTTACAAAGTTTTCATTTAGACCCTAAAGATTCATATTAGCTTGTACAAAAATGGCATTATATGACCCTTTTAACAGTGTACTTACATGGTAACTCCTCAGGAACTGTCCACTTAATATAAAGTGTAAAACAGTCATAACTTACTGTGTAATACGCAAAACCCAAACCTCTTTTCAACACTGTATTAACAGTGTACTTACATGGTAACTCCTCAGGAACTGTCAACTTAATATAAAGTGTAAAACGGTCATAACTTACTGTGTAATATGCAAAACCTCAAACCTCTGTGCAACACTGTATTAACAGTGTACTTACATGGTAATTCCTCAGGAACTGTCCACTTAATGTAAAGTGTAAAACTGTCATAACTTACTGTGTATTATGCAAAACCCAAACCTCTGTGCAACACTGTATTAACAGTGTACTTGCATGGTAATTCCTCAGGAACGGTCCACTTAATATAAAGTGTAATTGTTAGGGTCATTGTTGTGTACCATCAGTGTCGTTACATGATCATTTCATGGGAACTTCCCACTTCAATTGTAAAATGTTACATGTTAATTCAATTGGAACTGTTCACTTGAAAGTAGTTTAACAATTGCATGGGTAAAATGTAATGTGTGAATTAAAACCATTTGTTTTTTTCTAATAAATGACAATAACATTTTTAGTTTTAAACAAGTTTTTTGACAGACTCCGAAAATACGTTCTTTTTTATTTTGACAGGTGGTGGAGGTCTAATAAAGTTGTTAAGCACTGTATAGGGGGCAGTTTTACCTTATAAAAACCTGTGTATCTGCGTTTATCAAGTACTTAAATTTTATTCCATCACAATTCTACAAATTGTTACTGCTACCATCAACTAAAGACATTTTTAACACTGCAAAGGTGGAACGGAAGCTGCATCTGACATAGCATTTATGTTTATTTATACATACTGTTTAATGATGCTTATGTACATGTATTTGCATTGCATAAGATCAATGGCCTATTTAAAAAAACATGAAGTCATTACAGGGGTGAAGCTGCAATATTACGACAAAATGGAGGAAAAGGCATATTATGGCTACAGACAAAAGCAAAAGAACCGTTAATTAAATTGTTTATTGCTTTTTTTATTAGAAATAAAGACAATATTGAAATTTCAGTAGCACTAGCATGAAAAACAAAATGGTTATTCAAACTGGGAATATATTACATTAAGAAAGCGATCAAAAAACACTGAAGCGGTCCATGACTTCAGTCTAATGCGAGTTACGCAAAATGAATCTCTTACTTGCATCTTTTCTGCATTTTTGTTCTGTTCTGTTGTTTATGATAATAAGAGAGAATTCAGAATTTTGTCAGTGAGCCTGTGGAACCCTCATGACGTGTTGACAAATTAAAATGTCTCTGATTGGACATTGCGTTCGTAAGCTCATAAGAAACATGTTTGGTTATAATGTACATCACCGCAAACTACGTATGTTTGACAAACGTCTAATGTTAGCAAGTTAATATTACATAGTACATACTGCCAAGCTGACAGAATCATCATAGTAGTACTACTAGCTAACATTAGGTCATAAGAGCTGACCTGTTAAGTTAATTTTGTCCAAGAGGTCCATGGCATCAGGTGCGCTGCGTTGGAGCCCGTTTCTTCAAAGAAACCCCTTTCTTTCATGGCATACCGTGGAAATATTTGCTTTGAAGTATGGAACAAAAACGTGTGGATGTAGGTAAGAGGATTGCAATTTGCAAAAAGATGGGGGAAGCAAATCAGCTAACTGTTTGCTGTCGAAATTCTCCCGAGTCCTGATAGGGATAGAGTTGGTGGTTCAGAATGTAACAAACCAATCAAAACTAACTTGCGTCATGGGAGAACTGTCACGTTTCATTGTAGGCAGCCATTTACCAGCATGGCACCAAAAATTTCAAATCGAACAATAAATCTATCTCTATGGCCATAGCTATGTGTTCAAGGCAATTAAGTAAGTTAATACATCTATGCGGCAGTGGAAAACATTGAACATTTATTATCAAATGGCCACAGAGGAAAGGCTTGCTGTGCAAGGCACCAAGTTGTCGCCACTGTGGAAAAAACATGCAAATTGCAACCCACAGTGGACGTGATGGTTATATATGGTAAGTAACTTTAGGCACCCAGTTTAACTTGCTATTTGGATAGTTAACATTAACATAATTTTAGGCAACTTGCTTCTTAGATTTACTAATATTTTGCACTGTTATCTTAGGACATGTCGAAGAAACAAGCATCGCAGAATTACACTCTCCATTCGCAATGGATCATTATTTAATAACTCTAGGGTTCCTCTGGTTAAGTGGATGGAGTACATATACAGGTAACGTATAGTAGCCAGTTACTGGTTACACTTTATTTTACCGTGTCATTGTTACAGTGCAATTATATTTTTTTAAGTACTGAGTAATATTAATTAAGTGCATGTACTTACTATAGACTTTGTCACGATCAACACTCAGGAAACAAAAGGCAAATCCAAAGGCAGTAGTTTTATTTGAGGGTAATCCAAAATCGTAAACAAGTCCAAGCAAGGGTCAAAATCCAAAGGCAATCCGACATACACAGGAAACAAAACAAGACGCAAGGAAAACAGGACATCAGAAGTGGCGTGATAAATGCAAGGACTCCGTGACACATACTGAAACAGACAGGGTTATATACACAGGGAATCGACAATGATAATGGGGAATTGGCTGAGTGCAATGATGAGACAAAGGATTGTGGGAAATGTAGTTAATAAGTGAAGGACACCTGTGGGAAAGGAGGACATCTAGTGGACATTAGGGGAACACAAACCCAACACTTTGACAGACTTAGGCTAGGGTTTGGTTGAGGGTTAGTTGCATGTAATTATGCATAATGTTAATACTATTGTAAGTACATGTAACATATGTAACAAGGAGACTGTAAAATAAAGTGTTACCCAGGCACTGTCAGGATACAAGTGAATATAACACAGTGAATAAAGTGAATATAACACAGCTTTATTCAATGGTGCAACAAATCATGGTCAGTATCAGGAGCGAGAAGACGTGAGGAATCACAGGATGTGGGATCCACAATAGGTGAGTTAAAACACTCCAGATAATTGAATAAAAATCCGTTCTGGATTATTAATATGGGTCTTTTCTCTTACAGGTTCTGGCGTTGGTTCAATGGGTGACAAGCGGATTCAGTGGAACACTGGAGATCGCTGGATGTCAGGTAACTAATGGATACTGACAAAGTTCCTACAAGTCACAGATCAAGAAGAAAGAGGTTAGTCAATCACAGGTGAGTATACTTTAACGTTCAGAAGTTACAGGTATCTCAAGGAATCGGAGACAGAGGATAAGGGTCAGTTCCTGTTGGAGGCTTGACAAAGAACTGGGGTATTGCAGCGTGTTTTATGTGTTGGTGGAATGAGGTCGATAAATGTGAACAGGTGTGAGTAATCAGAATTCTGGGGAGAGTGATCGTTGTGTGGTGAGGGATGTTGAATCTGATTGGTTCCTGACAGGCACCTAATAACTACATGTATGTAACAATAACATAGCTAGTTAATGTGGTAACATAGTTGTTACAAGCAGAATTTGTAATTCATACCGCAAATGCTCACCAAGTTCCTCTCCAAAAGTAGGAAAATAACTCACTGTATTCAGGATTTAATGTTCAACTCTCCACATTAGTATGTTATAGAAGTTTGCAATAAAATTCCACCTAGGCTACTCCATATTACCCATCGTTTCTAACTTATTTATCACCTAAAACAACTAAGACTTAGCTATTACTACCTAAAACAACTTGTATTACTGTTTAAATTAATATTTATTTCTGATCATCTTTTCTGTACATGATTAAATTTTGGTTATTGTTTTTTATTAATCAAAATTATGTTCTTTGAAGGTGTTGTCAACTTCTTCCTTCTTCAGTGTAGAAAAACTCAGAAGCGAAAACCAGGAGACTTATTTAAGCAGGATTCTTTATTTGCTGTAGTCTGCTTGGTCCAAAATCTTACCCAAGTCAAGTCAAGTCTAACCAAGTCTAACTAAGGGAACTTTACATTGTAGTTTATATACATTTCAAGGGGGAGGGATTACATTGTGATGAACAAAGCATGTAAATGAGCTGAAACATGAGAACAGAACGGTGCAGGACTTCTCGCACTGAGATAAGAACTCCAAGACAAATGGTCTCAGTAATAAAATAGCAGGTGTTCAAACTTGCTCAGCATGACTCTTCACCTGGTAAAACAATGTGAACAGGAAAAGCCTAGCCTTCTCGTACTGAGATGGGACAGACAGGAATATCCCGCTGGGTACCCCTACCGTTTGCAGACATTTCCTGGTCTCATCATTTATAAACTTTCTCAATATAAAATACTATTGTTTTGGAAATCTAAATTAAACATTTAAATAAAATTTGGAATCCTACATTGGTTTTCCCAGGGTCTACATCTAAGACAAATTAATTTGATGGAAGACTGTGTTGCCAAAACATCAACAACATTGTCCAGAATGAAGAAATTGCTCAGGAAGGTAGCTTAAATTTAAGAACTCTTTAGTACTACATTATGGAGGACCAGCTCTACCATATTTAAAAATAAATACAGAAATAAATAAATGCTCAATAAACAAATAAGCATACAATTAATTGCCCCAAAAAATACAATAAACAAATAAATGTAGGTAGAAATTAAATTATACAGTGAGACATAAATGTATATATCTCTTAATTAGCTTCTTTATTTATTCACCTTTGTAATAATTACCTTATTTATTTATGTGCATGTTATAATATTTTTGTTTGTTTTATTCTTCCTTTGTATTTTTTTACCCTATTTATTTCTTCAATGCTATTTATTTCTGCCTGTCGTTTTTACATTTCTGTATGCATTTCTGCCTCATTATGCAAATTAGGAGGGGCTGTGTCTTAAGGGGTCAACTTCTGCCCATTGGTTGGTTAGCATTTTACTGTATCGGTCGAATCTACATGCCACCGGCCACAGTCACAACAAAGATGGCTACCTACGATTAAGTTGTCAGTGAGCTGAGGCATTTAGCAACTGTTTTTGAAAACAATGCTAACGTTATAAGTATTGACTTTATTATTTTTCGTTTGGACGCTCTGACAGAACGTGTGTTTCAGTTAGCGGCACACATGGGGGTAGTGTCACAGCTCTATGGAGCGGCTACCAGACGCTCCATGCCCCACAAGAAACAAACAAGACAAAAATCCAGGAGTGAAGTTGCAAGGAGGATCAGGGGGAGGGATGGGGGGCCGGGTCCAGGCAGAGAAACAGGAACAGGGGTCGACAAATTAGTAGTGGCCGGGGCAAAGCAGACAGTCCATCGGGCGGCCAGGGCGAAGCAGACAGTCCATCGGGCGGCCAGGGCGAAGCAGACAGTCCATCGGGTGGCCAGGGCGAACCAGACGACCCATCGGGCGGCCAGGGCGAAGCAGACGACCCATCGGGCGGCCAGGACGAAGCAGACGACCCATCGGGCGGCCAGGGCGAAGCAGACGACCCATCGGGGGGCCAGGGCTAAGCAGACGACCCATCAGGCGGCCAGGGCGGTGAAGACCCCTCGGGCGGCCAGGACGGTGAAGACCCCTCGGACGGCCAGGGCGCTGGAGACCCCTCGGGCGGCCAGGGCGCTGAAGACCCTTCGTGCGGCCATGGTGGTGACGACCAGGGCGGAGACAATCCCTCGGGCGGCCACGGCACAGGAACAGACACCGGCTCAGGAACAGACACCGGCTCAGGAACAGACACCGGCTCAGGAACAGACACCGGATCAGGAACAGACACCGGCTCAGGAACAGACACCAGAACAGTAACAACCACAAGAACAGACACAAACACAGAAACAAACATTGGTTCAGGAACAGACACTGGCTCAGGAACAGACACTGACACTGGCTCCGGATCTGGAACAGACACTGACTCCGGCTCAGGAACAGACACTGGCTCCGGCTCAGGAACAGACACTGGCTCCGGCTCAGGAACAGACACTGGCTCCGGCTCAGGAACAGACACTGGCTCCGGCTCAGGAACAGACACTGATTCCTGCTCTGGAAAAACAACCACAGGCATGTCCAGGATCCGAGCCAGAAGCTCCAAATAGTCCATCAGTTCCCTCGCGACCACGTGAATGGGCATCTCCTGATCCGTCTCTGACCAGGCAGATGTGGCGTGAACAGTCTCAGGCTGAGCAGACATGACATGAACCGTCTCTGACTGGCCAGACGGGATGTGAACACTCTCTGGCTGGGCAGACGTGACCTGAACAGTCTCTGACTGGGCAGACGGGACATGAACACTCTCTGGCTGGGCAGACGTGACCTGAACAGTCTCTGACTGGGCAGACGGGACGTGAACAGTCTCTGGCTGGGCAGACCTGACCTGAACAGTATCTGACTGGGCAGACGGGACGTGTCTCCTCCTTCTCCGGATAACCGGACTCGGAATCACCAGACTCGGGACCACCGGACTCGGGAACACCGGAACAGGGACCACTGATGAAGTCCGTCTATCACCTCCTCCCCTACGACCTCCGCGGGTTCCTGAGAACCTGGCCAACCGAGTTCCCTCAAATCGCTGAGAGTCAGAAGGGGTCTTAACATGACTGCCAGTCACAGTCCTGGTCTCACCTCTTCCCAACTGATTACCGGCTGTCCTGATCTCCTCATTCCTCTGCGTGCACATGGCAAAGTATTTGAATAGGGAGATCCCGTTCTCCCTCTCCGCAGGACAAAGTTCACTCCGCTGAATCCACATGTTAGGCTGGTTCGTTCTGTCACGGAATGGTAGACAATAGACGTGGATTCAGATGCAGAGTGATTTAATAACAAACAGGGTAGGTACAAACTTCAGGACTTAGATACCACGGGAGGAACACGAAGACACGTAACATGTACAACGAACCAGCACTGGACTGCAAACACAAAGGAGACTATATAGGAACCAAACACAGGAGACTAACGAGACAACCCAGGTGAAGAACGTTAATCACTAAACAGATAACGAGATGGGAGGGGCTGACAATAGACAGAAGAGCAATTGGCACAAGGAACAACATAAGAGCCATTTGCTCACAACAGACTAGACAAGACACAAACACACGACAACCCAGAGTGTCACAGCACTGTCACGAACCCACAAGGAAACCCAGACAAGGAAGACAGAGCTGTGACACTGTGGCTGTATGACTCTGACTTTTCCTAAATATGTGTATATTTTATTCTGACACTGTTATTTTATTAAAATCAGAAAACACAAAACAGTTCTGAGTATTTCTACCTAGAATGGCCATGGCGGTCATTTTGACCGCACGCATTAGATATGATAAAACGTCCGCTACATTTCCCGCCTCTGTAATGAGTGTCCCCATTAGCAACGATTTGTCTTTTTTTGTTCACGCTATTCCGACGCTAATAAATATTATACATTTGAGATAACAAAATGTCATCAAAAAGAACAATGACAGCCACAGAGGTTTTAGCCATGCGTAGAATGCTTGACGATGAGGAGTCTGATGGAGGAGCAGATACGGATAGCGATGTCTCCTGGCCCCTGGACAGTTCATCCAGCACTGAGAGTGATTCAGATAATGAATTCATTCCCCGTCGAAAAAAGAGCCGGCTGGACATCTCCGATCCTGGAACTGACCTTGTTCCATCGGATAATATTCCAGGTATATTTCTCTTCGCTATCTTTTTATACTTTGTGAGGCAGACTAGCTCAATAATCATAACGTAACTTCAAAATAAAGTTATCCATCTCTAACTACCTAATGTAGGCTATAACTTTACCGATCGGATCGGTTATCATATTAATTTTCCCCTCACACAACCACCACTGTTACCAACGCAAACACGCAACTTTCTTGATGACCGATCCAGTCATTCACATTTTTACGTCAGGCCCACACCTCCACCGGCACACACACCTTTTCATTATTATTATTCTATTGCTATTATTATTTGTCAGGCTATTATAAATCATATGGGCTAATTAGTCCTATCAAGATCATGATTTCATGAACTGAAAAATAATTAGTCTGTTCTGTTCTCTTTTTTTTTTTGGCAATAGTGCAAAATCCTGATCCATCAAATGTGCCTTCTGTGCCAAGACAACGCAGTCCGCCACGAGATGACGAGCCTGGCCCAATAAACCCACTTTAAGCCGAAAGGCGTGGAACGGCGAAAGACGGCACAGTGTGGACCTATGTAAAGTTGGGTGAAGACAGAGGAAGGCGACAATGCCAAAATGTAATAACAGAAGCGGCAGGCCCCACAGCGCACGCCAAGCGCAATATTGAAGATGCCCTTACAATGGCCCTAATGTTCGTTTTTTCTTAACCTGTTTTTGTGTACTGTATTGTGCTGCATACTGTCCATGAAAGTTTTTTACAGTGTATTCAAATGTAGGTACTGTTTTTGTTATTGTATATATGTTATAAGTTATTGTATCATAAGATTTGTTTTTATTGTACAAAGAAAATAAGAAAATATTTTTCAATTAGGCTGTAAAATAAATGTTCACATTCATTTGAATTTAAATGTTGTGTCCTGGTCTTTATTATTACCTATCGTAACATTGTGAATCCATTTATTTTTATATTTTGTATTGATTATTGAACTTATTTACAAATAGGGCTGTACTAAACAGCTTTGACGTTTCCTAACTTTTTGCGTGTCTATTCATGTGGTAAGTGCGGTGAAAAAAACATTTTTTGACGCAAAACTTTCCTCACATAGAGAGGCAGCACGTGTCAGGACAATCTTTCTTTCGTGTTTGTTTTTAGCGGTTTTAATGGCGATGACGTCATAACATGACGACAGGAATTAAATGTTTCATCGGAAAACTTAAAGAGAAGGTTCAAATGTAGTTGTGGCATGACGAAAATTACGTTTAGTACGGCAATATGAACGTCAAAGTATGAACGGTCAGAATGACCACAATGGTCGTTCTAGTAGTTATGGAATTCCGGTAGTTCTAGTGTTAAATGATCTGTTGCTGTGGAGTTACCATACTGTTACGTTGATTTTACACAGTGGCGGAAAATGTTGTATACCTAATATTCAATTAACGCTTCCTGTGGAGTTACCATGTAACTGCACCGGTGTTACACAGTAGTACCCTATGGTTTGATATTTACTTATTACACATTTTTGGTAAAGAAAGTGTTACACATATGCTACATAGTTGTGATCTAAGGGTTACTCTTTAAATTCAGTGGAGTTAATTTGTAACAACACTGTTGTTACAGAGCGGCGTCCAGTGAGTTAGTGTTGCACAGAGGTTTGTTTTTTGCATGTTACACAGTAAGTTATGACTGTTTTACATAAGTGGACAGTTCCTGAGGAATTACCATGTAAGTACACTGTTAATACAGTGTTGCACAGAGGTTTGGGTTTTGCATAATACACAGTAAGTTATGACAGTTTAATGTATCAAGTGCAGAGTTACCATGTAAGTACACTGGTCCCACAAGGGGAAACTTTAGCTGTAATTCAACAAAAGTCCTGCCAGTCATACAGTAAATACATGGTATAGGAATCATCATTATTTCAGTGGAGATTCAGTGTATTCCAAACTGGTACATACAGTATTGAAGATTGCATGTGGAAGTGGAAGAACTTGTGTTAATACATATTGTTGTTACAAAATGTAGTTACATAATGCATGTTACACATGTGTACTTACTGTAGTGGAAAAAGTGTTGTTTCCAATGTCCTGTTACACATTTGTACTTACCCATACCTTTCCGTGGGTTGTTACATATGTGTAATAACACAAATGTTACAGCTGTAAATACTATGTAACAATGTGTATTTACACTGTAGTTTTATTAAGTACATATCTAGTAATCATGTAAGTTCACATGTATCAGGGCCACTTAATATAAAGCTGGAACTTTAAGGTTACTATAATTTTATAAATATTAACAGTGCAGGGTTGAGTGTAGATCCTTCCTTAACAAAAAAAAATTCCTAAACAAAATATGTCTTGTAGCTTCTTATACTAATTTTTGAACAATTTTTGACCAACCCTCTTCACAAATCTGTTTCAGCTAATCAATATTTCTGAGTTGCCTTGACAGCCCTCACATGCTAGGCCATGGCATCTTAGTTGGCTCAATATCAGGAGTCCTGAGGATTCCTGCAATCTAAGCATTTACATAAAGCAATTAAGCGTATGGAAAGTGGAATACATCAACATTATAAACGATCAGTTGGTTGATCTTCAGACCTTCATTACAGTCTGTGTTGGTGTAAATTAACTAGAAACAAGTCGATTCCATTATTACACTTGATTTCCATTGTGTTAACTGAGGCTCTTCCGCCCTGTCACCAAAAAAAACACAATTATCATACACAAACCAAATAAACTGGTTGTTATGCAGCTGCAAAAATATGGATTCAACAATACTTTTCTTTGAAGCAGTGGATTTTTTTTTTTTCTGGAAAAAGAACCACTGTCATCGTTATTACAGTTATATAATTACTACAACATTATATGTGGTATAGGATGGATGGATGTTCTAAATGGTGTGGCTTGTGCCACATTGCACAGCATTTAAACTCAGTCTGGACAAATTACTTGTCACTGGCAACTTAGCACTATCATTGAGACCCTAATTTGCAAACTCTTCTCACTGGAACTGAGCACTGACCCTGTGTAGCTGGATCCATGACTTCTTGACTGACTGAATATAGTTAAAATCCATGACCAGACTTCACGCTCTGGCACCCTGAGCTCTAGCGCCCTGCAGTGACATGTCCTCAGTGCTCCTTTGGCCCACAACATCTTCTGTGTCCAGGCTCCCAAGTAACATCATCGAAATTCACTGACAACATCACAGCAGTAGGGCTCAAACAGCGATTTGACAGCCTGCAGAGAAGTAGTGACATGCCTAAGCAACAAACTCAGTAAATTTCTTAATTTCAGAGATATAGAAGAATGTCATTGATGATATACAGTGGCAACAAAAACTTTTTTTTTTTTAAACAAAATGTCATTCTGAAATATGTATATTTTTTAATGGAATACTGCATTAGATGCTTTGCAGTATTCATGTGCCCTGTACTTTTTAATAAAAATAAGTACCCCTACCTTTTGGAACATCACAGCATTAGCAAACCACAAGGATTCAACAATCTAATAAATTCACAAAGAACAAAATCAAGTCCTACCCTACATTCCCACCCTTGTTCGAGAATCGTATCAAGGAAAGAAAAGACTATCGCAACTTCCATATCATGCTGACTTTAATAGCACCAGGAGTTATCAATGTTTACATAACTCCGCTAGTCCTTATTTTAAGCTTTCCAGACAGACAATATATGCATTAGTGGTGCAGATTTGTCACTGCTAGTTATTTTGATAGGTCCCTAGGAGGCGACGAGATACTGTCTCTTCATGAGTGAGTCGTTCAATCATTGATTCAACTGATTCGTTTAAAAAACGCTGATTTGTTTAGAAACGAAAAACGCACGGTTTATATGAGTGATTCATTGAATCATTCATTCAAATGATTTGTTCGAAAACACTGACTAATTTAAAGTAGACGTGTGTTTTTCTGAATTACAGCGGTTCAGCATTCGGTGGCTTTGTTAGGAGCAATTTTCTGTGGAAGAACTTGAAGGCAAAGTAACTACAGTAGCCATCCCATATGAACAATAAAAAGTACACAATCTTGATTCATAAATGGTATAGCCTATACATTAAATCATTAATATAATGTGGTTGTGTAGGTACGACTGGGAAAAAAGTTGTTTTCTCAAATATAACCATAATTATTTATGTCCTAAGCCAGAGCTCTTACTTAGCTCCAGTTTTGAAAAGTGTTCAGTCAGCAGCCAGACATACTAATACAATGGGCACCTGCCTTGAAAATTATTGCATTCCCACATATGAGACACCTGAGGCTTTTCTTTTGTGATATGAGGAATGACTTAAGCCTGAAAAAGGTGGAATTGTCCCAGAGGTGCATATATTTTAAAAAATCAGGATCTTGGTAGGGTAAGCAGCTTCTTTCAATGTTTAATCTCTCTCTCTCACACAATAAACCTGTTTTTCTCCATATGTCAGATATATTTATGGTGCATGCTAAAAATAGAACACTATAGTGTGAATATATATCTGTTGCATACAGTGTGCATTTGTAACATTAAGAAACACTTTTCCTGTATAGTTCCCATCTATTTATTTTTAATGTAAAGTTAGAAAAAATACAAAATGCTACAAGTACTTGACTCTCAGTGGAACAGTAAAAGTTTAAAAAAGAAATTAAATGACCCAAGATGGTGTTTTGAGTCAATGTCAGCCCGTTGGGGAGCTGTAATGAGCAAGATGAGTGTGTTGGCCTCCAAGACTGCAGGCACTGGGCAAAGGTCTTCACTTCACTAGATTTTTCACTATGATAGATGTGGCCAGGAGCAACCAGTCTGCCCTTAGGTTTCACCACAGCTGCTCCTCAATTATTTCAATTCAACAGCTTCCTTCCTTGTCATCATTAAGCATGAGGAGAAGATTTTCTGCACCTTCTGGACAAAAGGACAGTGGGAATAATTATATTCATTTAGTTATGCAGGTGTTCTGTCTGTCTGGAATCTGTTTAAAACTGTACAGTGCATTTTAGTTTTTGTTATCAAATGTAATATCACTTTAAATAGATTAAATTATAATTAATCTGAAATATGTATTATTTTATATATTTATTATTAGTGGTGTTATTATGAATTTATATTATGTGTTATCGCAGTTATTATTTGCAATTTTTTTCTGGTTTATAGAATGAAGTAAAATCATCAACTCATCTGTGTTTGTAATGTAATGCTTCTAGCAGTCGACCATAATGTCACGATTAGCCACGCACCCCACTGGTGTGAAGTCTTGACTTTCCTGGCTGTCATTACCGAGCGTTTCTTCCTGTGGTTTTATTATTACCTTGACCTTGGACTGTGTATCCCGTTTCTGCTTGTTTTCTGCCCGCCCCGATTTGGGTTTCTTACTGGACCTTGTTTCTCGCTGCATACCCCGACCATTGCCTGTTATCTGGTTTGTCTCCACCTTGTCTCTGTTGCCCTGTTTGCTGTTGTTGATTCCTGCCTGTTTGACTACTCTAATAAAACCTGAAAATGGATCCCCTTGTGTCTGCTGAGACATTACACATAACAGGCTGCTTGTGACTGCTTTATTCTAACAAAGATTCTCCATCCCCCTATAAATGTCAAGTTTGAGAAGTATATGCTTCATTAGGTCACAGATACAAAACGTATCATTTGGAGTATAGGCCGAGCACTGAGATTGTTATCAGTACTATTCAACAGACACATAGAACAGAATTGTTCTGATGATTGTAGGCCAAACCGTTTTGGTACTTAAAGTCAATTATTTGACTTTAGGTACTAAACATACATCAGGAGTAAAAACACTTGCTCATATGAATCGAGCTGACAGAGCTGCACAATTGCCAATACATTTATTGGGACTGTGAATCGATTACAGTAAACTTTTTCATGATGTCACACTAGATATAGTTGATCATGATGAATTGCATACTATTTAAATGTGTAATCACAAATATATTTATACTGTACAGTGAATCCCCTAAATAAATGTAGAATCAGTATAGCTAACTGATATGCTGTAATGGTCACTAGCCATTATGGTCACTAGTGCCCTTGAGAGCCACCAGAGGACACTCCACATCAGACTATTGTCATTCACCCTCACAAACTACATTTCCCATAATTCACTGCCCGGACTCATCATCCCTGATTGCATCCACCTGAGTCTCATTACCTTGTCAGTCTCAGCCTATTTAAACCATGTACTCAGCCTATTTAAACTCATTAATTCCCTGCAAAGTCTTGTTTAGTGTCACACTGCAATTCCATGCATTCTCCTGGTTTTCTTTATCTTGGTTTTCGATCTTCTGTCCGGTTTTCTTGGTTTCCTCTGTTTTTCCTATGCTTCTTTGTAGGGATGGGGAAATGAAGCAATGAGGCTTTCCTCTGACTGTTCCGGGAAAAGATTCAAAGCTTTGAGTGTCGAGAACAGCGCCATCTGGTGCTTATTTAAAATAAAGCAGCCAGAAGCCTTTGCAAGAAGCTCTCTCAGATGAAGCAACCACAACACACTCCATAGTTTCAATGTTATGTGTACAAATAAAAGCCTTACACGTTTGTGTTTGATTTGTCCATTAAATAAATTCCTTTACCTATTAAAGTGTGACAAAATATAAAATGAGCTTATATGATTCAATGCGATTTAATGTAGGCCTACTATCTCTCTCTCTGCATAGGCTACATACACACACACATAGAGAATAAGGACATTTTGTGATAGGATCATCTGTTATTAAATGTTCTTATGACACTTGGCAGTGATAGTGCTTATGTAACTGTAGGAATGACAGAAAGGTGATACAGTTTTTAATAGTTTTTTATTAAGAAATAAAAGCTGTTTCACAGTGTTGGGGTTGAGTCTATTTCTCCTCTTAGATAGTACTTCCACATCCTTAGAGAACACTCTTTCACATGGTACAGAGGAGGTCGGGGTACAAATAAACGTCCCGGGTTACGTATGTAACCCTAGTTCCCCGAAGGGACGGACGCTGCGTGAAATCGCAGTGGGAACGCCCTCAGCTTGACGCGTCTGAAGCATGAATGAAATCAGTCAATGGAGAGAATGAGCGTACGGCGAGTGACGTCATCGACCAGGAAGCTATAAATATCCCCTGAGTACACAATACGCCAGCTTAAAAGTTACTGAAGCAGCGACCCAAGGGGATGCCGAGAGTATGGCAGGACACGCAGCGTCCGTCCCTTCGGGGAACTAGGGTTACATACGTAACCCGGGACGTTCCCCTTCAGGGACTACCGCTGCGTGAAATCGCAGTGGGAACGCAATACCCACATCCCCATACGACCAAATCCCCGTCGTGTGTCATTAGGAGACACAAACCGACGAGAGAACCTGAGCCCCGGGAGTGGAGCTAAGATCGAGGGAATAAAATCTAACGAAAGTGTGCGGTGAGGACCAGCCTGCCGCATCACAAACGTCCTGAAGAGAAGCTCCTGAAAGAAGAGCTGTAGAAGCAGCCATACTCCGGGTGGAATGAGCCCTTACAGCCAAAGGTGAAGGCTGATGGGCCGAACCATAAGCAAGTGGGATGGCCTCGACCACCCACTTGCTCATCCTTTTTCTAGATGCAGGACACCCTTTCTTAGGTGACCCAAACAGACGAACAGTTGTTCCGATCTCCTCCACAGGGCAGCTCTGTGGACGTAAGCATCAAAACCCAAACTGGGCACAGCAAATCAATTTTCTCCTGGTCTGACGTCAGAAAAGGCGGAGGACAGAAAACCTGCAGAACTATAGGTCTAACTGAAACAGTTGGAACCTTATGAACATAACCTGGTCTCGGAAAGAGAAAGGCCTTAACCAACCAGGAGCAAATTCCAGGCACGAGGGAGCCACCGAAAGTGCTTGAATATCTCCAATTCTTTTTAGAGATGAGATAGCGAGAAGAAATGATAGTCTTTAGAGTAAGAAACTTTTCCGAAACTTCCTCGATGGGCTCGAAAGGAGCAAGGGAGAGACCTTCTAAGATGACGGCCAGATCCCAAGCTGGTACCCTTGTGCGAACTGCAGGCCTCAGCCTCAAGGTGACACGAAGGAAGCGAGACATAAGCGGGTGTTTCCCGAGGGAACCTCCACTTGAAGGGGTGTGGTAAGCAGCTAAGGCCGCCACATACACCTTCAGTGTGGAGTGGGATAACCCTGTGGAGAGACGGTCCTGCAGGAAATCCAGGACTGTACCAACCGGGCAGCTAACTGGGTCCTGCTGGCGCTCTCCACACCAAGAGGTGAAAAGTTTCCACCTCGCGGCATATAACTTCCTCGTGGAGGGAGCTCTGGATCGGAGGATGGTCTCAACGACCTCAGCCGAGAGACCAGAATCTATGAGCTGGGCCCCCTCAGAGGCCAAGCCCACAGCCTCCATAGCTCTAGACGGGGGTGAAGGATCGACCCACTCGCCTGAGAGAGTAGATCTCTCCTGATCGGTATCTCTAGGGGAGAGCCGTTGAGGAGAGACACTAGGTCCGCAAACCATACCCGGGCCGACCAGAACGGGGCTATTAGCAGGAGACTGAGCCCGTCCCGGCGAACCCTCTCCAGAACTCCTGGGAGCAGAGCGATCGGGGGAAAAGCGTACAAGCGTGACCTCGGCCACGGATGTACCATCGCATCCAACCCCAGCGGGGCTGGATGGCTGAGAGAGAACCACAGCGGGCAGTGTGATGTTTCTCAAGAAGCAAATAGGTCTACCTCAGCAAGACCGAAATGTCTCCATAGGAGTTTCACCACCTCGGGGTGAAGACTCCATTCCCCGGGCCTCGGCCCCTGTCTTAACAGGATGTCTGCCCCCTGATTTAAATACCCCGGGAGATAAAAGCTCTCAGAGAAAGAATTTTCCCCTGGGACCATAGAAGGATCTGACGTGCCAGTTTGTAAAGCGGGCGAGAACGCAAACCCCCCTGATGGTTGATATAAGAAACCACCGATGTGTTGTCTGTCTGGACAAGAACATGGTGGCCCCTTAGGTCTGGGAGGAAGTGTTTCAGAGCCTGAAACCCCGCTAACATCTCTAGGCAGTTTAAGTGCCACAGACGATGATGGTCCTCCCACAGACCCTGAGCCCACCCGTGAGAGAGGCATCTGTCATAGCATAACGCGACGACAAGGAGCTCCTAACACAGGGCCTTGGGACAGAAACCAAGGATCTTTCCACATGATCAGGGCGTGATGACACTGTCGCAAACTCACGATCATGCGAAGCGGATTTCCCCTCGGGGAGAATCCCTTGGTCCTGAGCCACCACTGTAACAGTCTCATGTGCAAGAGGCCAAGAGGTATCACGTTGGACGCAGCTGCCATGAGACCTAGCAGTCTCTGGAACTGTTTTACAGTGGATGACTGGCCTAGCTTGACCTGATCTACTGCAGCGAGAATCAAAGCAATACGAGCAGGTGACAATCGTGCCTGCATCGTCGTTGAATCCCACACTACACCTAGAAAAGTGGTTCTCTGTAATGGAGAAAGAACACTCTTTTTGGCGTTGAGCCTCAGCCCCAGTCACTTGATATGAGCAAGAACGACATCTCGGTGCCGAACCGCCTGTTGTTCCGATTGAGCTAGAATCAAGCAATCGTCTATATAGTACAGAAAGCGGATGCCCTGTAACCTCAGCGGGGCTATAGCAGCATCCGTACACTTCGTGAATGTTCGGGGTGACAGTGCTAGGCCGAACGGAAGAACCCGATATTGGTACGCTTCGCCCCCGAAAGCGAACCTCAGGAACTTCCTGTGTTGAGGGAGGATAGATACATGGAAGTAAACGTCCTTTAGATCTATCATGACAAACCAGTCCTCGGATCTGATTTGAACATCCCCAGTGACAGACACAGCGCCCTGTAACGTACTGGCAGGGAACAGCTGGTCTGGGCACTCCACAACCCTCCTCGGAGGGGGCGAGCGTCCCTCGGGAAATCGCTCGCCGAGTCTCTCTACGCCCTGTGAAGGCAAGGTTAGTAGAGCAGACCACTGAGGGCATCGGAAAAGACAGGGCACCGTGTTCTTGTGCAGTGAACTCAGGTCTTTCCCGATAGGGACCACCCTCAGAACCCTGACGTTCAGCACGTCAGGATTTTTTTTTTTTTTCGATGAAGTAGTATCCTAACTCCCTGCTGGGTGGGGGACCCATTCCGCCAGGAACTCTACTAAGGGAACCAGCCTCTCGAGGCTGGCCTCCGGATGAACATCCCGAATGACAGACACAGCGCCCTGTAACATACTGGCAGGAAACAGCTGGTCTGAGCACTCCACAACCCTCCTTGGAGGGGGCGAGCGTCCCTCGGGAAATCGCTCGCCGAGTCTCTCTACGCCCTGTATAGGCAGGGTTAGTAGAACAGACCCCTGAGGGCATCGAGAAAGACAGGGCACCGTGTTTTTGTGCGGTGAACTCAAGTTTTTCCCGATGGGGACCACCCTCAGAGTCCTGACGTTCAGCCCATCAGGACTTTTTCGACGCGGCCTTTCTGGCGACAATGACTGTCCTCAGATCAGTCCTGCCCCGAGAAGGCCGCGCCGGAGAGCACCCCGCCTCATCCCTCCAGTTTCTCTGCAGGGGGGCACGAGACGTGACACTCCGCTTCTGCTGTGCTCTTTTTGAAGACGAACTCGACGAAAGACTTTGCTCTGGTTGAACATTCTGCGTGACAGACACAGTGCCCTGTAACGGAGCACCGGCAGGGAACGACTGGTCTGAACACACTAGAACCCTCCTTAGAGGCGGCGAGCGTCCCTCGGGAAAGCACTCGCCAGACCCTTCTACGCCCTGTTTCGGCAGGGTTAGTAGGACGGGCCCCTGAGGGCGCCGGGAGAGACAGGGCACCCTTAAGGGAGGTGAACGCAAGTCTCTCTCGGCGGGGACCCCCCTCAGATTTCCTTTGAGCAGGTCGGCCTGAAAAGCCTGCATAAAAGTCATCGTATGCAAACATGCAGCCGCCTGCCGAGCCACCGAGTAAGCCTTCCCCACCAGCACAGAGGTATATATATTTATTTATTTATTTATTTTTTGGTGGAAGAGCCGGTGCTTTAAGTGAAGACGATGAAGCAGGAGAGAGATAGCTCGCAAGCGTCTCCTCCGCCTACAGTATCGTCACATAACCAGCAGATTTAGCACCAACAATGTTACCATAAGCATTGGACTGATTTGTGTAAATTCTGCTTGAAACCGGTCTAACCCAGGTCTTTGAAACCTCAGCATGAAGATCTGGGAAGAACGGTAAGCACCGGCTAGAAGGTTGAGGTCGTGCAGACAGAAATCTATCATCTAGATTGCTTTAAATTCTAGAAACCTGTCTATCAGCTGGCCACTCGATACTGTTATTTTATTTTATTTTTTTAGCTTTTCAACAGCCCGAGATAATACATCCATCAAACCTTCTTCATTTGCAGTATAATGTGATAAACTAGTTTTCTCTGATAATAAACTTTCGACATCCAGCTCCTCAGAACTGGAAAATCTCAATTCAACATCATCATGTGCCTCCACCCGGGCAGAAGTAACCGCCGCAGCGCGTGCTTCCAGAGCCGGGTGAGAGGCACTAGATCTCGTCGGAGATAGCTGAGATAGGGCGGAGCCCGTCTCAACGTCGCCAGCGAGATCCATCTGCGAGCCCCAAGACAAGCGCCGCCGCTCTGCCTCAACAGAAGCGGGACCCGAGCCTCGGGGAGCTCGCAGCAAATCACTCTCCTCGAAGAGCGATCGCCGCGTTCTCAAGGGAAAACGCTCGCAATGCTGACAATCGACTCCCTCGAGAGCCGACTGGGCATTGCTGCACTCCCAAACAAGCCACACTTAGCTCGTGTGAGTGATGTACCGAGTACAGGGGGGAACACACTTCTTATACTGCTCGCTCATATTGGTTTTTTTATATAAAATATATATAGTGAAAACTCCTGACAAAACAGACAAACACAATCGACAGATTCAGACACACACAGAGCTGCTGAAGTAACTAAAAGCTGGCGTATTGTGTACTCAGGGGATATTTATAGCTTCCTGGTCGATGACTTCACTCGCCGTACGCTCATTCTCTCCATTGACTGATTTCATTCATGCTTCAGACGCGTCACGCTGAGGGCGTTCCCACTGCGATTTCACGCAGCGGTAGTCCCTGAAGGGGAACTGTAATGCCAATGTATATAGATGGGGGTAGACATGTTTCTGCATTCTCCAGTATTCAAGTGGATCTTCAGCTCTTTGAATGTTTGTCTCTGTAAGGTATTTATCCACTTCTACGATCGCATCCGAAGTGGCATTTGAGCTTTGTTTGTGCTGGTCTACAGCACTGTCCAAGCCAAAGGTTTCCACCTCAGAAGTGTGAGGAGAAAAACAAAATTGATTGGGAGTGACAGTACATGTACATTGACTGAATATTAGACACATCAACGGTCAACAATTATAAAATACAATAGTTAAAAATAAAATAATAATAATAAATAAATACTTGAGCTTGGCTTGAGCTTGAGCCCAGTTGGGTTGATGGCGGTGCTTCTGTTGACTGAGTGCTTGATGATGTGGATGGTCTTTCATCTTCGGCCCTGATGATATTACCACATTCTGCTTTTAGCCGTTTGACAGCCTCTGTCATTTTAGTTTGTTTAAGGAAAGCCAACTTTTTAAACCTTTGGTCCAGCAGAGTTGGAATGGTCTGAAATGCCTTAGCATGGATGATGTGCTGTTTCCATACACAAGCTCTTTGTCACACACCAAGCATATCATGGCCTTGTGAAAAAAGTTATATGAAAGTAAGAAATTACATACAACAATACAATAAGTACAACTTTAAATAATAAATACATATTTATTTTTTCTTCTTTTTTAGAAATGCATACATACATTGGAAGCTGTAAGCTCAAAATATTCCCAGATAGGGGAAGTCTTCCTTTTTTTGGCTGTTGCCATTGCTCTAAATACAAACCCTTCACCAAACACCAACACCCTATCCCCTCTCCCCTAAACCCACCCTAACCCCTAATAATTATACCTAAAAATTATCAAAAGTGCAAAGATTTTACAAAAACAAAAAGACAAAAAAGAATAAGTAGTTTTGGTTATTTAAATGTAATGTATTGATTAACTTTCAAAGTACAGCACTCCCCTCACAAAACCATCAACCAGACTGAGCCAACAAGGACTCGTTAAGTAAGAACTGGGGTTCGAGCCTTCTGAAACCCAAAGCGAAACACGCACGTGATTGGACAGAAAGTGAGGCTCCATTTGACATCGATCACGTGTCTTTGGGAAACCAAAACACATCCCAATACGGGGCTTCAATAGAAATTGTGTCGCATGTGCTATACACCCATCGAAGCTTCAGTGTCATACATAACATTGTTACCCCTTTGACTCTGTTATTGTTTAAACTGATTACCCGGTGTTTATGACCTTTGCCTGTTTTCGACTTTGTTTGTGGATTACCCTTTCAATAAAACTGCAATTGGATCCTCAACCTTCGTGTCTCAGAGCAGTTCTTGACATAGGCATCCACTTATTATTGTGAAAGCTAAAATTACTACTTGTATAGCCATTTAAAGGGGTGGTAAAACACGATTTCAGTTTTCTAACTTTTTCTAGTGTGTAATGTTGCTGTTTGAGCATAAACAACATCTGCAAAGTTACAGCGCTCAAAGTTCAAAGCAAAGGGAGATATTTGCTTTTAAAAAATTCAATTTCTAAGGACCACAGCAAATGACCGGTTTTGGACTACACGACATTCCTCCGGGTTTGCTGACGTCAGTAAATCCCATTATTTACATAAACCCCTCCTCCGAGAATACTTAATAAGCGGGGCGAGGCCATTTTATATTGCTGTTTTTGAGATGAGTTGTCGCAATGCCGTCGAAATGCTTCTGTTATTTTCATCCCGGTTGCAGGTCCACTTTGTACAGCCTTATAGGGACGAGGGAGTTAGGGATCAATGGTTAAAATTTTAACTCGGTCCCTCATAATTATGACCCAAATCTCACTCTATGTGCTGAACATTTTACGGAGGAAAGCTTCCACAATCTTCGCGAGTTCAATGCAAGATTCGCACATCGGCTTGTCCTGAAAGATGGAGCAGTTCCAACTTTAAAAACATTAGCTTTTGTTTACGGGCCACAGCTTGTAAGTACGATTTATTTTTCGTCTATGTGTTTTCCTGTAATAGTTTGTATTGTTAATTGTACGTTGTTTACAAGGAAGTAGACAAATGACAATGCTTTTTGGCTCTGCTGTTTTGTTAAATGCACATTCATACTTAACGTTATCCGACAAACACCTAACGTTACAAACTTTTTTTTAATCTCAACAGCAAACTTGGAATTAGAGTAAATTATTCTTTGATTAGAGCTTTTATGTATTGTTTATCACTTGTTTATCTACAGGCATGTGTTGCCCCCCTGGCCTGATGAGTGTTGGGGGGGGGGGTGAGTGTGATTTTATATCCTGTATGTATAAACAATGAGACGAAAACTTTAGCTTCTGTTCAGCTCAACTGCAGTATTTATTCTGCTTCCACAAAGGAAAAAAAATAATGTTTGACTCCTTGAGGTAATAAACAAAATGCTTGGAGCCTCAGGTATTTCACAGTATCACCATATCTTCAGAAAATACCAAAATATATTTGAAATAATAATAACGGAAGCACAGTAAAATAAAACATATTAATGTCCATACTTTTCATTGTGCTTCAATTGACATGAATTGTATATTGACCAGTTGAACAACAACATGTTTTACTTGTTCTCATTTGTTCTTGTTATAAACATTAGTTCTATCATATTACACAAATGACTAAATTTGCATCACTTTTAAAGTCAACTACTGTTTAAACACAGGAAAAACGTTTAACATTATGTGTTATACACACACATTAGCACTAAATGCATTTCCAGATCAGTTAACATAAAACGAGACCATTCACGTTTCTATTGTTTACTTTGTTACTCGTAGCAACAGGTTCGCTAGCTTAGTATGGCAGTGTTAGCTGAACATCACTATTTCAGACATTACGGCAAACTACTCAACTCTAAACATTGCACGTACTCCCTACAGATTCACAACACTCTTATCTCTTATACTGAGATACATGCATACCATTTTGAGGAACATTAACCCACCTGTATGTATAAACAATGAGACGAAAACTTTAGCTTCTGTTCAGCTCAACTGCAGTATTTATTCTGCAGCGCTTGTCTCATAATGGTTTTAAGTTCCTCCCGGCGCTCAGCGCCATCTAGTGACCTCTATAAGTATCGCCCCACCATAGTAACAAGTACAATACCATGAAATTGGTCTTTTCGTAACTATTTAGTACACATTTTCATAAAAAAAAATATATGGGTGTCTATTTTTCCCACATTGTTTATTTTTGCGATAAATTGTAGTGCAATAACCTGTATTAACTCAATTACCTTTTTTATCTCTTATGCCTAACTTTGAACACTTTTTTAACCCTTTACACTTGCTAAACATGGTTTTTATTTGTTTGATTTGGCGACTGTAGTAAATCCAATGTTTATTGTTCGTTTTGGGGTAATAGTTCTGTCGACAGATATTTGGCTACAATTGTTCTAAAAATACAAAAGTAGCGGTGCCATACAGTCAGAAACGATCACTATAGATCCGCAGTCTTTACTAAAAAATCCCTTTGAGGACTGTAGTATAATTTGTTAGAACGATTATATGAAATTTTTGTTTATGAAGCTTATTTTTTGTAATTCTATAATAATTAGTACAATTAAATAACAGCGTATCTAAGAAGTAATGAGAGAACAACAAAAAACAAACCTTTCTGAAACGTCGTTTAACAGCCGTTCATTTAACAGGTTCTGCTCGATCCTCTTCACTAACATTCTCTGGGTCCGACTGACGCCATCGTTTATAATACACCAAAGCACAAGGCTACCGGTAAAGGTTCGGGGCATGACGTTTCCGGAAAACGTGCACTAGACGGTTAGCGAATCACAACACACTGGGCCAGCTAACCAATCTGAGCCCATTGCGTAGTTTTGAGGGACTGGCTTCATAGAACCCGGAAACCATCAGACCGTTTTTACAAGGAGGGGCAGAGCAGTGTAGAATAAAGGCTAAAATATATGAAAAATAATGCAATTTTTAGTAAACGAAGCATGAACGGATGTTACAGTGCACCCCACAAACACAATCAAGCCTTCGAAAAAATGCATTTTACCACCCCTTTAAGATTATATTTGCTGGTTAATTAATAATAAAACAAAATAAGTCACATTTAATCATCTCATTATTGTCTGTAAAACACACAACATCATGCCCTAAATAATACTAATTTAGAGACATTAGCCAGTCCCTCAAAATAAACTAAATGTGGCATTCTTGTGAACCTGCATTATTTCACAATTTTAACTCATAATTGGTCGTAAAAATGCGATTTCACATGCCTAAAGATGTTGCGCAATTGACGTTGTCACTGGACTGTGTGAAACGTTCAATCCAAAAAAATGCCACGATTTTAATATTCATAAATAAGGATTCATACACTTGTGTACGTGTGTAAAGTTGTTAATACATAAATTAAGTTTTAGTGCTATCAATATGTCAATGTTGTACGTTTCAGTCTAAGGAAACATAAGTAAATGTATGTGTGGTAGAACCACACTTGTTGTAAAATTGCATATGATTACTCATGAGATCACATAGAAATCGATGATGTTTTATTCTATTCTACTTCATTTCGCTTTTTTAATGCAAGAAGAGATGATTACGCATTTTTTTTTCCTCCAGCTTGTTTTTTTTTAATTGTGATTATGTAAATCTGAAAATATATGGTATTGAACATACACTCACCTAAAGGATTATTAGGAACACCTCTTCAATTTCTCATTAATGCAATTATCTAATCAACCAATCACATGTCAGTTGCTTCAATGCATTTATGGGGTGGCCCTGGTCAAGACAATCTCCTGAACTCCAAACTGAATGTCAGAATGGGAAAGAAAGGTGATTTAAGCAATTTTGAGCGTGGCATGGTTGTTGGTGCCTGACGGGCCGGTCTGAGTATTTCACAATCTGCGCAGTTACTGGGATTTTCACGCACAACCATTTCTAGGGTTTACAAAGAATGCTGTGAAAAGGGAAAAACATCCAGTATGCGGCAGTCCTGTGGGCGAAAATGCCTTGGAATGGGCCGACTGATTCAAGCTGATAGAAGAGCAACTTTGACTGAAATAACCACTCTTTACAACCGAGGTATGCAGCAAAGCATTTGTGAAGCCTCAACACGCGAAACCTTGAGGCGGATGGGCGACAACAGCAGAAGACCCCACCGGGTACCACTCATCTTCACTGGAAATAGGAAAAAGAGGCTACAATTTGCAAGAGCTCACCAAAATTGGACAGTTGAAGACTGGAAAACTGTTGCCTGGTCTGATGAGTCTCGATTTCTGTTGAGACATTCAGATGGTAGAGTCAGAATTTGGCGTAAACAGAATGAGAACATGGATCCATCATGCCTTTTACCACTGTGCAGGCTGGTGGTGGTGGTGGTGTAATGGTGTGGGGGATGTTTTCTTGGCACACTTAAGGCCCCTTAGTGCCAATTGGGCATCGTTTAAATGCCACAGCCTACCTGAGCATTGTTTCTGACCATGTCCATCCCTTTATGGCCACCATGTATGGCCACCATGTACACATCCTCTGATGGCTACTTCCAGCAGGATGATGCACCATGTCACAAAGCTCGAATCATTTCAAATTGGTTTCTTGAACATGACAATGAGTTCACTGTACTAAAATGGCCCCCACAGTCACCATATCTCAACCCAATAGAGCATATTTGGGATGTGGTGGAACGGGAGCTTTGTGCCCAGGATGTGTATCCCACAAATCTCCATCAACTGCAAGATGCTATCCTATCAATATGGGCCAACATTTCTAAAGAATGCTTTCAGCACCTTGTTGAATCAATGCCACGTAGAATTAAGGCCGTTTTTAAGACGAAAGGGGGTCAAACACAGTATTAGTATGGTGTTCCTAATAATCCTTTAGGTGAGTGTATATGGTATATTAATCTGAATAGTATATATTTAAGTAAAGCAAATATTTGTAAGAGACTACCTCAGTTCTGCTAAAATGACGGACAAATCAAATCCAGTTTGTCACTAGTAAGATTTTGTATTGTTTAGAAATTCATTAATGAGGATATCTCCACTATCCTCCAAACTCAGACTGTGACTGTGAGTGAAATGCAGAAACGATTGGTAAGGGGGTCGGGTCTCCGACCAGTGATGAGAAGGGAATTGAGGATTATTGGAGGATAATGTGGAGAGATTGAGCAGCTGAAGAAGTGTGACTCTGCCCGGGGCTGCTTTACTTCATTAGCTCCCATAGACACACAAACCCTCTCTGGGATCCTTCAGAGAGGAAACTCACATAACCGGCTTCCCAGTGTGGCTCATTATAGGAGACCAAGATCACTGTCTGTCACTACAGGCATTCCCTGCTTCCAGATCAGCTCGATGAATGTTCAGCAGCACAGACTCATAATAACACTGGTGCGAGATCAATGCCTAAGGAAAAAGAGTGTTCATACACTAATCCACCTGTACACAATGCTCTTCTAGTTTGTCAACACTTCTGCAGTTTCTTTTCTGTGAAATAAATGTCTTATTTATAGTCTGGTGGGGCGAGCAAGAAAGTCGAAGGGATTGTGGTTTAAAATACTCCATATTACGATACAGTAACTATCCTTTTATGTATAATATTAAGATGTTTTAAATAAGCCATATATATATACACACACTGAAAAAAAATTATAAACACAACACTTTTGTTTTTGCCCCCATTTTTCATGAGCTGAACTCAAAGATCTAAGACTTTTTCTATGTACACAAAAGATTTTTTTCTCAAATATTGTTCACAAATCTGTCTAAATCTGTGTTAGTGAGCACTTCTCATTTGCCAAGATAATCCATCCACCTCACAGGTGTGGCCACAATAAAAGGCCATCCTAAGTGTGCAGTTTTATCAGCACAATGCCACAGATGTTGCAAGTTTTGAGGGAGTGTGCAATTGGCATGCTGACTGCAGTAATGTCCAGGACAGATTTGTGAACAGTATTTGAGAGAAATAGGCCTTTTGTGAACATAGAAAAAGTCTTAGATCTTTGAGTTCAGCTCAAGAAAAATGGGGGCAAAAACAAAAGTGTTGCGTTTATAATTTTGTTCACTGTATATATATATATATACAGGTCCTTCTCAAAAAATTAGCATATTGTGATAAAGTTCATTATTTTACATAATGTAATGATAAAAATTTAACTTTCATATATTTTAGATTCATTGCACAACAACTGAAATATTTCAGGTCTTTTTTATTGTTTTAATACTGATCATTTTGGCATACAGGTCATGAAAACCCAAAATTCCTATCTCAAAAAATTAGCATATCATGAAAAGGGTCTCTAAACGAGCTATTAACCTAATCATCTGAATCAACTAATTAACTCTTAACACCTGCAAAAGATTCCTGAGGCTTTTAAAAACTCCCAGCCTGTTTCATTACTCAAAACCGCAATCATGGGTAAGACTGTCGACCTGACTGCTGTCCAGAAGGCCATCATTGACACCCTCAAGCAAGAGGGTAAGACACAGAAATAAATTTCTGAACAAATAGGCTGTTCCCAGAGTGCTGTATCAAGGCACCTCAGTGGGAAGTCTGTGGGAAGGAAAAAGTGTGGCAAAAAACGCTGCACAACGAGAAGAGGTGACCGGACCCTGAGGAAGATTGTGGAGAAGGACCGATTCCAGACCTTGGGGGACCTGCGGAAGCAGTGGACTGAGTCTGGAGTAGAAACATCCAGAGCCACCGTGCACAGGCGTGTGCAGGAAATGGGCTACAGGTGCCACATTCCCCAGGTCAAGCCACTTTTGAACCAGAAACAGCGGCAGAAGCGCCTGACCTGGTCTACAGAGAAGCAGCACTGGACTGTTGCTCAGTGGTCCAAAGTACTTTTTTCGGATGAAAGCAAATTTTGCATGTCATTCGGAAATCAAGGTGCCAGAGTCTGGAGGAAGACTGGGGAAAAGGAAATGCCAAAATGCCTGAAGTCCAGTGTCAAGTACCCACATTCAGTGATGGTCTGGGGTGCCATGTCAGCTGCTGGTGTTGGTCCACTGTGTTTTATCAAGGGCAGGATCAATGCAGCTAGCTATCAGGAGATTTTGGAGCACTTCATGCAACTTCACGCAAGACCCAACACTCTGGATGAGCTTAAGGCCGCTATCGAAGCATCCTGGGCCTCCATAACACCTCAGCAGTGCCACAGGCTGATTGCCTCCATGCCACGCCGCATTGAAGCAGTCATTTCTGCAAAAGGATTCCCGACCAACTATTGAGTGCATAACTGAACATAATTATTTGAAGGTTGACTTTTGTTGTATTAAAAACACTTGAAATATTTCGGATGTCGGATGAAATATGCTAATTTTTTTAGATAGGAATTTTGGGTTTTCATGAGCTGAATGCCAAAATCATCAGTATTAAAACAATAAAAGACCTGAAATATTTCAGTTGGTGTGCAATGAATCTAACATATATGTAAGTTTAATTTTTATCATTACATTATGGAAAATAATGAACTTTATCACAATATGCAAATTTTTTGAGAAGGACCTGTATATATAAATATTTTTTTTTTGTGTGTCTGTGTGTGTTTTCATGTCTCCGTCCTTGCAATGTATTACAGATTCAAGACACTGTTATTGTTAACTAAAATTAAGACTTACAATAAAATTGAAAATTTGAAATGAAATAAAATTAAATATTAAACGAAAAACAAATAAAAAAGCAGAAAACTTGCTTTGGCAACTAAACGAAATAAAGTTTATATACTAAAATTTCTCAAACTGAACCTGTAATAAACAAAAATATAAAGCTAACTAGAAATGTAAAATCTGACTTTCGCACGTTGTCTGGCGCTGAGCTAGAGACGGACGCGCTCAGCGCTGTCATATATCACAACTTGTCAGCGTTTTCAACCACGTAATGTTTATTTTAGGTTGCAGGCATATAAATTCACATAAGTACTAAAAAAACACTACATTTAGATTTTGTAAAATACACACTGTCTATGGAAGCGGCAATACTAATCCTTTCCATTATAATTAGACACGTTTTATTCATATCAGATACACATTGTGTAAGTAACTTTACGCTATTCTTCTCCCAGTTCACCGGCCACTTACAGTACTTTCATGTATTTCGGGAGAAGTGGATGAATTCACGTGTTGTAAATCCAACAGATCCGATTCTCTGAACAGCAGCACAAACTAACATGGCGGCGCCCATCGCACATATAGCTTAACTAACGTGATCGTTATAAAGGTGTTTAATCCTCTGGTGACGGATTGGGTGGTACCGCCCAAAATGGCAAACTTTTACAAATGTGTAATTATCTTAAAAATTATTAATGATAGAGAGGTGTGGTCTTTTTTGCCATCTTCCTCAGATTCTGCTGAAAACAGTGATAACTTACCCGGCTTGTAAATATACACACTTCCTTGTTGCGCAATACCACTACGTAAAAGGCCAATGAAATCGATTTTGTTTGGCAGATTCCGCGAGCAACAACCAGTGGAAAAATTGCCGATGGAGGAATATTTTTCTTACCCAATCATAGGAAGGTTACCATGAAGTATTCTAGCAAATCAGAGGACTCTGTAGCCTTGCAAGGGGTGGTACTATATAGTAAGGGATATGACGCAAACAGCGTCGAGTGGAGAGGACGAGACAGAGAGCGAACAGATGCTTACGGAGTGGATTAATACAGAACATAGAGATTTATATGAGAGAGAGACAGAACAATTATATATATATATATATATATATATATATATATATATATATATATATATATATATATACAATTATAGCATTATTTATTGTTTTAGCACTTTTGATGGCAAGCAGTAATCAATTTACGGTGGAACAAGCTCTGGAACAATTACTGGAGAGTTATGAGGAGAAAGCATTGCTTAGAAAATTTTAAGCATTCCTAAGAAAAAGAAATAAGAAATAAAGTTAATTTTTGCATTGTTCTTTACACATTTTATGTAACAATTACGCATGTCTGTCAAGCAAAGGCTTTGACAAATACAACCCCAAATCAGAAAAAGTTGGGACATTTTGTAAAATGCAATACAATCAAGAATCTGTGATTTGTTCATTCTATTTAACCTTTTATTAACTGACAAAAGTACAAAGAAATGTTTTCCAATGTTTTCACTGACCAACATAATTGTATTTTGTAAATATAAACAAATCTTGATTTTGATGGCTGCAACACACCCCGTGTTGCATCATGACGTAACATGTGACGGGATACACGGAACTACAAAGGGACGCCGGCACACAGCAGAGTTAGCTTCTACAATGAAACAAGTCACTTCCAGGCAGGGGAAGGCGTGTCGGAGGAACGCATTGTCTAGTTCCCTTCTCAGGGAACAAGGGTTACAGTCGTAACCCGAGACGTTCCCTTTCGAGGGAACTCGAACTGCGTAGACTACGACACTTTGGGGAACGAGTACCCACTATGCCACAACAAGCCCTGCCTGTCCCAGTGTGAAGCTGCGCACAGGCACACTTAGGACGAGAGCACTGGAGTGCCTGGCGTAGAAGAAATGTCCAAGCTATAGAATCTGATAAAAGTTTGAGGGGTGGTCCATCCTGCTGCATCGCACACTTCTTGGATGCGGGATGCCCCTTCTTGGGCGACCCGAAGCACTCCAGCATCTGGTCTGAGTTCTGCCATTCAATTAAATTAAATTCAAATTTATTTGTATAGCGCTTTTCACAATACACATTGTTTCAAACCAGCTTTACAGAAAGTGCATTTCAGAAATGTACATAGAAAAATACAGTTAGTTAATCATGTATAATTTAGGGGATAACATATCGCCGGCGTTGAGTCGTCTCTTCACAGGCGTCGAGTCGTCTCTTCACAGGCGTTTAGTCATCTCATCGCAGGTGTTGGGGCATCTGAAGTCTCCGTGATAGGCTGGATACAAACTGGAGCTAACAAACGCTATTTACCTCAGGACTAGCGTCCCGAGATAACAGCAGAAAAGCAGATAGGAAATAATTAGCATAGCTGCTGTTCATAATATTATTAATGCATTCGATCTGATTTAACAGTAGTATAAAAGCTAAGCATTATGTGATTGCTTGGCTAAAGAGATGCGTCTTTAATCTAGTTTTAAACTGGGACAGCGAGTCTGAGCCTCGAACAATATCAGGAAGGCTATTCCAGAGGTTAGGAGCTAAATGTGAGAACGCCCTCCCGCCTTTAGTGGATATCCTAGGAATGACCAGAAGCCTCGAATTTAGTGATCTTAAGTTCAAGTTCAAGTTAATTGTATTTATATAGCAAGTTTTACAACAGCCACCGACTGACCAAAGTGCTTTACAGAACTACAAAATTAAAAGACAATAATACCATGCATAACAGCACAGCGGAGATAAGTACAGCAAAGCTAAGAACAGCCTTAAACAGGAGTCGCTAAAACAGTGTCAGACTCATCAATAATAAACAGCAATGGCAGTATCAGACTTAGATAAATAGAAAAAACCGCATCATACTCAAATAATAATATAAATGATAAAAGTAAAACAACCTTATTTATAGGCCAAAGAAAACAAGTGCATTTTTAAAAGTGACTTAACCCTTTCACACGTAAGTTTAAAATATTCTAACTGACCCCCCAGCGTGAGTTTTTCAAGGCGACCGTTATTTAGAACTTGTCACTTTAATGTTTCCATGGTGACGCGTCATTGCTTGTCACGTGACACAGCGCAACGACAACACAGCGCTGAATGAATGATGATCTGCTTTTATGTCATTTTCCCTTTTTTATTAAAAATATTCACAAATGTATTAGCTATAGCTGTCACGGTGTTGTGCGGGTAGAAGAAGATGGCTGAGTCAAAAGCTCCAAATCAAACAGTTTTACTGATCAAACTCACAGGTACAGACAGGCAGGCAGAATGACGGGCAGAAACACACACTAAACACATCAATATAACTTTAACAACCGACCAGGACACACTGAACAGAAGCAAACTAAATACAAGCATAAATCAAACATAACAAGGTGAAAACAGGTGACACTGATGATGATAACGAGGGACAGGCTGGTAAGTGAGGGAGTGAGTTCAGGTGTGGAGACAAGAAGGATTCTGGGAAGTGTAGTGAAGATGACTAAGACAGACAGGTGCAGACGAAGACTGTTACAGAACGCCCCCCTTCAACAAGGCACGACCTCGTGCCGTAGAACATCAATGGGGTGGGGGGGGCGGGCGCCCTGAAGGCTGGCCAGGGCGTGGCCAAACTGGGACGGGAAGCCTCCAGGGCGGATCAGGAAGTGCAGGCGGCCATGGCGGAGCAGGACGTGGGTGTGGCCATGGCGGAGCAGGACGTGGGCGTGGCCAGGGCGGAGCAGGACGTGGCCGTGGCTGAGCAGACGAACCCTCGGGCGTCCAGGGTGGAACGGTCGGACCCTCGGGCATCCCGGGCGGTGAAGACCCTTCGGGCGGCCATGGCGGTGCGGACCCTTCGGGCGGCCATGGCGGTGCGGACCCTTCGGGCGGCCATGGCGGTGCGGACCCTTCGGGCGGCCATGGCGGTGCGGACCCTTCGGGCGGCCATGGCGGTGCGGACCCTTCGGGCGGCCATGGCGGTGCGGACCCTTCGGGCGGCCATGGCGGTGCGGACCCTTCGGGCGGCCATGGCGGTGCGGACCCTTCGGGCGGCCATGGCGGTGAGGACCCTTCGGGCGGCCATGGCGGTGAGGACCCTTCGGGCGGCCATGGCGGTGAGGACCCTTCGGGCGGCCATGGCGGAGAAGCCCCTTCGGGTGGGCCTATGGCCCCCCCCAAAAAAATTAATGGGGAGAGTGACAGAGTCATTACAAGTCTCTGGGCTGGACGGAACCAGCGGTGAAGGCCCGGCTATGCTGGACGGAACCAGTGGTGAAGGCTCAGAAGGGCTGGACGGGACCAGCGGTGAAGGCTCAGAAGGGCTGGACGGGACCAGCGGTGAAGGCTCAGAAGGGCTGGACGGGACCAGCGGTGAAGGCTCAGAAGGGCTGGACGGGACCAGCGGTGAAGGCTCTGTGCTGGACGGGACCAGCGGTGAAGGCTCTGTGCTGGACGGGACCAGCGGTGAAGGCTCTGTGCTGGACGGGACCAGCGGTGAAGGCTCTGTGCTGGACGGGACCAGCGGTGAAGGCTCTGTGCTGGACGGGACCAGCGGTGAAGGCTCTGTGCTGGACGGGACCAGCGGTGAAGGCTCTGTGCTGGACGGGACCAGCGGTGAAGGCTCTGTGCTGGACGGGACCAGCGGTGAAGGCTCTGTGCTGGACGGGACCAGCGGTGAAGGCTCTGTGCTGGACGGGACCAGCGGTGAAGGCTCTGTGCTGGACGGGACCAGCGGTGAAGGCTCTGTGCTGGACGGGACCAGCGGTGAAGGCTCTGTGCTGGACGGGACCAGCGGTGAAGGCTCTGTGCTGGACGGGACCAGCGGTGAAGGCTCTGTGCTGGACGGGACCAGCGGTGAAGGCTCTGTGCTGGACGGGACCAGCGGTGAAGGCCCTGTGCTGGACGGGACCAGCGGTGAAGGCCCTGTGCTGGACGAGACCAGCGGTGAAGGCTCTGTGCTGGACGGGACCAGCGGTGAAGAGGGCTTCGAGCTAGGTTCATGGGCTGTGACGAATGTGTGTGCTGCCCACACACACAAAACAGCCATGGATCTCACGAGGAGCACTGCCTCCTCCAGAGCTGGCTGGACGGTCTCTGGCTGGACGGTCTCTGGCTGGACGGTCGCTGGCTGGACGGTCTCTGGCTGGACGGTCTCTGGCTGGACGGTCTCTGGCTGGACGGTCTCTGGCTGGACGGTCTCTGGCGGAAGAAGCTCAGGAAGGTCGTCAAAAAGCTCAGACTCAGGCTCGGCAGAACATGACTCAGGGCCCACAGTGAGGGAGGATCCACAAACCCACAAGGTGTGGTCGATGAACTCGACAAAAGGGAGATGAAGATCTCCCAACAGCAGCATCTGGGCGAGTAGATCGTCTATCCCACTCCAGAATTGCTGCTTGAGAGATTCCTCATCTCTACTCACGTCCTGATACAGGTTGATATAGACCTCCACATACTCCTCCAGTGATCGCCCATCCTGGGAAATCCAGTGATCTGCCTTCTTGCCAACCCTCCTTTTCCTCATGGTCGGTTGTTCTGTCACGGTGTTGTGCGGGTAGAAGAAGATGGCTGAGTCAAAAGCTCCAAATCAAACAGTTTTACTGATCAAACTCACAGGTACAGACAGGCAGGCAGAATGACGGGCAGAAACACACACTAAACACATCAATATAACTTTAATAACCGACCAGGACACACTGAACAGAAGTAAACTAAATACAAGCATGAATCAAACATAACAAGGTGAAAACAGGTGACACTGATGATGATAACGAGGGACAGGCTGGTAAGTGAGGGAGTGAGTTCAGGTGTGGAGACAAGAAGGATTCTGGGAAGTGTAGTGAAGATGACTAAGACAGACAGGTGCAGACGAAGACTGTGACAATAGCATGAAACACTGATATTCCGATTGTCAAATATGTGCAAGTGGATGTGTTTTGTTGTTTAAACACCTTTATAACGATCGCGTTAGTTGAGCTGTATGCGCGATGGGCGGCGCCATGTTAGTTTGTTTCACAGTTCAGAGAATTGGATCTGTTGGATTTACACGTCAATTCCTCCACTTCTCACGAAATGCATGAAAGTAAGTGGCCGGTGAACTGGGAGAAGAACAGGGTCAAATTTAAAGCTACTTACACAATGTGTATCTGATATTAATAAAATGTGTTGTCTTATTATAATGTAAAGGATTATTATTGCCGCTTCCATAGACATCAGTGTGTATGTTACAAACTCAAAATCATTGTTTTGCTTGTACTTGTGTGTATTTAAATGTCTGAAATCTAAAATACACATTATGTGGTTGAAACACTCAATAGTTGTGATATATGACAGCACTGAGTGGGTCCTTCTCTGGCTCAGCGCCAGCAAACGCGTTGGTCACGTGATGCACTGACCGTTCTAATCACACCGGTGTGATCGTACGCTCCAGGGACTAGCCAAGACTGATCACACCGGTGTGATCGTACGTGTGAAAGGGTTAAAAGAGGTCACAGAAGGGGCTATCCTAACTTCTATGGGCAAATTATTCCACAGCCGAGGCCCAGCCACAGAAAATGCTCGATCCCCTCTGCGTTTAAGTCTGGAGTGAGGACCTAATAACATATTCTTGTCACCTGATCTCAGACTTCTTGATGGGTTATATGGTTGTAGCAGTTCAGATAGGTAGCTTGGTGCTTGGTTGCATAGAGATTTGTACACAAATAAAATGATTTTAAAATCAATTCTGAAATGAATGGGCAACCAATGAAGAGACCTCAGAATTGGGGTGATATGGTCACTTTTCCGACTATTTGAGAGGAATCTTGCGGCGGCATTTTGCACCAATTGAAGACGAGCAATTCGAGTTTTCGAGATACCGCAATACAGTGAATTGCAGTAATCTACACGCGTGGTGATAAAAGCATGAACAGCCATCCCAAGAGTTTTAGGATTAAGGAAAGGTTTGACTTTTGACAACAGACGAATTTGATAAAAGCTAGAGCTTATTACAGAGGAGATATGTTTATCAAAATTTAAAGACTCATCCAGTAGAACGCCCAGGTTCCGTACACTTGAAGATCTAAAAGCCGATAGTCTGCCTAGGTCGAAGGTGGCAGCCTGGGGATTAACAGTGGACCCAAAAACAATGATCTCTGTTTTGTTTTCATTTAAAAATAAAAAAATTTTGGTCCAGCCAAAATTTTACTTCGTCTAGACAACCTAGTAATGATGAAAGGGCAGAGGGATCATTTCTCTTGATTGGAACATACATTTGAGTGTCGTCTGCATAACAGTGGAAAGATACCCCATGTCTTCTTAGAATGGTCCCCAGTGGTAACATGTAGAGAGAAAATAGAGAAGGCGCTAAGATAGATCCTTGCGGAAGACCACAGGTTAGATGCGCAACAGAAGAGGAGCAATTTCCTAACTTTACTCTGAAAGCTCGACCCGAGAGATAAGACTGGAACCACTGGAGGACGATACCTTTTAGCCCCACATCATACTCTAGTCTGGATATCAGGATAGTGTCATGATCCCGGTGTTCTCTTCTGTCTCTGTCTCCCTCTTGTGTTCTTTTTGTTTCCTGTATCCATTCTCACACGCGCTCCCTTCATACACACACACCTCGCTTAGACACGCCCACTTACTATCAAGCTCATTCATTCTCCACCAGCTGATTGCCATCAGCCTTTCCATTACTCTTTCTCCATTTCCACCTGTTATCACTTTCTTCCTAATTAGCTTTCCTACTTCTAGTTCTCTTTTTCCCCTTCTCTCTGCCAGATTATTGACTATGTTAAACGTGTGTTACAGAGCTTACCTGTTCGCATCTTATCTTGTCTTGTCCTGTTGACGTATGTTTGCTACTTCTGCACTATCAGTGCCGGAAAATACTGAAGTCTTTCTCTACCCTGCATCTCTGTGTTTGAGGGCAACAGACGGACCACGAGCCCTGATTTGTGTTCCTGCTGCTGGATGCTGAGTATCGTTGCTGGACTACTTCTCAGTTTGGTTTGATTCCCAGAGACTTTCTGTTCATCTAATTACCTGCTTCAAGAGGCTTTCTGTTCGTCTGATTACCAGCTACAAGAGACTTTTCTGTTTGATCACTCTACGCAGCTTGCATTATTTTCATTAAAGGAACTGTTGTCTCGCAGATTGCATTTGGGTCCTTTTTCCTGAACGTGTCCGTGACAGAATAATCTGGCCAAAGGATGGACCCAGCAACTGACCATTCCGTTCAGTCTGCGGTGGAATTTCAGGGAGCTATGCTGGGCCGCCAACAGGACGAGCTGACCACTACCCGTCGAGCAGTCGAATCCTTGGCGAGTCAACTGTCGGATCTCTCAGAGCAGATGCACTATCTACGCTCGGAACCTCCTCCGCGCCTCTCTGGTACCCAAGAACCCAGAATTAATAATCCACCCTGCTACTCTGGCGACCCTTCAGAGTGCCGCTCGTTCCTTACTCAATGCGAGGTGGTTTTCACTTTACAGCCACTCACCTACTCGCTGGACCGCACTCGTATCGCCTACGTTGTTTCTCTTCTCACCGGGAGGGCGCGAGAGTGGGGAACGGCGGTCTGGAATGCCGACTCTGATTGCATCAGCTGTTACTCTACATTTAAGGAGGAGATGACTCGAGTGTTTGACCGGTCTTCACATGGTGTCGAGGCTTCTCGTTACCTCTCATCTCTCCGTCAGGGTAAACGGTCAGTCCCGGACTTTTCAATTGAATTCCGCACGCTCGCTACAACATGTGGATGGAATGAGCCAGCGCTTGTTGCTCGATTTATTGAGAGTCTCAACACAGACATTAAGGACGAGATTCTGTCCCGGGAGGTGCCGACCCATCTTGACTCTCTTATTGACCAAGCTATCCGCATAGACAGACGTTTCGAGCTTCGGTGCCGAGCACGCGGCATGGAGAGGGGTCTGCTCTCCTCACCTCCCGTTTCTTATACCCCTCCTATTAATCCGGTTCCCGAGCCAATGCAGTTGGGGGGAATTCGGATCACTGCTGCTGAACGTGAGCGACGCATCTTAAACCGACTTTGCCTTTACTGTGGATCTGCCGGTCACTTCGCTACCACATGCAAAGTAATGGCCAACGCTCGTCAGTAAGGAGAGGGCTTCTGGCGAGCGCTACTGCTTGTGTCCCTCCGCCAAGTTCACGCACTTCTTTCCCTGCCACTCTCCAATGGTCCGGCTCTTCTGTAACCTGTCAGGCCCTTATCGACTCGGGAGCGGAGGCCAGTTTTTTAGACGAGACTTGGGCTCTTGAACAGGGCATTCCTTTAGTTGATTTGAATGACAGTACTCCTGTTTTTGCCCTTGATGGTAGCGAGCTTGAAAGAGTCAGCCGTAGTACCATTCCGGTGAGTCTCACGCTTTCTGGCAATCACAGGGAGACTATTACCTTTTTTATTTTTCATTCGCCCTACACTCCCATTGTTTTGGGCCATCCCTGACTCGTTGAACACAGTCCACATATTGATTGGGGCAAGGGGTCCATTCTCTCGTGGAGATTGTCTTGTCATGTTAAGTGTTTAGTGTCTGCTGTTCCCCCTGTCTCTTCTGTTTCTGTGTTTCAGGAGGATCCTGGTGATCTGTCGGGGGTTCCGGAGGAGTATCTCGATTTGGGGGCGGTTTTTAGTCGATCACGTGCCGCTTCTCTTCCTCCCCATCGCCCGTACGACTGTTGTATCGACCTCCAACCTGGCACCACTCCGCCGCGGGGCAGGCTGTATTCATTGTCCGCGCCCGAGCGCGAAGCCATGGAGAAATATCTCTCAGAGTCCCTCGCTGCAGGTACAATTGTTTCGTCGTCCTCTCCCGCGGGCGCAGGTTTCTTTTTTGTAAAGAAGAAAGACGGCTCTTTGCGCCCTTGTATAGATTATCGTGGGCTAAATGACATAACGGTCAAGAACCGCTACCCTCTTCCCCTTATGTCATCAGCTTTCGAGATCCTTCAGGGGGCAAAGATTTTCACTAAACTGGATCTGCGGAACGCGTATCATTTGGTGCGTATACGAGAGGGAGATGAATGGAAAACCGCATTTAACACCCCCCTCGGGCACTTAGAATATAAGGTTTTACCGTTCGGCCTCGTCAATGCCCCTTCAGTCTTTCAAGCCCTAGTAAATGATGTTTTGAGAGACATGTTGAATGTCTTTGTTTTTGTCTATCTAGACGACATATTAATTTTCTCCCTATCTCTCCAGGTTCACGTTCAACACGTACGTCGTGTACTCCAACGTTTGTTGGAGAATCGCCTTTTCGTTAAGGCCGAGAAATGTACCTTTCATGCCAAGTCGGTCACGTTTTTAGGGTCCGTCATTTCTGCTGACGGAGTCAGCATGGACCTCGCTAAGGTTCAGGCTGTCACCGATTGGCCGGTTCCCGACTCACGAGTCGCTTTACAGCGCTTTTTGGGTTTTGCGAATTTTTATCGGAGGTTTATCCGCAACTTTAGTCAGGTCGCCGCTCCTCTCACCGCTCTCACGTCTGTCAAGTCCCGTTTTGAATGGTCGCACTCAGCCCAGTCCGCTTTCGATCGTTTAAAGACCTTGTGTACGTCTGCTCCTATTCTAGTTACTCCCGATCCCTCCAGACAATTCATCGTGGAGGTCGACGCGTCTGAGGTGGGCGTTGGGGCCATTCTGTCGCAACGGTCATCTTCTGATGATAAGGTTCACCCGTGCGCTTTCTACTCTCACCATCTTTCTCTTCCCGAGCGAAATTATGACGTCGGTAATCGAGAACTTCTGGCCATTCGTTTAGCCTTGGGGGAGTGGCGTCATTGGCTCGAGGGCTCTCCTGTCCCATTCGTGGTCTGGACCGATCATAAAAACCTCGAGTACATACGGTCTGCTAAACGACTTAACGCCTGCCAGGCTCGTTGGTCCCTGTTTTTTGATCGCTTTGATTTTTCTATTTCGTATCGCCCTGGTTCCAAGAACCTTAAGCCCGACGCTCTCTCGCGTCAGTTCGATTCCCCCGTGGGAACTCCTGTGAGAAAGGAGATTCTTCCTCAAGGCTGCATCGTTGGTTCTTCCATCTGGGGAATCGAACGCTTGGTTAAACGGGCTTTATCTCGGGTCGTCACTCCTCGCCAATGTCCGCGAGACCTACTCTTTGTTCCTGTCCCCACTCGCTTGGCTGTCATGCAATGGGGTCACTCCTCCAAGTTGTTCGCCCATCCTGGAGTTAGGGGAACCATTGCTGTCATCCGTCAGAGATTCTGGTGGCCTACCCGCGAGCGCGATATCCGTCGATTTGTGGCCGCCTGTTCTATCTGTGCCCAGACTAAGTCTAGTAATTTGCCACCGGCTGGTCTGCTTAGACCCCTGTCTATTCCATCTCGCCCGTGGTCACATATCGCGCTCGACTTCATTACCGGACTACCGGAGTCCAAGGGCAACACTGTAATCCTCACTGTAGTTGATCGCTTTTCTAAAGCCGCTCACTTCATTCCTCTTCCCAAACTCCCATCCGCTAAGGAGACCGCTCAAGCCGTCGTTAGTCATGTTTTCAAGCTTCACGGACTTCCCTCGGATGTCGTGTCTGATCGCGGACCTCAGTTTGCGTCGTTATTTTGGAAGGAGTTTTGCCGTCAGATCGGTGCGTCACCCAGTCTATCTTCTGGTTTTCACCCACAGACCAACGGTCAGGCCGAACGAACTAATCAGATTGTTGGTCGTATTCTCCGCAGTCTCGCATTTCGTAATCCTTCCTCGTGGGCTGATCAACTTCCGTGGGCCGAATATGCCTATAATTCTTCTCCGTCCTCCGCCACCGGCTTATCTCCGTTTCACGGTTGTCTTGGGTACCAGCCACCTCTGTTTCCTTCTCAGGAGGCGGAGACTAATGTTCCGTCTGTCGAGGCGTTTATTCGGCGTTGTAAAAGAACCTGGAGAGGGGTGAGGTCTGCTCTATGCCATACTCGTTCTCTCACTCGCCGTGCCGCTAATCGTCATCGTATGAAGAGTCCGAGATACATCTGCGGTCAAAGGGTATGGCTTTCCTCTCGCAATCTTCCTTTACGATTCGCGTTCCGCAAGTTGGCCCCTAAATTTATTGGGCCATATTCTATCTCTAAGATAATCAGTCCTGTCACGGTTAGACTTAGATTGCCTCCTAACCTCCGGCGCGTCCATCCAGTGTTTCATGTTTCGTGCGTCAAGCCCGTCGTCCGCCCCCCACCTCGCCAAGTTTCCCCTCCTGCTCAGGTGGAGGAAGGTCCTGTATATCGCGTACATAAGTTACTTGATGTCCGTCCGCGAGGTCGTGGTCACCAGTACCTTGTCGACTGGGAGGGATACGGGCCGGAGGAGAGAAGCTGGATTCCTTCACGGAACGTCTTGGACCGCTCGCTTATCGAGGACTTCTACCGCACTCGCCAGCCTCTACCCTCGGGAGCGCCAGGGGGCGCTCGTTGAGGAGGGGGTACTGTCATGATCCCGGTGTTCTCTTCTGTCTCTGTCTCCCTCTTGTGTTCTTTTTGTTTCCTGTATCCATTCTCACACGCGCTCCCTTCATACACACACACCTCGCTTAGACACGCCCACTTACTATCACGCTCATTCATTCTCCACCAGCTGATTGCCATCAGCCTTTCCATTACTCTTTCTCCATTTCCACCTGTTATCACTTTCTTCCTAATTAGCTTTCCTACTTCTTGTTCTCTTTTTCCCCTTCTCTCTGCCAGATTATTGACTATGTTAAACGTGTGTTACAGAGCTTACCTGTTCGCATCTTATCTTGTCTTGTCCTGTTGACGTATGTTTGCTACTTCTGCACTATCAGTGCCGGAAAATACTGAAGTCTTTCTCTACCCAGCATATCTGTGTTTGAGGGCGACAGACGGACCACGAGCCCTGATTTGTGTTCCTGCTGCTGGATGCTGAGTATCGTTGCTGGACTACTTCTCAGTTTGGTTTGATTCCCAGAGACTTTCTGTTCATCTAATTACCTGCTTCAAGAGGCTTTCTGTTCGTCTGATTACCAGCTACAAGAGACTTTTCTGTTTGATCACTCTACGCAGCTTGCATTATTTTCATTAAAGGAACTGTTGTCTCGCATTTGGGTCCTTTTTCCTGAACGTGTCCGTGACAGATAGAGTGGTCGACAGTATCAAAAGCTGCTGACAGATCCAGAAGAACAAGAGCCACAGAGTCACCAGTGTCCGTGGAAAGATAGATGTAAATTAAAACTCTCAACAGGGCAGATTCAGTACTGTGAGCAGACTTAAAACAAGATTGAAATTTCAGAAATATCATTGGATTTTAGAAAGAGCTGGAGTTGGTCAAGAACAACTTTTTCTAACACCTTCGAGACAAAAGGCAATACAGAGATAGGACGGAAGTTATTTAGCACGGCAGGATCCAGTGAAGGCTTCTTGAGTAACGGAGTGACAGGGGCAGCAGGGATGGAGCCGGTGAGGAGGCACTTATTAACAAAGGACACCAATCCTGGCCCTACTGAATCAACAATTAATTTAAGAAACTTAGGAGGAATGATGTCAAGAGAGCAGTATGAAGGTTTCATATTGGCTATAGTTTCTTTGAGGAGATTCAAAGTGATGGACTCAAAAGCATCCCAGGTAACAGAAGTCATCAACTGACAAGAGTGTTCAGTGTGAGAGCAGCTGGCATTGCATCTCAAGTTAGATATTTTGTCAATAAAAAATCTCAAGAAGCTTTCACATAGCTCATCCGAAGCACCAGACATTGCATTTACCGGAGGATTTAAAACAGAGTTTATAAAAGCAAATAAAACCTTTGGTCTAGAGTGGTTTGCCATAATCCTGTCAGAGAAGTACGTAGCTTTAGCCGAATTTACAGCATTCTGGTAGGTCGACAAGCTGACTTTAAATAACTGAGGTGAAATATGTAGCTTGTCCTTCCATTTGCGCTCAGCCTTTCTGCTAGCTTGTCTTAGTTGCCGAATATCCATGTTGAGCCATGGTTCATAATAAGGTTTAGGTTTGTAGGGCTTGAGCGGAGCAGTTTCATTTAGGGCATTTAGCCAGGAAGTGTTAAACAGACCGAGATGCTGGTCGGCATCTAAGTCCAATAGTGGTGAGTCCAGAAACACATGTGAGGAGGAATTCATAAAGTGCTCGTTAAAATTTGAGCCAAAATGAGGGGAATAGGACCTAGACAGTCTTACATCTGCAATAGTGGAATGAGAAATGCAAGGAAGAGATGTAGAAAATAATATTGGCTTATGGTCCGAAAGCATAAAATCAGATATAACAACATCACTGATTACCATCCCACATGAAAGGTCCAAAATGTGGCCTTGAATGTGAGTGGAATCATTTATCGTCTGGACTAGGTTAAAAGATTCAATGAGCCTGAGGAAATCCTTTGATAGGGTGTTAGATTGACAACAAACGTGGATATTAAAATCACCCACCAATAAAAAACAGTAATAGGTTGTGGTTATATTACCAATGAATTCTGTGAATTGCTGAATGAAGTCCTGTAGTGAGTGTGGATGACGGTAAATCACCCCTAATAAAATAGGGCCTTTCCAGTCTAAATGAAGTAGCTGAGCTTCGAAACTAGAAAATGCACTGAAAGGAACCGACCGGCATCGCACAGAGAATGAGTTTTTAAAACTAGTCTGTTAAAACATATTTCTACGTCTGTTCGGACGGGGGGAGTTAAAAAAGGTACAGTCAGTTGGAACTAGATCCGAAAAAAGGGTTAGATCACCAACCTTAGTCCAAGATTCAGTGATGAACATAAAATCCAAACTATGAGAGGAGAAGAAGTTGTTGAGCAGGAAGGTTTTGTTCACCAAGGATCGAGCGTTGATCAGAGCCCTTTAAGGCGGATGAATCACATCGTGGAAAACTCCAGCTTTCCTCAAAGAACGTAGATTTCCAGGAGTTACGCCGTTTTGCGATGACAGAGGCCAATCCGAGGTAAGCCATCCAAATGGACAGGGGAAGGACTCAGGGGAATGATAGATTGAAGCTACCGATGAGCCAGCGCTCGCGGTCGCCAGGCAACATAACAGCCATAACACGCCATATGGTTCGGATTTAGATCGATCCAGAGTCTTTCGATTGCTTTCAGTCTGATGATGCGTCCACCCCGACTCCCGCGTTTCCTCCTGCGCTTTCTACGTGAAGTGATAAGAGGCCAATGGCGAATACATTCCAGTGTATGCGTAGTGGTGCTTCTGTGTGTTTGATTAAAAAGCGTGCGCTACATCCTGCTTGTGAATGTCCAAGAGGTAGGCTACGAATGTTCAGGAGTGACTGTTTGTCATAGACCAGACGTGTGCAGCAAATTGAATCCCAGATAGGCATCCATAAATATATCCATAAAAACATATACGAGAGAGACCGACGGCCAGACGAACACACTCGTTTCGGTCTAGACTGGAAGTGTTCTGTTTGCTCTGCTAAACTATAATTACTAAAACTAAAACTGAAACTGTAAAGGACTACTTTGGAGTTTAATGTATGTTGTTAATTAAATGAAGTATGGGTTGGGTTAGTGGTAAAAATATTTGTGTAATTGTTTGTACCTTATTCAAGTATATTTATCTTTGTATGTATTTTAATGTTATTCGTATGTGATTGACCAGAAATGTGGTGCACCTGTAACGATAAAATTTGTCCCTTTGGTGCAGGGGCGGATCTACAGGGGGGCAAGGGGGGGCAGGTGCCCCCCCACTCTAGAGCCTTGCCCCCCCCCCAGCTGCCCCCCAAACTTCGATGATCCAAAAAATGTACTTGTAAAAACAACTCGCAAGCTTCTCAAAACAGTGAACTAAACGATACATTTACCAAAATTGAACAATTTAATTTTTATTAAAGCCCCTCCCCCTATCCCTCAAATACTTAGTACGTCCCTGATTCAAACGTGCAGAGCAGCGTTCGCTCAGTCTGGCTCTCTCACACACACACACACGCAGCGAGTCTGCTGCGGTGCGGTGGCCCTGAAACCCGACTAGAGAGACTGAGCTGCCCCAGATCCTCTGAAGGTGAAATGAGTTTCCCAGGTGTAGTTAAACACACGTTTAACTTAGTTAAATTTTTAATGAATGCAGTGTATGCTAAAGACGATCCAGCATCAGCAAAAACAGCGAGTCTATTACGTTAGCCAAAATCATCGGTCAAATCGCTCCCTCGTGATTTGTAAGAGCACTCTTCCCTTTGATTGCCTAATTTTGATTTTTGTAAAGACAAGAACAGCTTAATAAAAAATATAAATTGTTTGTATCAATAACGTTTACTGATGGTCGCCGTTACGTTACAACACACAATACAGTGCCAGTTAGGAGATCCTCTCAGATATCACAGCAATGAGCTACATGGACCTACAGTGTAATGTAATACAAGGTAGGGGTGGAACGGTACATGTAGCCAATTCGTATTGAACCGAATCGGTACGGGTGTCACGGTTCGGTGCACAAATTTACACGTAGAATACACGGTATACAAATAAATAAAACTCTAAATAGCGATAAAATTCGCTCAATTCGTGTTTGGTCTGAACGCAGGATATTGAACAGACTGCGATGTCAATATTGCAATGCTGAACTGTGTGTGTACGCGCGCGAGAGAGGGAGAGGCATGGGCGCGATCGAACTGTGTGTGTGTGTGTGTGTGAGAGAGAGAGAGAGAGAGAGAGAGAGAGGCGCGATCGCGATCGAACAGTGGAAACAAAAACATACTCCGTAAACATATAATTCAAACTGCAAAGTGTTTACATTTGTGTACACTCGCAATAAAACACAACAAAACAAATATATTGATCTGAAATATGGCAAATTAATTTTAAATTCATTCAAACATACCAAACATATCCCAAGGTCTTTGTCTTTTTATTAATTCAATTAATAAACTAATTAAATTATATAAAACTATTGTCAGTGCACTACATATAAACTGGTTCTATGCCTTTATTAATAAAACTTATTTAAAAAATACAAGGCTTAAGACATTTATAAAAATGCCTTCTGTATTTTTGTTTTGCTTTTCACTCCATTGTACCGAAATCGTACCGAACCGTGATGTCTGAACCGAGGTATGAACCGAACCGTGACTTCTGTGTACCGTTCCACCCCTGATACAAGGATAACCAGAGGTTTTCACATATTGACTTTTGCAGGCAAGAGTAGTTGAAGAAAGTAGCTGGAGCCTAACCATTAAGGCTAAAAGTCCTTGGACACAATTATTGTACTTTGTTTTTTTATATTTTCATTTTGCTTGTTATAATTTTACTTTTTAAAAGATGCACGGTTTTGTTTTGTTTGAACACTGCACTGGGCTTATTCCTGTTGTGAATTAAAAACCTTTTTAGTGTGTAAGGGCATGATTAAACAATAATACTTTGTTTTTGTGTTTGTTTTGTTAAAGCAATTCACATATAGGGATTTCCACCGTCTGCCCCTGCCACCCTGCCAAGACCTCTTGCCACCCCTTTGCCCCCCCTTGTAAAATTTTCTAGATCCGCCATTGCTTTGGTGGCACCGTAGTTTGCACAAGGGAAGATGAATATTTAAAGGTGGATGGCGGTGTGAATGGCAGGCAGCTGTGTTTGAGTGAGTCTATATGTATTTTATCTGGAGATCCCGTGTTTTATGCATGAATTTAAAGAACTTGACGCCCGTTTCATTATGGAAGAAAGGATATTGTTTGCATTCCTTGGTGAGCGCAGCGAGGTATGATATGCTCTCATTCATGGATATTTCATAATATTTGTACACATGTATGGTTTATTTGCTGATAATTAATGTTTGTCATCTTGAATGTTTTACTTGTGTAATGACGTTTGTAGCCGTGAAACAAGTGTGTGTGAAATGTTTGTTGTATGTTTTCAATACAGTTTTCACGGTGCTAAGGTGATGGAGTGAAAGTTGAGCGTCATGCTGGTTTGACAAACTAAATAAAGGACACCTTATGCATCAGTCGAGACTCCCTCTGTTTCTTTGGACCCAAGGGCTGCTACACTAACTAATATAAAAACTAAATAGAAATGTGTTTGCAAAATAAAAACTAAACTAAACTAACAAAACTATTAATGAAACTAACTAAAACTAAACTGTAATTTAAAGCAAAATTGAAAACTAATTTAAAAAAAATAAAACTATAATAACCTTGGTATGTACCAGGTGAGCTACCGCGCAGGTTTACTATTTTAGAAAAGCCATACATATGGAGCTGCTTATGTGATGCAAACTTCAAAGTGTATTTGTTTACAAATCATACACTATGGTAAAAGCATATTGAACTCATATAGGGCAAGGAACTGTGCGAAAATATCTTCGTTAATCTGTAATTTGTTTGAAAAGGAATAAAAGTTGTTGAGCCTATATGGGCCAATGTTAATGAACAAAGGGGAGAACAAAATTCTAAGGATAAAGCATCACCATATACAACCTTAGCTTGAATACAGTTTTAAGCGCACTACTTTTGATGAGTTCCAGTGCATTATAATTAGTGCTGCAGGCTGCTTCTCCCGTTCTGGTGAGGTGTTTTGCTGAGGTGAGGGAACCTTCAGTTCCTACTCAAGTAAACCAGTGCTGCCCTTTGAGGTAGATTTTCTATTTTCTGCTTCAATGAACTGGAGGGCACACATAATCCAAACACCATCATTTAGTCAGGCAGACATTTATCTATTATTTATTTTCATTCTTTCACCCATAACGTCAATGAAGTTTAACTCTCTTAGCCAGAGAATAATGCACCAACGTGAGCGTGGTGAAATGTGATGTCTGTGTTTTTGAATTTCCGTTATTTTGCCTTCATGATTGGTTCAAATAACTATTTTACATTCAAATGAAATACCTTTGTTAGGTGGAGAAACATTTAAGATGCACATTTGGTTCACATTTGGAACTCTGTAAGACTTCGGGTGCCTCCAGGCTTGAACTGAAAGCCCTTTACTACAGTGGTGGAGTTCGTCATTTTTTAAACAGTAGAACGCATTACATACTTAGTCATAATAATTACAAGTTACACATTTTAGTTAGTTTAAACGTTAATTTTAAAGAGACTTATTGGTAAAAAGAACAAAACAACAAAACAGACCAGTTTAGAGCATGAGCATCAGAGTAATATGTATTTATTTAAGACAGTGTCACGCAGATGTATGCTAGTGAATCTGTCTAATAACACACAGATGGAACAGATGGGAAGTATGGAATGGACTGTAAAACTTAAAAAAAAGAAAATCATTACAGAACAAAGAGGACGGGAGCTCATAGTGATGGACACAAATCCTGACTCTCAGTAACTAACTGCTCATATTTCTACTGTTTAAACCGAGTAACTTTAATTTCTCACCCTCGTTATTTTCTACTTTGTGGTTGATGAGTCAGTGCCCAAGATTCACATAGCTACTGGAGATTCAGATAACAAATCATTTCTGTTATATATAACACACATCTCTTTCGTAGTTATTTAATGTATTTTTATACTACCGAAATAGATTCTATAATATGGCAAAGGGTTATTTTGAATTGTTGCCATATGTTTGATTTTCTGAAGAATGATGGTGTTGCCCTTTTTCAAACTCCTGAGTCACATGTTCCCAGACTGAGCAAATTATTTGATGTTAACTGACATCTATGTTGACAATGACAGCATGCACTATTTCTTGCTTAAAGGGGTCATATAATGGTACATGCACTTTTACAAGTTGATTGAACTGAAATGTGTGTTGGCAGTGCCTGTACACATCCACATATAATGATAAAAAACCATCCAGTGTTTTTGTTTTAATCTCCTTATATGTTTTCCCCTTTCTCAAATTGAGCCGTTCGTTTTTGTGACGTCAATAAAACGGACGCCCCTCCCACGGACGCCCCGATTGTTTAATTGACAGCAGCGTTTCAACACAGACCCACCGTGAGCGAGCTGTCATCGTAGTCCGCCATTGTTGATACACTGGAGCAGAATGGCGTCTAAGCGATTGTGGTGTTCTGTTCTTGGGTGTAATAATAAACACAGCAGTCATTTTAATGTTCCTAAACTCGAACCGCTGAAGACGCAGTGGCTGAGTTTTATTTTAGAAGGGAATATTCCCAACGATCTACATAAATGCTTTTATGTTTGCGCTAATCATTTCTCACCAGACTGCTTTATAAACGAGCGTCAGTGTAAATCTGGTTTTGCTAAGAAGCTGGTCCTGAAAACAGAATCATTTCCAACTATTCGTGTTCCTGCTGCACCACCAGAAGAAGTGAGTGTAATGTTTTATTAACCTTTAAATATTAATCTTTGCAAATAGCCTGCACGCTTCATGATGAATGCGGCTAATTTTTACACTCAGGGTGTATTACGGCATATTTTCTCTGTAACGTTACAACGTTCTCAATATAATTCATAATCCCACGTTTATAATGAACAACACATTATGGTTAATGTTTCAGCACTGACAGTTGTACCTAACACTGAGATAACGTTACGCATCACTGACAAGCCTACATTTACCAAAAAAACGTCTCAGGTTACGTATGTAACCCTGGTTCCCTGATAGGGAACGAGACGCTGCGTTTGAGACGCGGTGGGAACGCTCTGCGTGATTACGTCGTGAAGCACGTGTAAAATCAGTCCAATGGAAGCCCGCTACGACATAGGTGACGTCATAGACCAGGAAACTATAAAGCAACCCTGAAATCAGACCGCGATAGCTTCTGGAAAAACCTTAAGCAAGTCGATCAGGGCATGCAGGAAGTATGGCAGGCAAACGTAGCGTCTCGTTCCCTATCAGGGAACCAGGGTTACATACGTAACCTGAGACGTTCCCTTTCAAGGGAACTCGAGCTGCGTTTGAGACGCGGTGGGAACCCTATACCCACTACGCCATAGTGACAAATGCCCGTTCTGTGTGAGGTCCTGCGCACACTAAGAAACAAGCAACCTCGCCCCAGGAGTGGAGAGGTCAAGGTCATAAAACCTGACAAATGTATGCGGAGAGGACCAGCCAGAGATAACCTGGCCGAGAAACGGTCTTGCAGAAAACCAAGAACTGAACCAAAAGGGCAGTTAACAGGATCTAACTGACGTTCAACACTCCACGTGGTGAAAAGTTTCCATTTTAGCGCATACAGCCTTCTCGTGGAAGGAGCTCTGGATTGAAGAATGGTTTCTACAACATCGGTCGAAAGACCGGTCTCCCTGAGCCTGGCCCCCTCAGAGGCCAGGCCCACAGTTTCCACAACTCCGGCCGAGGGTGAAATATCGTGCCCCCGGCCTGAGACAGGAGGTCCACCCTGATTGGGATCTCCAAGGGGGAGCCGTCCAGAAGAGACACCAAGTCCGAGAACCAAACTCGGGTCGGCCAATAAGGGGCTACTAGTAGCAGACGAGCCCCTTCTCGGCGAACCCTCTCCAGACCCCCGGAAGCAAAGATATCGGGGGAAAGGCGTACAGGTGCAGCCTCGGCCACACCTGCACCATAGCATCCAGACCGAGAGGAGCTGGGTGCGTTAGAGAGAACCACATAGGACAATGGGTTGAATCTGATGATGCGAAAAGGTCTACCTGAGCACGACCGAACTTTTCCCACAGGAACTCCACCACTTCTGGGTGAAGTCTCCACTCCCCGGGCCTCAGCCCCTGTCTCGACAGAATATCTGCTCCCACATTCTGACACCCCGGAATATATACCGCCTTGAGCGACAGTAACTTCCCCTGGGCCCATAGGAGGATCTGATGGGCCAATTTGCAAAGGTGACGTGACCTCAGACACCCCTGATGGTTGATATAGGAGACCACCGAAGTGTTGTCTGTGCGGACCAACACGTGATGGCCTCTCAGGTCTGGCAGGAAATATTTGAGTGCTCGAAATACCGCCATCAACTCTAAACGATTTATGTGCCAGGAACATTGATGGTCCTGCCACAGACCTTGCGCCGAGCGGCCACTCATGACCGCCCCCCATCCCGTGAGGGAAGCATCCGTCGAAAGCGTGACGCGTCGACAAGGAGCCCCCAACACTGGGCCCTGGGCGAGGAACCAAGGTTTCTTCCACAAGGCCAAGGCACGAAGGCATAGCCGCGTGACCTTGATCTTGCGGAACGGATTTCCCCTCGGAGAAAACCCCTTGGTCCTGAGCTACCACTGCAGGGGTCTCATGTACAGAAGGCCATAAGTAATAACGTTGGACGCAGCTGCCATGAGACCCAACAGTCTCTGAAACTGTTTCACAGTGAGTGACTGGCCTAGTTTCACATTCTTTGCGGCTGTGAGAATCGCAGAAATACGAGCAGGAGACAGGCGTGCCTGCATTGTGGTCGAATCCCAAATTACACCTAGAAAAGTGGTCCTCTGAGCAGGGAGGAGCACACTCTTTTTGGTGTTTAGCCGCAACCCCAAACTCTTTATGTGGGACAGAACAGCATCTCGATGCTGAACTGCCACCTGCTCTGACTGAGCTAAAATCAACCAATCGTCGATGTAATTTAATACGCGGATGCCCTGGAGTCTCAACGGAGCCAGAGCTGCATCCACGCATTTTGTAAAAGTGCGGGGAGATAAACCTAGGCCAAATGGAAGAACCCGATATTGGTATGCTTCGCCCCCGAAAGCGAACCTCAGGAACCTCCTGTGATGAGGATGGATAGATACATGGAAGTACGCGTCTTCAAGTCTATTGTGACAAACCAGTCCTCGGACTGAATATGTGATACAATCTGTTTGAGTGTAAGCATTCTGAACTTGAGTTTCTGAACCCTGCTGTTTAACTGGCGCAGGTCTAGAATAGGACGCAGCCCTCCATCCTTCTTTGGAACAATGAAGTAACGGCTGTAAAACCCTGACTCTCTGCTGGGAGGAGAAACCCTTCTATAGCTCCCTTTCGAAGAAGTGTCACTACTTCTTGCTCCATTACCAGAGCCTGCTGTGAGTCCACCACCGTGGGGAGGACTCCTTGAAATCTGGGCGGACGAGAACCGAACTGAATTCTGTAACCCTTTTCTATTATGTGCAGGACCCATAGAGAAATATTTGGCAGAAGTTTCCACGCTGCCAGAAATTCCGATAAGGGAACCAGTCTCTCGAGACTGGCCTCTGGATTTGATTGAACAATCATTTCGGCGTCCTGAAGCGCCGAACCGGCAGGGAACAGCCGAACTGACCGTTCTACAACCCTCCTCAGAGGATTGCACGGGGATGCTGACACCTCAGCGCCCTGAAGCGGCGAACCGGCAGGGAACAACCGAAGTGGCAGCGCTGCGGCTCTCCTCGGAGAGTCGCCCCCCGGAGGGTGCCAAGGAGGGACGGTTCCTCGGAACCGTTCCTCCCTGGAGGGGACCACCCTCAGAAGCCTGATAGCCTTGGCGTCAGGACTTTTTCTTAGCCCAAGCTCTCCTAGAGATAACAGTCCTCAGATCTTGTCTACCCCTAACAGGTCTGGGCTGCGAGCGCCACTCAGGAACCGTAGATTGAGGAGGTGCCCGAGCGGCGACGCTCTGTTTTTGTTGAACTCTGTGAGCGGAGCTCGTAGACGGACGAGGCTGCTCAGACTTTATACTACGAGCAGCCTCGGGGACAATAGACCGGCGAGGAAGAAACCTCTGAAACGCAGCCGCTTGTTTCTTATTTTCTTGAAACCTATCGACGACACAATTTATAGCGTCGCCGAACAGACTTGTAGGTGACAGCGGTGCGTCCAGAAGAACAGATCTATCTTTATCCTTTATTTCTGATAAATTTAACCATAAATGGCGTTCCGTGGCGTCTGTCGTGCGACGCAATTCTCGAATTGCGTCAGCACTAACTTCCTCACTATCGTCTATGTCCTTCAGCAGGTCAGCCTGGTACGCTTGGAGAATCGACATAGTGTGCAAACATGCTGCGGCCTGACCTGCTGCCGAATACGCTTTACCCACCAACAAAGATGTATTTTTTAATGGTTTGGTGGGTAACGTCGGGGCTTTCAGAGAAGAAGAAGACTCAGGGGAGAGATAGCTCGCTAGTGTGTCTTCAGCACGAGGCATAGTCAAATAACCATAATGATCAATCCCTTGAACTTTACTATAATTCTTAGTTTGTGGGTTATGCACTCTGAAAGACGCCGGTTTAATCCACGATCTCGAAACCTCGGTGTGGAGATCGGGAAAAAACGGGAGTTCCCGACGAGGAGGTCGTGATCTAGATGGTAAATAACGTTCATCTAAAATACTCTTTCTAGATTCAACATCGAAATCATCGGCTGGCCACTCAATATTTAATTTAGTAACAGCACAAGATAAAACCTCCATAAGCTCCTCATCAGCAGGGGTATGAGCTGGCGAACACTCAATATCCCCCATACTACCGACATCCAGATCCTCAGAACTGGATAGCCGTAATATTGGTGCCTCAGCCTGGGAAGGAGAAGCCGCAGAGCGGGCTCCTTCCTGGGCAAAGACACCGAATCCAGCAGGTAAGGGCTGAGAAAGGGCGGGGCCCGTCTCAAACCCCGCTACTAGATCCATCTGCGAACCCCAAGATGAAAGTCGACGCTGTGCCTCGGCAGCAGCGGGACCCGCACCTCGGGGAGCGCGAACCGAACCGTCCTCCTCAAAGAACGCCCGGCGAGAGCGGAGAGTTTTCATAGACAAACTCAAGCAATGCTCACAGTCAGCCCCCTCGAGGACTGACTGGGCATGCTCCACTCCCAAACAAGCAATACACATAGGATGTGTGTCCCCACCCGTGATATAACGAGGGCAGGGCACAACACAAGGTTTATAACTTTGCTTGCTCGCCATAGTGATATATATATATATATATATATATATATATATATATATATATATATATATAAGGGGCTTGACAGACAACAATAAATAGACAAGGACAGATATACAGAGAGCGCTTGCTGAAGGTGCAGAAGCTATCGCGGTCTGATTTCAGGGTTGCTTTATAGTTTCCTGGTCTATGACGTCACCTATGTCGTAGCGGGCTTCCATTGGACTGCTTTTACACGTGCTTCACGACGTAATCACGCAGAGCGTTCCCACCGCGTCTCAAACGCAGATCGAGTTCCCTTGAAAGGGAAACGTTTTTCAACATCAATCTGTCAACGAACTAACAGGTACATCAGTAAATACATTGCGTATGTATCTCACTACTCTAAGTTACTCTGCCAGTACATAAGTTACAAAAATAGATCAAAGCGACATTACGTTAACCAACCATTCATAAACGTCCCGTTCGAGCCTTAATTGTCGAACTTCTTCGGGGCCGTTATCTTGTTCCGGGTCCGACTCCGGTTCAAATTGGTATGGTAGAACAGATGTTTCCTCAGAGACTCCCGCTGCCATTCTTGTTGCAAAATATACCCTCAACTGTTGTCAAGGCAACACTCCAGGTGCGTGGTGTCAAAATGACCCAAAGAACAGAGGGGCGGAGTGAGCAAAAACAGAGCTGTTTTTGACCATGTGAAATTAGTGTTTTCTTACAATACTAATGATAATTAAAAAAAAAAGCATATTACAAAGTTTTCGTTTAGACCCTAAAGATTCATATTAACTTGTACAAAAATGACATTATATGACTCCTTTAAAGGAATACATAAGACAAAAATGAAAACTGTCATGATTTACTCATAATCAGTCAGTACAAATCTGTATGATCTTCTTTCTACTGTGGAATGCAAAGCGGAGCTTATGTGACTTCATTACACTTGGAATATAGTGCACACATTTTTTAAACACTTTTGTAAAAATAAATCCGAATCATTTTTGAACATTGAAAGATCCTGGTCACTTTAAAACATATGTAAAAGAGTGAATGTCCTGGAAAACAATGCATTTTTATTAATTAATGAAAGAAAGAAATTAATACTGGTTTGGAAATACATACGGGTGAGTAAATGATTTTAATGAGTCGGTACCGACTACCGATTTCTGTTCATCATGGTCGGCTACCGATCCTGATCTCAATCATTCAAGCTTTATATAATATGTAAGCTCTCTGTTGACTGTCACTGTTAACTCCTTGCACCCTGAAGGCATTTTATTGATTTCACATCTAAGTGGCATACTTAAAAGTAATGGCTTATAACTTTTTTGTGTTATAAGAAGGTTTGTGGTTTGAAAATGTGATTTCCAGCAGTTCAAGTGCAATACGCAGCGAAAGAGGACTTTTAAAATGTTTTAACAGATTAGCAAGTTGTGAACAGCATCTTTCACAAGCTCTCTTGTCCATCCTTTTTCTATAACTTTTCTGTTGTGTTCATGAGAATAATTGTATTATTCAATACTATTTTTTATTGGCGTAATCTTTGTGAACGGAAGGGAAGAGTAAACAATATTGATGCAGTTCACTGCTCATGTCTTGTGTGCTTTGTTGCTTACAAACTTTACAAACTCCTGACAGACACCACATTTTCAAATTTCTAATTAGAGTTCGAACTCACATAATTGTATTTATTTATTTTACATTCTGAGTGAAAGGCAGCTGCCAGGGGAAATATCAAATAGTCAGTTTCACATTTTTAAAAGCTACCACTGAATGTTATAATGCAATTACCTCTCTGATAGGTTCTTTAGGTTGTCGTGGAGGGGAGGGGTGAGGTGAGGTGAGGTATCTAAGACTATGCACTACAATATTTATGAACAGTTTTTATCCCAAAGCTATCACTATACTGAACTATGAAATGAAAACACACCCTCAAATTACAGCACATCCTTGATATTCAGTACAAGACCATTGATGTGCAATAAAACTATGAGCACTTTTTTTTCACATTCAATATGGCCTTTGACTGTAATATGTAGTTAACTATTCTTAACTGTCTACATTGGAAGTCTAACATTTCGTTGTATGTAAATTGTACAATGACAATAAAGAAATCTATCTATCTAGCTAATGGTGTGCCTCAGGGCTCAGTGATTGAATCAATTCTCTTCACCATTTACATGTCACCACTAGGATCTGTCATTCAGAACATGGACATCCTATCACTGCTTTGCTGATGGCACACAACTCTACCTCTCATTCCAACCAGATGATCCAACGGTAGCTGCCCGCCTGCCTGAAAGACATTTATTGCTGGATGAAGGACTACCACCTTCAACTAAACTGTGCAAAGACAGAACTGCTTGTGGTCTCGGCCAACCCAATACTTCATCTCAACTTCTCCAGTGAACTAGGTTTGTCAACCATAACTCCATCCAGGACAGCCAGAAACATTTGAGTTGTGATTGATGATCAGTTGAACTTCACAGACCACATTGCCAGAACTGCCCGGTCTTGCAGATTTGCCTTATACGACATTAGGTAGATCAGGCCCTTCCTACCGGAAAATGCTACAAAACCACTTGTCCAAGCTCTTGTTAAGTCCAGACTAGACTATTGTAATGCTCTCTTGGCAGGCCTTCCAGCATGCACTATCAAACCCCTGCAACTGATCCAGAATGCTGCAGCAAGAGTGGCATCAAATTCAAGGCACTGATGTCTGCCTACAGAACAATCACTGGCTATGCACCCCTATACCTAAACTGTTTTTTTCAGACCTACGTGCCATCCAGAAGCTTGCGTTCTACAAGAGAACGGCACCTTGAGGTGCCATCCCAAAGAGGCACAAAATCACTTTAATGGACCTTTACCGACTGTTCCAAGCTGGTTGAATGACCTCTACCTGAGCTGCTTATCTTTAGCTATTTTCAAGAAACTGCTCAAAAGACGCATCTCTTTCAACAACGCTTGATAAAGCTAACACTTACTACTCTATATCTGTATTTAAAAAAATGTAAAAGCGGATAAAAAAGGATAAAAGCATCTGCTAAATGATTCAATGTAAATGTAAATGCAATTAAATATTTGCAATTTATTTATTGCTTGCAAAAAAAAAAAAAAAATGTCAGAATATATTTAAATGGTAGTCAATTGGGAATAATAAATATTTTAGAACCCAGAATGGTGTAGTTGCATTATCTACCCGCAGAGGCTAACAGGGTCATGCTAACTAGCCAAAAGCTGAATCCTTGGTTTTACCCCACTGTGTTGCTGTTGTTAGGATATTTCAGGAAGGTTTAGATCTCTAATTAAAGAGGCTTGACTACTAATGTCCATAAAAACAGCTGTAGGACATTCTGTCATTTATATATTGTTGTCCTCACAGTAAAAAGTTTGATGTCTTGTTGCCACAGAATACCAGAAGTGAGTTCACTGATAGACTCTCGTTCAGTTCCTCTACAGATTTCTGGTCACGCAACCAGTTCAGAGGTCTAAATTGTATCTGCTAAAACGATAATGCTGTTGAAAATGCCTTTTTCAAATGAAAGGCTTTCCCAACATCTTTGCAGAAGCCATGATTAAAGCTCCTGATCTCTGGGGTTGATATGACTGTCTGTCTGGTCTAATCATGTGCCCTGTAATGTAGGACAGAGGACTCATTTTAAACTATTCTTTAGCTTTCAACTGGTGCAAAATCCACCTTTATGCTGTCAATCATAGGAGATGATACAGAATCTACGCTGAGTCTGCACCTCCTCATCTTTCTTAGTGAAGGTTGGAGTAACATCAGTTGTGTCATACAGACAGACTGATAGATAGGTTGAGAGTTAGACATAGAGATTGAAAGATGGGCGGACAGAAACAAAGCAATAGCCACAAAAATGATTTCTTATCAAATGTTCTGAAATTCAACAGATTTCTCACTGGCCATCATAATAAGTGACAATCAGATATGTCATCAGATGCTACATCATCATTAATGCACTTATCAGGGGGTTTAAGTTTTATTTAACTGATGAAAATTAATAAAATATTCTTTCTCTCTTACTCTGATGGAAATGGGGTCACCCCTGCTGGGAAAAATATCCCAAACCAGCCTATGATGTCTTTCTGTTTAGCTGCTCTGTTTTAATAGTTTAAGAGTGATGTTGGCCACTTTTTAGCAGTTCAGTCTGGAAGACTGGCTGGACGATTGAGTAAACAAGCTGATATCCATCTTGACCAACCTGAGACACCAGTCAAAGACTGGGAGACCAACTAGACCATCTAAAAACCAGCAAACCACCTTAGGCTGGTTTAATCATTAAGCATGATCTTGTTATCTTTTCAGCTGGGCTCATAAGAAATTTAAATGTCTACCAAAATGTAGTACATCAGATATTTTTGCACATATATTTTCTGAATTTCTAGATATGTTTTATTATATGTATGCATATGCTCAATACAATACAAAGCTCAGTGTTCAAACTCAATGTTCATATGCTGTGGTTATATATCTTGAGCTGTGTCTGTGAAACTAAACACTGCACCATTTCCTCGGAGAGAGAGAGAGAGAGAGAGAGAGAGAGAGAGAGAGAGAGAGAGAGAGAGAGAGAGAGAGAGAGAGAGAGAGAGAGAGAGAGAGAGAGAGATAGAGAGAGAGAGAGAGAGAGAGAGAAAGAGAGAGAGAGAGAGAGAGATCTGGAGAGAAGTTAAGTACATGATTCCTAATCGTTTTAGAAGCACCTCGTCTGTGTTCATGGAGGCATTGTGATATATTTGAGGGCTTGTGTTGGTTTGCTGTTTCTCTCTTTCGTGTGGTTACAGTTGGTGATTGGAAGGCACGTTCATTTTCTCGTATAAAGCTCCATGCAGTCAAATGATGTTACACCCCTCTCCTGTCTGAATACGAGCTGCTGGTGGAATGATCCAGGCCAAATGGAGTGAAGGCTTAAATCCACTGTGAGGTATTTGTAGAGTTGCAGTGCTTACAATTGAAGTGTTCACGTGTGGGATTGTGGAGGGATTGATGTATGCACAAGTGTGAGGAAGATTGAAATATCCCGTCGCTCTAAATCTTTCCTGAGATCATCCAGCCCCGTGGGGTGTGGGGAGGTTCTACAATTTGACTGTGTGTGTAGATGTGTGCAGGAGCCCATTGCTGTATTGAAGAAACAGAGAGAACCAGTCACCCACGCCGCCTTGAGTTCACCGACCTGGAAGACTGCGACCTCATGAGACTCCTGTTAGTTCCAAAGACCCTGTACCTCAGGTATTTTGGGCTCTATTGCTGTATTCAAGAAACAGAGAGAACCAGTCACTCACGCCGCCTTGAGTTCACCGACCTTAAAGACTGCCACCTCTTGAGCTTCCTGGTAGTTCCAAAGACCCTGTACCTCAGGTATTTCGAGCTCTTGCTGTATTGAAGAAACGGAGAGAACCAGTCACTCACGCCGCCTTGTGTTCACCGACCTCGAAGACCGCCACCTCCTGAGCTTCCTGGTAGTTCCAAAGACCCTGCACCTCAGGTATCTTGAACTCCACTGCTGCCCCGGGAGAAACAGAGAAGGCTAGTCACACATGTTGCTCTGAGTTACTCACCTGAAGATCCTCATAGTTCGAGCATCCCGAACCCTACCGCTGTCCCGAAGAAGCAGAGCAACCCAGCCCCTTCTGCTGTTCTTGGTCACGCACCTGAAGATCCTCTTAAGCCCGAGCATTCTGGGCTCCACCACTGTCCTGAGGAAATAGATAAATCCAGTCACTCACGTTGCTCTGAGCTACTCCCCTGAAGATCCCCTTAGTCCGAGCATCCTGTGCTCCACCGCTGTCCTGAGGAAATGGAGAAAGCCAGTCACTCACACTGCTCTGAGTTACTTACTTGAAGACCCTTGTAGTCTGATCATTTTGAATCCCATCGCTGTCCTGAAGAAGCAGAGCAAGCCAGCTCCTTCTGTTGTTCCGGGTTACTCCCCTGAAGATCCTTCTAGTCCAAGTATTCTGAGCTCCACCGTTGTCCTGAGGAAACGGAGAAAGCCAGTCACTCACGTTGCTCTGAGCTGCTCACTTGAAGATCCTCGTAGTCCGAGCATCCTGAGCTCCACCGCTGTCCTGAGGAAATAGAGAAAGCCAGTCACTAACGCTGCTCTGAGTTATGTACCTGAAGACCTGTGTAGTCTGATCATTCTGAACTCCATCGCTGTCCTGAAGAAGCAGAGCAAGCCAGCTCCTCTTTCTGTTCCGGGGTACTCGTCGGAAGATCCTTGGGTGTTGAGCATCCTGAGTTCCCTGGTCGCTTGGAAGAATAGGAGTTCAGTTCCCAAGTTGATACTATTTTAAGTATGTTTTAATATTTAATAAAGACAACTCATGTAGCTTTTCTCGTGTCTGGCCTTGTGGTCTTCTCCTGGTGTAGCTCCTCAGAGTGGTAGTTGGTACAGGTGGTGGGCTACTGGGCTCTGTCCCCACCCCGGCCTGTGACAATAATATTTAGTGGAAATTCACCTACTGAACTAAGTAACAGTCAAATATATAATGCTGACTACATTTTTGCATAGCTTGATTTAAAGCAGACTACCATGATCTGGCAAATTTTTGTGAGACTGTACAACATCACTACAATCTGGGCTCAAATACACATCACAAGGAACTATTTTTGCTAAACTATATTTATATTTCATTGAATTGTGTGTAGTTAGAGAGCAATGATACATTATTATTATTTTAAATACTATGGACAAAAGTGACACAACTGTGCAGTGAACTGACCCCAAAATCTTTTTTTTTTTTCAGTTTGCATATTCACAGTAGATGATGAGCCATGATCTGTGTCAATTTCTCCATGCCAATCTCCTCTTGCTGTTATTTCTGCTTGGTGCAGTGGCAGTATTTTAATAGAGATTAATCAAAAATGTACTCCAGATGATATTTCTGAAACATATATATCTCTCAAGCAAAGTAGTCAGATTCTTTGAAATCAGCCTCTAAAATCAAAACTAAAGCCATACTGTATTTATCTGACTCAATGAAGATAAAGAGCTTCTTTATCACAAGCTTCCACACACAGTGGAGTTCAAAGCTCTACAGCATATGGGGTGTGCAAATCAAATAACTGAATAATGATAATTAGTTAGTTAACAGTAATTTCCGGTGACCTTAGACGAATTATTAAAATATTTATAAGTCTCATTACCACTCCAGAAGTGCCATTTACACATCCTTTATTAAAATATAAACTAACTTTGTCCTTGTTGATTGAAGGCCTCAAGCATTTTGAGTGAGGTAATTTCATACACATCAGAAATGCGTAATACCATCACTGATCTTTATTGAGGAAAAGTCAGACATGTTCTCCAGCGAGACCTCAGTCTCAAACAGGCATAGTCAATTTCTTCGAAGCACGTTGGATCGTCTTGACATGTCGAGGACCGAGGGAATGAGAATCCTATCATCAAACAAGGCCTTAAAGTCATTTTGAAAATCTAATCTTGGTTATCAGACAGACACTGCAATTATAATGGAAAAGCTTTGCGCCACACTACATCATCGCACAGTCGCGAAATTTCCACTGTTGGTGTTGATTGAGGCGTTTCACCATGAGATATTAGAATGTCTAAATAATCACATTATTTGGCATGGCAATCATCATTTTAGACATTTTGATGAATGCGCCTCAATGAAAATGATATTGTGGACTAATCAAATTGCTTTCTGTAGAAGTGCTGTTGTCAGATGCCTCCATTAGCCCTTGTGATGGTTTGCCGGAGAATCAGCTGGTAAACAAATCTCTCAGCTACAGATGGTAATGAATCCACGACAAATGCCAGAGTGACTCTCATGATTCCACAAACACCTGCGACTGGATGAGAACTGGGTAAATGAGACGGAATGTCCTGTCATTTCTCTAGTACGATAAATACAGCATTTAATTGATTTAAAATATAATAATAAAAAAGAACAGAACTTAATTGCTTCTGTTTGATCTGACATCATAGAGGAAAACTGGTGTCAAAAGACCTATTAGTGAATTTATCTGTCAACAAAATACTTTTTGCAAAGCAATTATGACCAAAAATGATTTCACATATTCTCGTGTAGTCATTTTTTAACATGGCAGATGGGACAGTTCAAAGAACACAAGCACACACAAATAAAATGGTAAGTACAATTACGTTCTAAAGTAGACTTTGAAAACTTTAGAAACATTCAGATAATAGGAGAAAGCCAACATTTGTTCAGTGAGAGAGGTGGGTACAGGTCAATGACCTGGACATGTTCATTTTAAAAACTGTGTGCTTGTAGAAAATGAATTTCCTGACGTGGAAACTTCCATTCTTAGGAAACATGCTTCTCTAATATGGCTTGGCATTGGACGATTCGTGATTCTTTGCCAGAGTTTGCGTGGAAGTAAAACATCTTCAAAATGCCATGTTCCTTCAAGAACTTCTGCTGAGATCCTCAGTCATAAGGTCACACCTGTTTAATCAATATATACAGATTGACTTGAATTCTGAACAATTCAAAATTTCCCCTGTGCAAAGCTCTTTTCATCTGTCATCATCTTTCCATTGCACTTTTTAATTTTTTTTTTCATAAAAGCCAGAAGCTACATGCTCTCTCATCACTGTAGAACAGCCAGTTCATGTTCATGAAACATATTAATTTTATATGGTCAAAAGGGTTAGTTTGTTTAAGGTTAGGTGTTAAGGCTGATTTATACTTCTGCGTCGGACCTACGCCGGAGCCTCTATGCCGGAGCCTCTATGCCGTAGACTACGCTTTGGTTTTAATTTATATTTCTGCGTCATTGTCCGCGTTGACGCACGCAGAGGGAGCATGTGAAACCCGAGGGAGTGGTTTGAGCAGACCAATCACAGCGCTTGCGTCCGCGTAGAGTTGACGCATTGTTACATTTTTGGAGAGGTGCACGTCAGGGTACGACGAAGGGTACGCGCGCTACGCACAGCCTACGATGTAGCTACGGCGTAAGTTCGACGCAGAAGTATAAATTGGGCTTTAGGGTTCAGCACAATACGTCACGGGCGTGGGTGGGTCATCCTCCAGATTTTTAGATTCCTAAAAGCCAAATGCCTTATCTAAAATCTATATGCAATAATGAGTGAAGTGAATGAGTGAGAATAAAAATTAATCGAGCGCAAATCGTATGGTACTCTAATGAATGGAATAAGCACAGCACGATCACAAATCAAACAGCACGTTAATTGCCGTATCTGTGCGTCTACGTCTCTCAGCAACCAAACCAGCTCTAATAGCCTATAATCAACTAAGATTCATATACATACATAATTACTACTTGATGTCTATTTAAATGTTTAACACTTCGAATGATGTGATAAGCTAAATGATAGATTTCTGTGTCTCTCTCTCTCTCTTGAAGCTGATCCTCGCTGTCCTCGTGCGTATTTTCCACTACAACTTTGCTGGCTGCGCGTCGTCTCATTTTATTAGACTCTCAACTGTGTGGTTACAAAGTATATTACAATGGCACCGAACACAGCTCAGCCAATAATATTCAATAACTGGAAGTGTCTGTTTTATAACATGTGTTTTGAAACTTTTGTCTGGCTATAGCATGAGAAAACAATTAGCATAATGCTACCATCAAGGCAACGTCTTTTTATCTTTTTAAACATCCCTGCTTATTTCAACAAGACAATGCCAAGATTCATTCTGCACATGTTACTTACAGTTTGGCTTCATAATAAAATAATTTAGGTAGCCTACTAGACTGGCCTGGCTGCAGTCAAAGTAACTTTTTGGTGGGATTCTGAATGGGCCAAGTGGAATGGATTTGAGGAACAGCGTGGAAATACACGCTGTAGCTAAAACGTGGAATGGAGTTTCATTTATTAGGCCATTCCTCAAGTGGAATGGATTTGACTGACGGTGCTCTGAAAAGTGAACAGACATATGCTCTGAATTAGAGGTAAAATTGAGTGGGTCCAATATCATTGATGAACAAAACAGGACACCGCTTCCATTTTCCTTGGAATCTTCTGCCGGCTCTAAGTGGAGATTGCTTCAGTCTTTCCTTCAGAGAGGGTTTGGAAACTATGCCCTATCTTCAACCCCTCATTCCGGGATTCAGCAGCTCAACCTGAGATAATTATTTCTGATAGATGAATACAATCGTGCTGAAATGCCTAACCTCACTTTCAATTTGTAGCCTACAGTACACGATCCAAATTATGCTAAATATTTCATTCAGGCATTGTTTTACATTTTAATGAACTAAACGTAATTAAATCTCTCCAGCTAACCTCAATCAAATGATGGATGAGATCGATCACATGACTTGTTGCCTACTCCCATTGCACAATGATAAAAAAGAGAAGTCAATGGAGTTGGAGCCTCTGGAAAATTGCTTGCACATTGACAGACCTCTTTTATAATTTTTAGCAATATAATCTTCAGTATTGAACAGTAGGCCTACAATGCAAATGCAATCAATAAACACAATTCCTTATGCTACTCTCAATACATATATAAACTGATTTGTTTAAGTGAACTGTGCAATTGAAAATCCTGTGCAATTTAGCTTCATATGAATTCATTTTGTTTTAATGGGTAATTCATTGATGGCAAAATGGGCTTTCAATACAGCCTTACTGCCTATTTGGAAGAAAGGCGAGGCAAAATAAAAATGGTGCTATCTAGCTAGAGGAAATATCCTGTTGTTTTCCTTTTTTGCCAAATAGGACAACTTCAACACCCATAATGCAATAGATATGTTGCTGCCTAAGGCTACTCCTATTGACCTAAGGCTAAGCCACGCCCCCAAACGCGATGAGCCAATCACAGTGCATAGCTCCCAATACACGCAGACATTCTCTTCTTCCACGTCCATTGAAATGCATTGCGATAAACTGATCTCCAAGGCAGTTCTTCAATTCTTGCATGACACAGGACTGTATATAAGCATTTAGTTCAAACTTTGACCTGTGGAGGGCAGTAATATGCTCAGCAGCGTCTACACTGCCGGAATCTTACAAGAAGAAGAAGAAATGCATTGCAGTTAGTCAGTTTTCATTCGTTTTTATTCGTTTTTTTCTTTTCATTTTAAGTTTAAAATGGTCAAACGGTGTGCATGGAGTACATGCAACTCCGACACTAGGTATCACGAGAGGCTGGGCGACGGTGTGTATTTTTTACCCTTTCCCAATTAAGCGACATCTCAACCGAGATAAGTGTCTGCTCTGGATTAAGTTATGCGGTAGACCACAACACCAACTAAACATGGATAAATTAAACAAGGATGTCTACATCTGTTCTAAGGTAAGTCAACAACATATTTGAACGTTATCTTTAACATAATATCTAACGTAACGTTAGGCTAATGTTAGCCTAACGTTAGAAAATGTTAATGTTAGCTTCTAGCTGTGTTGTACATCATGACACTTAGCTTCCTTAACGTATCTGTAAATAACTGAAATAACAAATGTTCGCAATTTTGTGCTGAATGATTCATATAAATACTGTAGCACCAAACTAACGGAGAGGTACTCTTGGTAAAGATGGTAAAAAGGCTTGTCCTGGAAACGTATGCAATTTAGACTTGTACATATTTAATTTGATCATGAACCATTAATTACATATTGAAGCACAACATTTTAGACAACTTTCTACCAAAACAACTGGGGAACTTTGTGTTTTTTTATAGCAAAACATGTAGTCTCTTCACTCCTCTTCAACATAACTAAATATAGCGCCCGTCACCGAATGTTGATTGTTTGTCCGAGTGAGTGGATGAGGCGTGGCTTAGCCATAGGTCAATTGGATAGGCAAAACCAGAGTCAAATACCACCTTACTTGAGTAGGACGTACTTCTTAGCAGACTTGTAGTCACAATCTTACGGACTTGTATTGTTCCCAGGTGCAATTTTAAAGAGTGAACATTTACATTTTCAAAAAATAGTACAAATCTATGTGATATTTATGCGCATGCGCGTGCGATCTGTGTTTGTGTTTGGAGCTCCGTCGAATTGATTCATTAATCCCTGATTTCCTTCTTTACCACTCATTTATAAAAAATCACTTTCTATTTTTATATCATGTGAACTTATCCTCGACACTATTCCTTATAAAAAAAAACAATCGGATTGCTTTGATATCGCTACTTAGATCCAACTTTCCGAATCTCGGCTACGAGCCTTTAGCCCGCTAGCATTTCACGCGTGGCCTCGCGCCTATCGAGCCTCTCATTTTACACCCGTTTCACTGAAAGGATACGGGTTATATCCATCATTTCAGTCCTAAATTAGTAGTGATATTTGTAGTATCACTACTAATTTACTGTTCATCTGTTATAATGGCGAACATATCGGATGTGTGTCTAACGTTACCTCTGAGTGCAGGTGAGGACACATTCAAGCTGTTTTCGGTACGATTGGAGCTGGAGTCGGTGGAGAAGCAGATCCGTGTTCTGCTGGTGAAGCAAGCCGAGCTGCGAGATCGGCGATCAGCGCTTGAAACATCACGCGCCGATGCTCACAAGTCAGTGGTTAGTAACTTTTTGACTCCGACTTCGTCTACTCCGTGCGTTTCTCTGCCCAGGAGGACGCGATCATCTCTGCCTTCATTCACTCCGGCACCGAGGCAACACCATGGACCCTGGGTGATCCCACAGCGGAAGACACGAGCCAGGACCAGACCAAGGACTTCCCCGCCCCTCCTGGTCTTCGAGATCTCCACCCGGAACCGCTTCTCCCCTCTTCGCGAGCCGGAACGTGACGCCGCCGTGATCATCGGCACTTCCATGGTCCGTCATGTCCGTGCTACCTCAGGTAAGCGTAAGGTGCGCACTCACTGCTTTCCTGGTGCTCGTGTTCTTGATGTCGCTGCACAGATTCCCGAGATCCTGAACGGTGACGAGCACGTTGGAGCTGTGGTGCTACACGCGGGGACGAACTTCATCAGGCTGCGGCAGACGGAGGTTCTGAAGAAGGACTACAGAAGCCTGATCGAGACGGTTCGCAGCACATCGCCTGAAACAACGATCATCGTGTCTGGACCGCTTCCCACGTACCGACTAGGACAAGAAAGGTTCAGTAGATTATTTGCTCTAAATGAATGGTTAACCCTTTAGGCGCCAGAGGTTTTTTCCTAAAACGTTCGATTTTGACATCTTAATTTCAAAAGGCTATATCTTAAAAGTGATAAAAGATAGAGACTTTCTGTAAATTAGAGAAATATTAAGGATGACCCAAATTTTATGTAGGGATTACATTTTCCCATCTAATTGGCATATTATGACGTCATATGGTGGTGGCAATCTTGGATTATAGAATTTTCATGAAAAGTCACATGTTTAAATGATAAAATGCAGCACTTCTTTCCCCCAAAAATGTCCATCACCTTCTGTATGCTATATTGCACAATACTGAATGCTCAGGTATATGGTAAGTAGTAAACAAACTGTGTAAATCATTACTAATAAATGGTAGAAACAAACCGAATGCATGTAGTGGTTGGCCTTTTGCTGTAGAGATTTTCCATTTACTAAATACAGTAGGCACTCTGATTCCATGTATGGGGCACATATATATTATTCATATGACATACAAACACAAGTAGACAAGACCTGTTTAGGTCAAACGCTCACTCGCCACGGCAAGGCACAGATCATGAGTGAGATGATACGAGCAGCGCGGCTAGATCTGCCTCGCGCGCGCGCCGAGTGTGCACAGCTCGGACTACTGTCATTGTCATTGCGACTCCTCACCCTGCCTCAACGTTGTCTCCTAACTGTCCTATGAATACTTCGACCTTGTCTAACATACCCAGTGGTATTAGACTAAGTCTCCACCACAATACTGTCGCCGCGATTGCGGAGAGGATCTGATAAAATGGCTCACTCGCAAACTAGCTCCGCTTTTGATCGCACTGATTCAATGCGCTCTAACTCGAACATTTTGTATAGAAACATGACGTTTTTTTGATTCGGGGATGAAGTATGACATGTCTGCCATCCAGTGGAGGGGAGGTCGAACGAAATTTGACACCCAATTTGACAAAATCGGCCGTTTTATTCAGTGCCGCATCTTGTCGAGTAAACTCGACCGTGGCGCCTAGAGGGTTAATGTCATGGTGTAATGAACAGAAACTGCTCTTTGTAAATAATTGGAATCTGTTCTGGGAGCGACCTAGGCTCTACCACGCTGATGGCCTGCACCCCAGCAGAATCGGAGCGGCTGTTCTGTCGGACAACATCTCCAAGACGTTACACACCATATGACTAGTAAGTCAAAGTCCAAATCACAGTCTTTGCTGTCCCAACTTAATTGATATAAGTAGTGTAGAACATTATATAGAAACTGTGTCTATTCCTCGCTTAGTGAGGCCAAACAATAAATCTAGTGTAGGATCTAGCAAAAGTCTTATTGTAATTAAACCAGAAAATCTAAATATCATTGAACAAAAACAATTTCTAAAGCTAGGTCTTCTAAACATTAGATCGCTCACACCTAAGGCGGTTTTTGTAAATGAAATGGTCACAGATAATAGTTTTGATGTACTTTGCCTTACTGAAACCTGGCTTAAACCAAATGATTATTTCGGTCTAAATGAGTCTACTCCACCAGGATACTGTTATAAGCATGAGCCCCGTCTGATCGGTCGTGGCGGCGGTGTTGCAACAATCTATAGAGATATTCTTAATGTTACTCAGAAAACAGGTCACAGGTTTAATTCGTTTGAAGTACTTGTGCTAAATGTTACGCTCTTAGATTTAAGAAACAAATCCATATTATCTCTAGCCTTGGCTACCCTATATAGACCTCCAGGGCCCTATGCTGACTTCCTAAAAGAGTTTGCATACTTTCTCTCAGATCTATTGGTCAATGTCGATAAAGCAATAATTGTTGGAGACTTTAACATACACGTAGATAATACAAATGATGCGTTAGGGACTGCGTTTACAGATTTATTAAACTCCTTTGGGGTCACGCAAAACGTCAGTGGTCCCACTCATCGTCTAAATCATACACTAGATTTAATTTTATCATATGGAACCAATCCAACTGATATAAATATTATACCGCAAAGTGATGATCTCACTGATCATTGGTCAGTGACATGGTATCTTGCGTAATACGTACTGCTGAAATTTGTCATGTTGCGCCACGTTATCGACCAGGCAGAACAATCCTTCCAACCACTATAGATAGATTCTCAAATAGCTTACCTGATCTATCTCAGCTGCGCAGTGCACCCAAACAAACAGATGAACTAGAGGAAATGGTACAACAGTGCTACGCATGCAATCAAGAGAGAAACTCGTAACTTAGAGCATAAATGGAAACAAACTAATTTAGAGGTCTTTAGAATCGCGTGGAAAGACAGTATGTCACGTTATAAAAAGGCTCTAAAAGCAGCCAGGGCTGAGCATCTCCGCAAACTAATAGAAAATAACCAAAACAATCCAAGGTTTTTATTCAACACCGTGGCTAGACTAACAAATAAACAAACATCACCAGAGCAAAATATTCCGTTACAATATAGTAGTAATGATTTTATGAATTACTTCAATGAGAAAATAGAAAGCATCCGAAACACAATTGTAAATATACAATCCTCTATGATGTCTTATGATTCAGCCTCAATTATGGCCCCTCTAGAACAACTACACCGCTTTACAACTATAGGACAGGAAGAGCTAAATAAACTTATCATTGCATCTAAACCAACAACATGTTTATTAGATCCAATACCCAATAAACTACTGAAAGAAGTGTTACCTGTAGTGGAAGAGCCTCTTCTTAATATTATTAACTCGTCTTTATCTTTAGGTCATGTTCCAAAAATATTCAAGCTGGCAGTAATACAACCTCTCATTAAGAAACCGCAATTAGATCCAAATAACTTAGCAAATTACAGACCCATCTCAAATCTTCCATTTATGTCTAAAATACTAGAAAAAGTTGTGTCCGCTCAATTGTGCTCTTTCTTGCAAGAAAATGATATCTATCAAAAATTCCAGTCGGAATTCAGACCGCATCATAGCACAGAAACTGCGCTAGTTAACTTATAACTTATCTAAATTGACAGAGTGTCTAAATGATATAAAATGCTGGATGACGTGTAATTTCCTGCTATTAAATTCAGATAAAACGGAGGTACTACTTATTGGTCCAAAAAACTACCCACAAAATCCTTTACAATACAACTTTAATTTAGAAGGATGTCCTGTTACTTTATCCACTACAGTATAAGACCTGGGTGTTATACTAGACCGCAACTTGACTTTCGAAAATCATATTTCATATATTACAAGAACAGCCTTTTTCCACCTTAGAAACATTGCTAAGCTACGTAACATGCTATCTGTTTCTGATGCAGAAAAGCTAGTTCATGCATTCATGACATCGAGAATAGATTACTGTAATGCTTTATTAGCTGGTTGTCCTGCATCCTCAATAAACAAGCTACAGTTAGTGCAAAATGCAGCCGCTAGAGTTCTTACTAGATCAAGAAAATATGATCATATAACACCTATTTTATCATCTCTACACTGGTTACCTATTAAGTTACGTATCAATTACAAAGTATTCCTACTGACCTATAAACCCCTAAATGGTTTAGCTCCTGTGTATTTAACAGACATTCTATCGCCATACAATCCATCGCGCTCTTTAAGATCACTAAATTCGAGGCTTCTGGTCATTCCTAGGATATCTAAGTCCACTAAAGGAGGGAGGGCGTTCTCGCATTTAGCTCCTAAACTCTGGAATAGCCTTCCTGATATTGTTCGAGACTCAGACTCGCTGTCCCAGTTTAAAACTAGATTAAAGACGCATCTCTTTAACCAAGCATTCACTTAATGCTTAACCTTTAATACTACTGCTGAATCAGTTTGAATGCATTAACATTATGAACATCAGCTATGCTAAGTATTTCCCATCTGCCTTTCTGCTGTTATCTCGGGACACTAGTCCCGAGGTAAATAGCGTTCGTCAGCTCCAGTTTGTATCCAGCCTCTCACGGAGACTTTAGATGCCCCAACGCCTGTGAAGAGACGACTCGACGCCTGTGAAGAGACGACTCAAAGCCGGCGATATGTTATGCCATAAATTAATACATGATTAACTAACTGTATTTTTCTATGTACATTTCCGAAATGCACTTTCTGTAAAGCTGCTTTGAGACAATGTGTATTGTGAAAAGCGCTATACAAATAAATTTGAATTGAATTGAATATCAAGAAAACACTGCTATCTGAAACACGGCTAAAATCTGAAAGATCTCTGTGTTTGTAGTCTCCTATGAACACAGTGTTTTAGGCCATACAGAAGGGAAAAACTGAAGGAAAAAAACTGCCGTTCAGTAAGTTAATTTGGAAGAAAAGAAACGTCTCAGGTTACGTATGTAACCCTGGTTCCCTGATAGGGAACGAGACGCTGCGTTTGAGACGCGATGGGAACGCTCTGTGTGATTACGTCGTGAAGCACGTGTAAAATCAGTCCAATGGAAGCCCACTACGACATAGGTGACGTCATAGACCAGGAAACTATATAGCAGCCCTGAAATCAGACCGCGACAGCTTCTGAAAAACCTTAAGCAAGTCGATCAGGGCATGCAGGAAGTATGGCAGGCAAACGCAGCGTCTCGTTCCCTATCAGGGAACCAGGGTTACATACGTAACCTGAGACGTTCCCTTTCAAGGGAACTCGAGCTGTGTTTGAGACGCGATGGGAACCCCATACCCACTACCATGGGTGAAGGCTGTCCCGCCGCTTCATAAGCCAATGAATAGCCTCGACTATCCATTTACTCATCACCTGTTTAGATGCAGGGCATCCTCTCTTGAGTGACCCAAAACAAACAAATAATTGCTCAGATTTACGCCACAGAGAAGCTCTGTGAATGTAGGCATCTAAAGCCCGGACTGGACATAACAGGTTAAGCTGTTCCTGATCTGGGGTATTAAAGGGAGAAGGATAAAAGGCCTGCCGCACTATTGGGCCCCCAACATTTAGTGGGACCTTAGGAATATAACCCGGTCTAGGGTAGAGGAATGCTTTCACCATACTAGGTGCAAATTCCAGACATGAAGGAGCAACCGACAGAGCATGTAAATCATCAATTCTCTTGATAGACGAAATAGCAAGGAGAAATATAATCTTTAGAGTGAGATATTTTTCTGAAACCTCCTCGATGGGCTCGAAGGGAGCCAAGGCCAGACCCTCAAGTACAATGGCCAAATCCCAAGCCGGTGCTCTAGATTGCAGTGCAGGCCTGAGCCTCAATGTACCACTGAGAAAACAAATAATAAGAGGATCTCTCCCAAGAGAAGAAGCCCCAAGAGGAGTGTTAAGCAGATATAGCCGCTACGAACACCTTTAAGGTGGAGGGAGATAATCCAGCAGAGAAACGGTCTTGAGGAAATCGAGAACTGTACCAACCGGGCAGTTAACAAGATTTAAAAAACGTTTTCCACGCCATGTAGAGAACAGTTTCCATTTCAATGTACATAGTTTTCTCGTGTAAGGAGCTCTGGATTGAAGGACGGTCTCAACGACCTCAGTCGAGAGACCGGATTCTATGAGCTGGGCCCCCTCAGAGGCCAAGCCCACCGTTTCCACAACTCCGTTTAACCCTTTTCTATTATATGCAGGACCCATAGAGAAATATTTGGCAGAAGTTTCCACGCTGCCAGAAATTCCGATAAGGGAACCAGTCTCTCGAGACTGGCCTCTGAATTTGATTGAACAATCATTTCGGCGCCCTGAAGCGGCGAACCGGCAGGGAACAACCGGACTGATCGTTCTACAACCCTCCTCAGAGGATTGCACGGGGACGCTGACACCTCGGCGCCCTGAAGCGGCGAACCGGCAGGGAACAACCGAAGTGGCAGCGCTGCGACCCTCCTCAGAGAGTCGCACCCCAGCAGAACTCCTGGGAGCATTGATAACGGGGGGAATGTGTACAGGTGCAGCCTCGGCCACACCTGCACCATAGCGTCCAGTCCGAGAGGAGCTGGATATGTGAGGGAAAACCATAGCGAAAAGATCGACCTGAACTTGACCAAATATTTCCCATAGGAGCTCCACCACCACGGGGTGAAGTCTCCATTCCCCGGGCCTCAGCCCCTGCCTCAACAGGATATCTGCTCTGATTTACGAGATCGTCAGTGTGTTGTTCGGACCCTCAGCCGAGCGACCACTCATGATCACTTCCGACTTGTGAGGGAAGCATCTATCGATAGCATAATGCGTCGACAAGAAACCCCCAACACTGGGCCTGGGCGAGGAACCAAGGTTCTTCCACATGACCGAGGCACGTAGGCATAGCCGCGTGACCTTGATCATGTGAAAACGGATTTCCCCTCGGAGAAAACCCCTTGGTCCTGAGCCACCACTGCAGGGGTCTCATGTACAGAAGGCCAAAAGTAATTACGTTGAACGCAGCTGACATGAGACCCACAGTCTGAAACTGTTTCACAGTGAGTGACTGGCCTAGATAAACCCATATTACACCTAGAAAAGTGGTCCTCTGAGCTGGGAGGATCACACTCTTCTGGCGTTGAGTGGCAACCCCAACATCTTTAAATGAGACAGAACGACATCTCGATGCCGAACTGCCATATGCTCAAATTGAGCTAGGATCAACCAATCGTCGATATAATACAATACGCGAATGCCCTGGAATCTCAAAGGAGCCAGAGCTGCATCCACGAATTTTGTAAAGGTGTGGGGTGATAAACCTAGGCCAAATGGAAGAACCCAATACTGGTATGCTTCGCCCCATTTTTAAAGCGAACCTCAGGAACATCCTGTGATGAATAGATACTTGGAAGTACGCGTCCTTCAAGTCTATTGTGACAAACCAGTCCTCGGACTAAATCTGTGATACAATCTGTTTGAGTGTAAGCACTTCCTGCTCCATAACCAGAGCCTGCTGTGAGTCCACTACCGTAGGGAGGACCCCCTGAAATCTGGGCGGACGAGAACCGCTGTAACCCTTTTCTATTATGTGCAGGACCCATAGAGAAATATTTGGCAGAAGTTTCCACGCTGCCAGAAATTCAGATAAGGGGAACCAGTCTCTCGAGACTGGCCTCTGGATTTGCTTGAACAATCATTTCGGTGCCCTGAAGCGGCGAACCGGCAGGGAACAACCGAACCGACCGTTCTACAACCCTCGGAGGAGGATTGCACGGGGACGCTGACACCTCGGCGCCCTGAAGCGGCGAACCGGCAGGGAACACCCAAACTGGCAGCGCTGCGACCCTCCTCAGAGAGTCGCACCCCAGTGGGAGCCGAGGAGAAACGATTTCTCAAAACCGTCCCTCCTTTTATTTTTTCGACAGGACTTCTTGTCTAAGCTTTATTAGAGATGACGTCAGTCCTCTTTTTATTTAGATCTTGCCTACCTCTAACAGCTTAGTTCCTACGACCCTCCTCGGAGGATCGTAGGAAAAAGCAGGCACCTCGGCACCCTGAAACGTCGAACCGGCAGGGAGACCGAACTGACTGCTCTACGACCCTCCTCGGGGGATCGTATGGGGACGCTGACACCTCGGTGCCCTGAACGGCGAACCGGCAGGGAACAACCGAACTGGCAGCGCTGCGACCCTCCTCAGAGAGTCGCACCCCAGAGGGCACCGAGGAGAAACGATTTCTCAAAACCGTCCCTACCCCGGAGGGGACCACCCTTAGAAGCCTGATAGCCTCAGCATCAGGTCTTCTTCTTTGCACTCTATGCCAGTTTAAGGAACATAGATTGGTGAGGAAGAAACCTCTGGAACGCCGCTGAAAGGTTTAGTTTTCTTGAAAGCGGAGCGTCCAGAAGAACAGACATTTTTATCTTTCTTTTTCTTTATTTTTATATCAGAAAAACGTATACATAAATATATATATATATATATATATATATATATAGTTATATAGACAGTCCGTGGGCAGGGATACTACTTATGTATTTATTTTTGCAGTGTGTAGGCATGGGTAGTTAAGCTTCAGTTGTTTCTGACTTGCTATAGTCTCAAATCTGAGTTTAAGCTATGAATTAGGCTGTTGTAGGCTGCTGACGTAAGACGCTGCTGACGTGTTATCTGGTGCGTCCGTGTATTCGGGTTCAAATAAATATGTCTGGTAAAAAAAAATGCAAGTCTTCCCCTGTGTTGAAATCCTTAGACATGTTTGCAAAGATTGTTTTGTTTACAGCGTGCGTCTCCCTCAGACTGTAAACGAAGCTCGGGCGCACCAGATAACACGTCAGCTCGTCTTACGTCAGCGGACTCATGAAAGCGGATTGACAACAGAACCGAAAGAGAATACAATGCTGAATAAAGTCGTCGTTTTTGTTACTTTTGGAACAAAATGTATTTTCGATGCTTCAAAAATTCTAACTAACCCACTGAGGTCACATGGTCTACTTTGATGGTGTCTTTATTGCCTTTCTGAACAAGGACAGTATACCGCACATAGATTTTAAAAGGAGGGACAAAAAGCTCTCGGACTGAATCTAAAATATCTTAAACAGTGTTCCGAAGATGAACGGAGGTCTTACGGGCTTGGAACGACATGAGGGTGAGTCATTAATGACATAATTTTCATTTTTGGGTGAACTAACCCTTTGAAGCAGAGTCCATGACTACAGCCACTGGCAGGTCTTTGGTGCAGATGAAAAACAAACTGCATACAGAAATAACCAAGCACTCTTGCGCCTATGCTGCCTCCAACTCGTATGTTTTCAATTACATTGCTAATTCCTGGAGCCCAATTGGCCCTATTTCTGCAATTAAGGACTGTAACTTTAAATGGTTATGATTTGCCACCTATAATTGTTTCATTGTGTATGCAAACACGCATGCAACACTCTGATCAAACACTCTGACTTTTCACCTTCAGTCTAATAGAAGTGGTTTGGAATCCTTATTATGAGCTCAATTTGCCCTTGAGGTATAACCCTATTGCCTAGCAAAACAACAGGGGCATTTTATTTAACTTTGAGGTTTGGAGAAACATCGCAAATACCCACAAACTTACAGTCACAGACATAACAAAACCTAGTTAGCAGATCAGCTGCTCTTCCATTTCTTAAGACAAGTATGTTTAGCAATAGAATTATGGATTATATGGTCTCTAATGTGTCTAAATTATGTGTTTAAATGTTGTATCAACCAGTTGGGTTGAGATTTTAATAATAATAATAATAATAATAATAATAATAATAATAGTAATAATAATAATGATAATAATAATAATAATAAAGAGTAGTTAATTTTTTTATATATTATGTTTATATTGTTCATTGTAATGACAGTTCACTATAAGTTCAGTAAGACTTCCACAATAAAATGCATGTGTGCCTCAATGTAGGCCCTTATCTGTATATTGCATATCACACTTAAGATTGTTCTTATAAACAACAGAGTAACAACACAGCTTAGTATCTCTCCATATCTGTTTAGTTAGAAGAGACACATATTTGTTTCATTGTCTTCTGAGGGACTGGTTAGCCAACTAAATCTGACGGGGCGACTGATGCCGTGGGTCAACACTATCTAGGACGCCTCAGTAATTATTAATTAAGGAATAAAGCTTGCAGTCTTGGGCTGAGCTCAAAATGGATGATTTTATACAAAAAGCATGTCCTATATAATCAAAAACAACAAAGGGAGGTTGTCGTCCATGTAGCATGAAGAGAATTTGAGAAAATGGGTAGTGTTTTGAAATACATTTTTGATCTGAGAAAGGTTAGTGCGAGAGGATGTTAATAATTAACTTTGTGTAGTTTAATATTGGGAAATGAAGGTAGAAAAATAAGTTTCTTTTTATGTCTAGAAAATGCTAATTAAAGAAAGGAGCCAGTTTGAGTTTTCAAGCCGTCAGTCTGCCTTGGCAATCTGAATTCACAGCTCAGCCATGGCTAATAGTGCCAGCGCAGCGTCTGGGGAAAAGCAGGCATGAAACGACAATGCAAACGCTAATGAATCGCACATCCCTCTCTAGCACGAGGGAGACCATTCATGCATTTTCCATTTCAGACCAAAGACAAGAGAGGATCCTTCATCAGACTTGAAGCCCACAGTGACTCATTCCACAACCCTTTTGTGAAGCATTCTATAGTTACAAACTCATGTACGACTGCGCTACTCTACTTCCAGTCTCATCAGCCGTCGGATTCCAGCAGCCATCAAATCACAATTCAGCTGGGCCGCAGGAAAAAACTTGGCTTAAATACAGATCTGATATCTGTTCTGTGTTTCGCACCATTACTTATTTTTGGTTATCCTCAACACCAGAGACACATTTAATATGGCACAGTCATTAAGAATTAATTTTGTTTTCTTCTTCTGTTTCCATAACATTTGCTGGAAGCTAAGATGCTATGCCGACTCAAAACGAACAACCAAATGTGGGAAAATTCTCACAATTGCAGCTATATTTTGCCCCAATAACAATTGCAGCTATATTTTGCCCCAATAACTTTTGTTCCCTTTTTATACGGTTTACCCACATTGCGTCAGAATTTGCTGACGATTATGGGATTATTTTATTGGGGGAAACAAATGGAAGTTCAGCCCGCTAAAAGTGGCGGGGTTAGCTGCCTTTAAAGCCATCCACTCTTTTTAGTTTTCTCCTTCAGCACGAATATCATCTTGATGCTCTGAAGAACACTGAAGCCTCTCTCTCACCTCTTCTCGTTGTCGAACAAGGCTCGCACTGGAATAGGACGCTTTGCAAGCAAGCTGACTGCACGGTGCTCTGCAAACAATCTGAGGTCTGTTTCGCTCAGCGGTAGACGGCTACACGGAATGCGACATCGAAGCCTAAAAGTCATCACAGGCCATGCATCATTTCTTGCCTAAAGGAGCCAGCTCCACCGTTGCTTCCAGTCACTCCAAAACAGCCCCGTCGACTTAGCAGCAACCCAGGCAAGTCTCAGCACCCGTCCAGCCTCAGCCGAAAGTGAAGCCGGAAGTCAAGCCATGCCTCTGCCCGGTCAAACGCTACGCATATGCAATTTGGAAAAATGAATTGGTCAAAGAGAATTTTGATAGGTTGAGGTCGGAGGTTAGCTCCACCTCCAAAGAAGTCAAAGGTAGAACACGCAAGAACAAGAGAGAGCAGAGTGTGTGGAAGAACAAGATGCAGAGCAACGCGAGACACTGAATTTGTGTTCATAGGCTCTGAAACAGACAATTTAGATGATTCAAATAATCTAAAAAAGTAGATCATTAATTTGAGCGATAACCTTAGAAGCTCACACTTTAAGGAAATAGAAGCAGGCAAAGAGAAACATGTAAACGAACTGGGAAGTTGGAAACTAATGTAAAAGACGATGAAAACTATCCGGATTAAGGCCAAATCAAGAGATACTTATTTTCTTGTTTGATCTTATTTTTCCTTGGTGAGTAAAATTTCCATTAATAATATATCTATTAATTGGTTTACAAATATGTTTATCACTATTTAAAAAGTAAAGTGTAAGAGCTGTATTTGAAAATTATAATGTAATGTGTACTTTCATAAAAAAACTGTATAAATTATGCGATTAGGTGTTCATAAAAGGTATATTTATTGAATTAGTTATTTTCTTTATCAAGAAATGTCTTGCATGTGACGCTAGCTATGTACATAGGTTTCAATGTACTATGAGTGAACGTGGTTGATTAGCATGCATGTTAAATGAATGCATAAATGGGCGATGAAAAAAACAGTTTATTTAACTTGAAACAGTTTATTGAACGGTTGGTTAATACATTTTTTTTCGGCCTTGTGTTTTATTGTCAAGTCCGATTTTTTTCTGCTCTTCTCTATGTTTTTTTTTTTATTATTGTCTCTTTTTTTCTACCTTTGAATCCTGATCTGTCTTTTCGTGGTTTGAACATGGCGAGCTACCCATCTCTTGATATTACTGGAAGTAAAAATAACAATTGGAAGTAAAAATAACAATTATTCTGCTGAACTGGTTGTACAAAACTCACCTTGAACTGTGCTATTTGTTTTTTTCTTGGACTTTTCCCTGGATCAAATGTTAATATTTTTTCTGGTGAACTGGTACTGAACGAGTGAAATTTGGACATTGAACTTGAAATTTTAAATAGTTTTTTTGACTGCGGATACAGAATTTGAACTGTGGAATTTAATGTTGGATTTGATATTCCCATTTCAGAATGTAAAGCCCTAATTTGAATTGTGTTTTGTCTTCCATTCCCTTCTGCAGTTCATTGTGCTAGTAACAATGTAATTGTTGCCTGTTCTGGGCCCGGCCGACCTCAGCGCGAGACACAGCCTGTAATATTTCAACCATTCACCACCTGACTCGGAGTGTTGAGCTAGATTTTGGGGATTATAGAACGAGGTTGCTAGCTCCAATTCGCTCACAGACCGCCCCGCTTCAGGGCAATAGTTCTCGTGTGCTTGGAGCCGAAGTTCAGTCTCTGCTGGAAAAAAGCGCAGTGGAGAAAGTCCCCACATAATGCAGCAAGTCAGGCTTTTACAGCTGCTACTTCCTCGTCCCCAAGAAGAATGACAGCCTCAGGTCCATCCTCTATCTGAGATGTCTGAATCTAGCTGGAACTCAATGGTGCTGGCTCCTCAAATAAAGGAGCCAACATGTTGTCACGTGGTGGACCTCCCCCGGGGAAGTGGAGACTCTATCCCCAGGTGGTAAACGCAATATGGCGCACCTTTGGTCAGGCGGATATGAACCTCATACCGCTAAGGGGAGACATTCTCTCCCAGGTGGGAGGAACGATCTGGCAACCCCTGCCATAGGTGAGGGATCTGCATGTTTGGCCTCTCGGAAGGAGCCGCCAGGCCTTCCCCGGAAAGTCATGAGAACAATCTCAGAGGCGAGGGCCCCCTCCACTCCCAAAAATGGTTTATTTTCTCAAGCTGGTGCTTAGCTGGGAAAATAGACCCTGCTGAATATGATACTGTGTCAGTTGCTACGTTTCTGCAGGAGATGCTGGACAGTTGGCATGCCCTCTCCACACTCAGTTTATGTGGCAGCCTCTGCTGCAAATCACGCCCCAGTGGCCAGCCAATCCATCGGGAAACACGACAAGTGAGTTGGCTATTTGCAGGATCTGTCTCTGTCCTGCCTTGATTTCGGTCCTAACGATTGTAAAGTGTTCCTCAGGCCAAGAAAAGGTTTTGTGCCGAAAGTGCTTTCCACCCAGTTCAGAACGCAGGTGAATGCGCTGTCAGCTCTTCTGCTTACGGAGGACGAGCAGGCAACTCATCCACTCTGTCCCATCAGGGCCCTTAGAGTGTATACTGAGAACTCTGGCCAGTTTCGGCAATCAGAGCAGCTGTTTGTCAGATTCGAAGGCTGCACTAAAGGGCTGCCTGTTTCAAAATAAAGACTTTCCAGATGGATTGTGAATGTGATTGTGCTGGCTTACAACTCCACCAGAGGTATGGCCTCTTTTTGGGCGTAGTCAAGAGGAGTCTCTATCGCAAATATCTGTGCGGTTACCTGCTACTCCTTGCCATCCACCTATGTCAGATTTTACAGCATGGAAATCCTTGCTCTGCAAACACAGGTGTTGTCCGTCTGAGATGCTTATGGAATGTGTAGCAGACTCAGATCGCGGTCTGAGCCTCTCCCGATGCAGCTGGTCTAGGGGCCCTCAATCGAGTGGCTTCCGTTCTGCGCTTGTAGCACGGCGCTATTGGATTCTAAGTTCCTCCATAAGTGTTAGCTAAAACTGACTCAATGCAAGTGAACTGTAACAAAAGGAAACATTTATATTTTTTCACGTAATCCTGGTACCCTGAGATAACGGGAACAAGGATTTCATAGCTTGCCGTGCTATACGCTGCCCAACGAGTCATGCTAAGCTGCTCCTCAGTCGAAAGATTCTGACGATTTGGCATTTCTGCGTGGCTTTATAGGCAGCCAACATTGCCACTTTTTGCGGGCGGAAATGCCATTTGTCTGTGCACTTGCACAGATGTGAACCAATCAGGCTGCAGGATTCAGAGAAAACAGGAGTTTTCTCCATAAGCATCAGCTAAAACTGACGCAATGCTTATTCCCGTTACCTCAGGGAACCAGGGTTACGTGAGTAACCATAAACGTTTCTAAGTGTCTTATGCGATACTTTTTACAAATTCCTTTCATGTTATACTGTAAATTGTAGATGTTTAAAGGTAAAAACTGTTATAGACATGCTACAGATATTTTACACGTTCATTTTGAGTAAAAACACTCAAAAGTCATCCTTTGAAAACCATACATTGAACATTGCTTTACCCTGGATATGGTACTTTAAAAACGTCTCGGTTACGTATGGTAACCCTCGTTCCCTGAGTAGGGTACAGAGACGTGAGTCAGAAGTGATTCTGACGAATGGGGATCGCTTGCGAGAGCCTATCTACTTCGAGTGAAATAAACGAGCCAATGCGATAATTGCAGCAGCTGCTTTGCATCGCGACGAGCAGGCGGAGGCGCCGCCGACGACTGGGTGGAGGCAGCAGGTGGTCGTCGGGGCAGGATGTGCTTAATTGCCTCTGCTTCTGTGCCGCGGAAAACTGCTGGGCAAAGTTTTCCACAGCGTCGCCGAAGAGGCTGGCCTGACAGACGGGAGTTGAGGAACCACACTTTGTCGGGCTCACGCATGTCTGCCAGGTTCAGCCACAGGTGTCACTCCTGGACCACTAACATGGATATCGCCTGACCCAGGGAGCGTGCAGTGACTTTCGTCGTCCGGAGGGCTAGGTGCGTTGCTGCACGCAGTTCCTGCATAACCCCTGGGTCGGAACTACCCTTGTGCAATTCCTTGAGTGCCTTGGCCTGGTAGACCTGCAGGAGTGCCATGGCATGCAGGGCGGAGGCAGCTTCTCCACAGGCTGAGTAAGCCTTGTCTGCAAAAGGGCAGGAGCGGATTTCCCCGCCATGAGGTAGCGGTCTTGGGACACAGCTGCATCGCCACAGACCGCTCCACCGGGGGGGGGGGATCTCCACGTAACCCTTAGCTGCTCCGCCATCGAGGGTAGTGAGAGAGGAAGAGGCACCAGAACGGTTTCGGGCAGAAATAGGTGGCGTCCATGTTCTGGTAACCTCCTCAAACACTTCCGGAAAGAAAGGCACCTGGGCTGGGCGCTGAGAACCAGCACGGGCCACCCCGAGATACCAATCGTCCAGCCGCGAAGGTTCGGGACACGGTGGAGGGTTCCACTCGAGTCCGTCATTTGCGGCGGCCCGGGAAAGCATAGCCGTAAGCTCTGGGTCTGACTCAGACAACGCTGGTGCACCCGAAGGAGGCAGCGCAGCCGAGTCTTCATCCCCAGAGGACATTAGCTCACCCTCCGATGCAGCGACCGACATTTGATCATCCGGTGGAACTCCAAAAGAAACGAATGAGACCGCCGGGGACGGCCCAGCATGCTCTCTTGGAGGCTCTGCAGGAAGCGTTATAGAGGAGTGAGGGGCCCGAGGAGACTGGCTTGGCGGGTTACCTCTCACTGTGATGCTCAGGTCACCAAGGCTATTAACCGAAGTAGGCTGCTTATGCTGTGCAGAAGAAGCACTAGATCGGGGAATAAGCGAAAGGGGCTCCACCTCTTTCGAGGTAACGGAGTCTCGACGATAACGCCGCGATGGCCATGTTCCTGCAATGAGAATATGAGTCGTCCATGAGAGCCATTTCAGCGTGCCTATAGCCCAAGCACGTGATACAGTGATCATGCCTGTCAGCCGGAGTCAAACATTGGCCACATCCAGAAACACATGATCTGAATGACATCTTGAAAAACACGCAGACAGATTGTGTTAGCTTTTAGAAGTGCTCTGAGGTGCTGAAAGTGGGTTTCAAAACTTACTGTGCTATTTTATAATCTGTTCTTTTTTTCTAGTTGTTGGAGACTCAAGTTTGACCACTATTTAGTGATTGAAGTGATATTGAGATAGAAATGTATTCATTTGTGACATGAGAATTTCAATGGAATGTGTGTAACCCGCTGGTATGTATTTTTGGTATAAACAAAATCTCACAGGATCCTCGATTTTTGTGATATCAACTTCAAATTTGTAAGACAACTTGGTTAAACATATGGCTTTGTTTTTCTAGCAATTTTACAGTTCTCTTATGAGAGGTTCTCTCGTACTGCATAATATCTTACGTCATGGGGGAAAGCCTCTTTTCCATGAGATATTGAAGCCAAAAAATTGTCCTTAATTTTGAATTAATGTAAAACGCGTTGCAGCAGCATGCAGACATAGACAAGACGGCTTGCGTGCCTATTGGCTGATCTGCGGCAACAGCAGTAGCCTATCGAGAGAGGCCCTGCGTGGCACTATATCCAATGGGGGCGATTTGCGCCCACTACGTCACGTCCCGCCGAAATAGACGTGGCCTTGACCTATAAATATAGCTCGACAGGCTGATACAAACTGATTTTTCATCTCTTCAGCGAAGCTCACGCATCGCTGGATCCAGAGTGAAGAAGCCGCGCCGTCTGAGAAAAAGCCTTCTGCGGGACGAACCTTTGCATCTGAAGCCGTAGGCCTTCATCTCGCCGCCTTCAGTCGCCGTACCGGCTACCCTTTCCGCTGTATAAATCATTTTACTCTGCTGAGTGTGTGTTCGCCGCCGCAACTCACACTCTCTCACTCTTATCTAAAAGAGCAAGCGTCTTTTTAAAGATGCCTCATTCCTGTACTGTACGCACAACCGGCTGGACGGGTGTTTCCTACAAAGGGACCGCGCTCCACTATTGCGCGCTCTTGCTCTGCCGGCCGCCGCCCCCCTCCGCGTTGGCCCCGGCCGAAGATTGAGAAAAAGCCTGAGGCCTCAAAGTCTTCCTAGCCCTCCTAGGTAAGCAAAGGTGTTTAAGTCTCTCCGCAGCCAGACTCGCACCGAACATTTTCGCTCGTTCAGTTCCAGGAAATGCGACTGTTCCAGTGTATTCTGCAGTGAACAAGCCGGTTCCACGGCCCGCTTGCCTGCACACAAAAGCCGTTTTTACGTCGACCCAGATAAATCACATGAAGAATGTAATTTCTGGTATTCCGGCCATGACTGATGGTGTTATGAGTGTAATCATTTTTTTTTTAAATGGCCCACGACCCAGTGTTCATTCCTAAACTCAAGCACAGCCCACCAAGTACAGGGCTCGCACAAATAAAATCGACTCATGTCGATTGTGCATTTAACTTTATTCAGGCCACGGCCGATTGTGTCAATTGTGTATGAATGTAGTGAATGTGCCCACAACTCAGTGCCCACAAACGCTACACAATGCATGTTCCACGGTTTCTGTAAAAACGAAACCAACACACATTCAGTCAGCTCAGGCTGACGGTGTTTTCTGTGCAGTAAATGTGCCCGCTGTCCCCAGCCCACGTTCTCTCACAGACAGGTTGAACCCCACGGGGTTTTGTCCCGCTCGCTCTCTCTACGCAAACTGCCATATAGAAATCGAGCGCGGCCAGTGACTCATGTCGACTGTGCATTATATGTAGTGTATATGTCTACATCTCAGTGCTCACAAACACTACATAATGCATGTCCCACGTTTTCTATGAAAACGAAACCAACACACACATTCAGTCAGCTCAGGCCGACAGTGTTTTCAGTGCAGTAAATGTGCCCGCTGTCCCGCACCCACATTCTCTCACAGACATGTTAAAACCCACGGGTTTCACCCAGCTCATTTTCTATTCGCAAACTGCCATAGAGAAATCGAGCGCGGCCAGACCACCCGTTGTGATCAGCGCGCCCCCCGCCTCAGATGCTGCAAGCACAGTGTTTACTTTACAGCACACCGGAGCTCTCTGGCCGCCACCAGAGCCCAGATTTCATTTTCCCCCTAGCGGGGTATCAGAATGGGTGCTGAACACTATAGAGAGAGGCTATTCACTGCAGTTCGCTCGACGCCCCTGCCGTTACACGGCGCGGCTCGAAACTACGCCAAGATAGTGTCACTATTGAGCAAAGGGGCCATAGAGCCTTTATCTCAAGCTCAGAGCGAAGGGGGTCTATACAGCAGATATATTCTGCTACCGAAAAAAAGACCGGGGTCTCAGACCCATTCTAGATCTGAGACAGCTGAACAAAGTGCTTGTGAAACGCCAGTTCAGAGTGCTCACGACCAGGAAAATCCTCACGCAGATTTGACAAGGGGACTGGTTTTTGTCAATAGATCTTAAAGATGCGTATTTTCAAATACAAATAGCGTCGTCCACAGGCGATTCTTGAGATTCGCCTTCGAGGGCCAGGCATATCAATACACAGTCCTGCCGTTCGGCCTGTCCCTGGCACCCCATACATTTACGTTGTGCATGGACGTGGAGAAAATTTCAGAAAATGTCTGTTCTGGGCACAGAACTGGACTCGCTGTCTATGACAGCCCGTCTGTTGCCGGAGCGCGGACTGAACATTCAGCGCGCCACGAAATCCTTCCGCCACGGTACTATAGTCCCGCTCAAAAGGTTTCAGAAAATGTTGGGCCTCATGGCCTCATGGCCTCAGCATCTTCGGTACTCCAGCTGGGTCTGCTTCGCATGCGCCCACTGCAGTTAAGCCTCTGGTCTGTTTCGCCTAAAGGTCGATCTGAAATGCGTCTCAGCTCTGGAACCTTGGAAAGCGACCAACTGGTATCAGTCAGGTGTGAGCCTGGGGACTCTCTCGAGTGTGAAGGTGGTGTCCACGGACGCCTCCACCTCGGGATGGGGAGTGCTGCTCGAGGGCAGACTGTTCTTTGGCCAGTGGTCAGAACGGGAAAAGCTTCTACACATAAACTGTCTGTAAATGATGGCAGTCGACAATGCGCTGAGGCGTTTTTTGTCCCCAGATAAAAGGTCACCCGTCTTGGTCCGGTCGGACAACATGTCAGTGGTGGCACATAAAAATCATCAGGGTGGCATCGGGTCCCGAAACCTTTACAGGCTGACGGAACGCCTCCTGGTCTGGGCTCAGCACAATCTGCGTTCATTGAAAGCAGCGCATATGCCTGGTCACCTGGATCTGGGACCGGACAGACTGTCCAGAAACAATGTTCCAGCAGGAGAATGGTCGCTGCACCCGCAGACGATCCTACTGCTGTGGGAGACATTCGGCAGAGCGCAGGTGGACTTGTTCGCATCCCAAGAGACTCACTGTCCGCTCACTGTCCAAAGTTTTTCTCCAAAAGCAGGGATGCGCTGGCCCACGTCTGGCCCCGCTGCCCTCTCTATGTTTTCCCCCTGTCTCGCTCCTGCCTCAGGTGTTGGAACGAATCAGGGAGAACGGATGCTCAGTGCTGCTTGTGGCTCCGCTCTGGACGAACCAGGCTTGGTTCCCAGTCCTGATGCAGCTGACCCCTACTGCCCCGTGGCCAATACCGATTAGGAAAGACCTCCTCTCTCAGGCCAAGGGCTAGATTTGGCATCCTCGCCCCGAACTATGGTCCTTACATGCATGGGCCATCAACGGGTACCCGCTAACCTCCCGGAGGGAGTTTTAAACACGATCACGCAGGCTAGAGCCCCTCCTACTAGACGGCTCTATTCCTCAAAATGGCCTGTGTTCTCTGGCAGGTGTCAAGCTCAGGGCTTTTCACCCCTAGACTGCGGGGTTACAGAAGTTATCTCCTTCCTTCAAGAGCTACTGGATAAGGGCAGAACCCCATCCACGCTCAAAGTTTGTGGCGGCCATAGCAGCGTTTACTAAACCGGTGTCTGGCCAGTCACTGGGGCGGAACAATCTGGTCGTGCGCTTCCTCAAAGGAGCTAGGAGGCTGAATCCTCCCAGACCCCCTTCAGTCCCCGTGTTGGACCTTTCTACGGTTTTGGAAGTCATGAAAGGTGCCCCATTCGAGCCAATCCATTTGTCAGACATGAAACATTTGTCTTTCAAAACAATGTTTCTTATGGTTCCCGCCTTACAGGCTAAGCTTCTGTCGGTCTAGAAATCAGCACTGTCTGCCCCGTTGCGCCGGCTCAGAATGCTGAGTTTGCTTGTGCATCGCTCACTGATCGATAGAACAAGTCCATGGGTATTGAAAGACCCATACTGCTACCCAGTTCAGGCTGAACGTTTTCACCCTGACTACGTGGTACACTGTTAATATGGTTAGCCCCCGTTGGATGCTATTTATGGGGAATGATGCTTCTAGCCTCTCTTCTCTGACTCTCTGTGAGTCCATGGTGATTATGCACTATATGCGCCCCGGGCTACTGCCCTTGGGACTTTGGTGTCGGATACCAGTACGCACGGCGTTTTACACTGTGTTCCCCATAGCGTAAGATATTACGTAGTATGAGAGAACCTCTCGTAAGAGAACGTACTCGGTTACTAACGTAACCTCGTTTCTCTCTAGAAGAGGGAACGAGTACTGCGTATCTTGCCGTGCTTACAACATGCTCTGGTTCGCTTTGGCGATGAAAAACCAGTTTGTTTCAGCCTGTCGAGCTATATTTATAGGTCAAGGCCATGCCTATTTTGGCGACACGTAGTGGGCGCAAAGCGCCCCCATTGGATATGGCGTCACGCAGGGCCTCTCTCGATAGGCTGCTGCTGTTGCCGCAGGTCAGCCAATAGGCACGCAAGCCGTCTTGCCTATGTCTGCATGCTGCTGCAACGCCTTTTACATTAATTCAAAATTAAGGATAATTTTTTGGCTTCAATATCTCGTGGAAAAGAGGTTTTCCCCCATAGCGTAAGATATTACGCAGTACTCGTTCCCTCTTCTAGAGAGAACCGAGGTTACGTTAGTAACCAAGTACGTTTTAAATGTATGTTTTGTTTAAATTAAAAAACAATTTTAGTACAGTATATTTAATTTACAGTAAAAAAAAATTGCACTGTCATCTTTTGAAGTTCTTTTACTTCAGCAATAATCTGCTTTGTTTTCAAAAAGAGACCAACCTTGGGTTTTTATTCCAAAGAATTCATGGATAACTATTTAAGTTTGTATAGTGCAGTTTCACATCTCTATTCAAAAAGGGGATGGCAGTTAACAGGTTAATATATTTCTAGTTATGTTCATCAAGTGATAAAGTGATGCACTGATATTGATCTTAAAGCTCTTGGTGACAACACCTCCTCTGTGACAGATAATCTGGTGCTTCAGTCTCTCCAGTGAACTGAGAACAGATAAGGACGCTGTGATAACTCATTTACAGACACACGCTGGACCTTGACTCCCAAGTTGATTAATCAAATGCGACTGGGGGGAGAAAATGTTGCTCTGAAAAAAAAAACAATTTAACTTTAATATTGCTAAACAAGGTGAAATGATGACATGTTACTGTGATGAGGAGGGCGTGGTTTTGCCGAGTTTGCAGCGGGAGAGTGAGGGAGGAGCCGAGCGGTAAGTAAGTGGGTCAAGTGCAAAATGACGAACACCTGTGTCTGATTGCAGTAATTGGCGTGGGGAGGCCGCATATAAACCGGCTGGTGCAAGAGAGGGGGAGAGAGAAGGACCGGGGACTCGTATCAACACTCGCGACCTGCTGGCTGACAAATGGACTGAGTTTGTACGATGGAGAGAGCTTTATGAATGGAATGAGTTTACACATCGGGAAGAGTTTGATAAAAGTGGACTGAGAGCTGAACCAGCAGGAAAGAGTGTCTTTGAACTGTGCTGTAGAGACTTCTACGGTGAAGGCGCATGTGGCACACCTTTTCTTTATTTTGTTATCATTTTTAATAAAGTATACGATTCCCCATTACGCCGACCCTTGTCTTCTTTCATCCCTACACTGAACCTTCGTTACAGTTACATGTCTACAAGTAGACAGGGGATGCTATAAGCCAAAAGGTCGATGTGATTGAGGAACATTGAATTGAAGCACTTTTCTATTCATACAGCTTTCATAAAGCAGTACGTTAAATAATTAGAGGTACCAATAAAGAACCTTTATTTTTAAGAGTCAGAAAAGTGCAAAAATCTGGCTTTGTTGGAGAAGTAGATTGAGTTAATTATATGTCATCTGACAGGTTACAAAATAGGCTACATTGTCTATCATGTATTCTGTATAATGGAATGCATTTTAATCAATTTATTGAAAGTAAAGTAATGCAAGGTCACGCATGTGATAAAAATATAGATTTTATTTTTACTGATGATCCCCACAAGAATCTTCATAGATCTCATTATGGTTGTGTTATTTACACTCGTGCTATTCAGATTCAAAGCCAAAAGTCGTTGGTTCCTGCCATTTGTCCTTCCTTAGTAGTTTTAACAGCAGCATATAATGTAACCTCAGTCTCAAATAAGCATCCTTCAGTAAAAAGCATCTCCCTCATAGTAGCACAGAATAAATCATGAGAGGCAGTAGGAGGGGGTAATGGCTGTTTTAGTCATGCTCCATGAAGCTCCCTCCCTCTGGGGCCATTTTTTTATTTACTCAGACTTTAATTAAAAGGATATCGCCCCCTCCCTAGACCATGCAGATCCAGATAAAAAAATAAAAAAAAAGATCAGTGGGACCCCCTCCAGGGGGTAAAAAATGACCCAGTTAATGCTTGTGATAATGATAACAACAGGATGTGAGGGATGCCATTATGTACCTGTTATTACTTTTCAGTATCTCTGTGATTTATTCCAAACAGAAGCAGCATTTATGTAGAAATTACTGTATGCTACTGTAAAGCTGTGGTGGTAGTAGAAGGCACGAGACGAAGATCAGGGTAAACACAAACTTTACTTAAGTTCAGGCTGGACAGACACAACCACGTCTAACATTAACGAGAACCGACAAGAGACTGAACAGAACCGGGAGTATAAATACACAGGAGGAAATGAGGAAACTAACTAGACACAGGTGGAGAAAGGTAAACTAATCAGGGACTAACGAGAAGAGGTGCAGACTTAACAGAACATAATTGTGACATAACGCCCCCCTCGGAATGGTGCGTACTCGCGCTGTGATGGCAACAAAAGTTCTAAAAAACAGAAAAAGGCGGAGACTTAGGTGGAGGGCGTGGAGCTGGTGACGGATGGTGATGAGGAGGAGTCGGTGGAGCTGATGGTGGGAGGAACCAGGGAGGAGTCCTGACAGAGGGGGCGGTCGGATCCCTGGGACCGATTGGCGGATGCAGAACCATGGTGAGTGGCAGAGGATCTGGCGGAACAGAGAGGCTGACGGACCAGGGCGACATCGCAGGCTTGGATGGCTGGCGCTGAGCCGCTGGCTCGAGAGACTGAGGCGGTGACGGGGACTCAGATGACCAGGGCGACGAAGTGGCGAGAGAGGATGATGGGAGGACGGAGGAAGCGAGGAGCCCGATGAAGCCATAGGGGTGCAGGGTGAGGGCGCAGCCTCATTCCCGGAAGTCCGATGTGTCGACCTCCTGAGGCTGACCTGGATAGACGAGCGAGCCCAGCGGAGATTCCGAGCAGACGGGCAGTTGAGGGAGCGATAAGTCGAGGCGATGGTGGTGGGCTGACAGGCAGAGGTGGCGATATGGGCCTGGAGGCCCGAGGTTCAGCCGGGGGCTTGGCATCACGCCAAGCTGGTGAGGGGAAGCCCGAGGCGCAGAGGATGAGCCGCACGGAGTGAGCGGCGGAGGCAGAGCAGAGGAGCTGGACCAAACCAGTGGTGCCGACGGATCCAGGGAACTGCCCGTAACCAGCCATGGAGATGGGATGAGGACAAAAGGCAGGAATACGGGCAGAAGACTTCCGGACGGGACCGGCGAAGATAATGAAGACTCGAGGGTGGGGACATGGAAGGGGGTAGGATCTGCTGCCCACAGGTCGATTAGGTCCAGGTCCGCTCCTGGCTCTGAGGTGGAGGGACCTGCCTGCGCCAACTCCAGGGCCTTGATGTTATCAGTGGGCGCCTCGGGCTCGCTGGCTGTGAGGGTGATGGTACCGTTCCGGAGCCCCCAGCCCAGGTACCCAAGCCACTTACAGGACAGACACAACCACGTCTAACATTAACAAGAACCGACAAGGGACTGAACAGAACAGGGAGTATAAATACACAGGAGATAATGAGGAAACTAACTAGACACAGGTGGAGAAAGGTAAACTAATCAGGGACTAACGAGAAGATGTGCAGACTTGACAGAACATAATTGTGACAGCTACATTGCCTTCTCATTAAAAATCTCTGATTTATGAGGGCCACTCAGGTTCCTTCATCAAATCTGGTTGTTGATTGATGACCATTGTGGCTGCATCAATTCTTCAACCTTCTTCTGTCTGCACTTGTTTTAAAGCCAATGCTTCCACATAGAATCAATACAGGGGTCAGCAACCTCAACATGCAGTGGTGCCAATGGTACCAAAAATAATATAGTATAAGTATTATAATATAATACAATATAATATGTGACCAGTCACGGAAACTAGGGACACAAGTCGGTTCTGGGGCATTTTGAGTTATTCATAGATTCTGAGAGTGTAATATCCAAGCTTTCCAACGATGTGTAACATGTGGAAATCTGATAATATTTGGAGAAGTTGTGGCCATTTTAAAGGAGGCACTTAAAAAAGCTCAAAGAGGAGAAAACGAGCTCTAAAGATTGTGCAGTTCTCACCTGTCTCTGCTGCTGGGGGTGACAATAGGGCTCATTTACATCTCATTTAGATAAGCCATACCCCCTGTAAAGCTCCTCCATGTGCTTTACAGCTTTTTTTACACTTCGAATGAGTGCACTTCTGCCGCACTAGGCGAAAAACAATTGTGCTGCCCCTCTATTTGCAACGTACCAGCAACAACACACAAAGACCAATAATGCCATATAGCCTGCATATAACGCGAAACCAGCAACAACACATAAAGACCAATATGCCATATACATATAACGCAAAACCAGCAACAACACACAAAGACCAATATGCCATATAGCCTGCATATAACGCAAAACCAGCAACAACACACAAAGGCCAATATGCCATATACATACAGTATAACGCAAAACCAGCAACAACACACAAAGACCAATATGCCATATACATATAACGCAAAACCAGCAACAACAAACAAAGACCAATAAGCCATAGGCCTACATATAACGCAAATAGTGCGCAACGCTCGTGTGCCCAAAATGTCAACAATATTAAAGTTTATGTAGGAGGCAAATGCCTGCTGGCATTTTTCTTTAAGCAGTCATTTCTGTAATTTTCCAAATAATCACATTTCACCTCCTCTAATTACTGTTGCAAATCTCTTTACACCACTTTCTTATGTGCGTATACACACACAAATGAAATGTCCGCAAGCACATTATATCATCAGCAGGTTCAGCATCTTAAATAACGACTAAAGAGCAAATGAAGCTTAACTTACATTTCAGAAACACGCACGGCAGGCCTTCATCGCAGCAAAGGTCTTAACTGCATCCTCTATTTCGATTCTCCGTCACATATGAAACAGCCAGCCACCACTGTCAGCGAGCCGAGCCGCCGAATTGAAGCACTGAGGGCGCGCGCGCTGCGCCCATACCTCCGGTTCAGTTTCACGAGCCCACGAAGTGCGGCGAAAACATTTTCGGTGTAACTGCCAGACGGTTCAGCTCGTCTGCGACAATCTTTGCGGCATCCATCTTCATTGAATTTTGATATCAGAGAGAGCCGGCCAGAGCACAGCATAATAAGTTGCCATGTGGTTGACTTGGAGGGCGGGGGCAAAAGCGCCGGGTTATTCAGTATGGAAATACACACAGACAATGACACGCCACGCCCCTACTGCATGCTAGAATCTCCGAAAACAAGCCGATTTCAACCTCAAAATGTAAGCTTTCAAATATACCAATACTGCTATCTCAAACATGGAGAGGCTTCTTCGTGATTTCAATTAACAGATTCTCCAAAAAATTGAAAATCACCAATTTTGAAAAAAAACTCTTCTTTCTCATTTTGCTCGAAAGTTGTGCTGCCGACTTGTGTCCCTGGTTTCTGTGACGGGTCACATATAATACACTCCTGAATTTTGCAGACGACAGAATAATATTTTTATGTTTTTATTTTATTATTTGTCTTGTCAATGTCATTCTGTTTCTGCTGTGAAGCTTGGCACTAAAACAAATTCCTTGTATGTGCTCTTCCTGTTTCTGATTCTGTTGTGAATCAGAATCAGTGTAAAAATGATTTACCACATTACGTATTTCAGTTATTATATTATATTATATTATATTACACTCACCTAAAGGATTATTAGGAACACCATACTAATACTGTGTTTGACCCCCTTTCGCCTTCAGAACTGCCTTAATTCTACGTGGCATTTATTCAACAAGGTGCTGAAAGCATTCTTTAGAAATGTTGGCCCAAATTAATAGGATAGCATCTTGCAGTTGATTGAGATTTGTGGGATGCACATCCAGGGCACGAAGCTCCCATTCCACCACATCCCAAAGATGCTCTATTGGGTTGAGATCTAGTGACTGTGGGGGCCATTTTAGTACAGTGAACTCATTTTCATGTTTAAGAAACCAATTTGAAATGATTTGAGCTTTGTGACATGGTGCATTATCCTGCTGGAAGTAGCCATCAGAGGATGGGTACATGGTGGCCATAAAAGGATGGGCATGGTCAGAAACAATGCTCAGGTAGGCCGTGGCATTTAAACAATGCCCAATTGGCACTAGGGGGCCTAAAGTGTGCCAAGAAAACATCCCCCACACCATTACACCAGCACCACCAGCCTGCACAGTGGTAACAAGACATAATGGATCCATGTACTCATTCTGTTTACGCCAAATTCTGACTCTACCACATGAATGTCTCAACAGAAATCGAGACTCATCAGACCAGGCAACATTTTTCCAGTCTTCAACTGTCCAATTTTGGTGAGCTCTTGCAAATTGTAGCCTTTTTTTCCTATTTGTAGTGGAGATGAGTGGTACCCGGTGGGGTCTTCTGCTGTTGTAGCCCATCCGCCTCAAGGTTGTGCGTGTTGTGGCTTCACAAATGCTTTGCTGCATACCTCAGTTGTAACAAGTGGTTATTTCAGTCAAAGTTGCTCTTCTATAAGCTTGAATCAGTCGGCCCATTCTCCTCTGACCTCTAGCATCAACAAGGCATTTTTGCCCACAGGACTGCCGCATACTGGATGTTTTTCCCTTTTCACACCATTCTTTGTAAACCCTAGAAATGGTTGTGCGTGAAAATCCCAGTAACTGAGCAGATTGTTAAATACTCAGACCGGCCCGTCTGACACCAACAACCATGCCAGGCTCAAAATTGCTTAAATCACCTTTCTTTCCCATTCTGACATTCAGTGATGAGTTCAGGAGATTGTCTTGACCAGGACCACACCCCTAAATGCATTGAAGCAACTGCCATGTGATTGGTTGATATATAATTGCATTAATGAGAAATTGAACAGGTGTTTCCAATAATCCTTTCGGTGAGTGTATATAATTTAGTAGTTATTTTATTATTATTCATATACTGTTAAACATTTTTTTTGTATTTTGAATTAGCTTATAATAATATAATAGAATAGAATAGAATAGAATAGAATAGAATATTCATCGATTAGGCATAATAAATTATTAATTAATTAAAATGAATTATATGTACAGTATTATCTTAGTAACATATACATTTTATTGTAATACTTTCAGTTTTCAATTTAATTTTATTTGAATGTTTAGTATTTTTATTATGTGCTTTTGTTATTTTTATTAACATAACACAATTATTATATTATATTATTAAAATTAATTGATATTCATACTAGACCGCTAATCTACAGTGATTGGACTGATCAACACAATCGAATGGCGATTCGTAATTTTACACTTTGGCGAATTTGTGTCTAATTCGTATGAACTCTTATAATCTCATTTGTACGTTTCCATACGATCTGTAAACGCCCCAGTGATAGGGATGTTTAGGGGTGAGGTTAAGTGTGGACCTTCATGCTTACTTTTTTTTCTAATAATCGTACATTTTTGTACAATTCACATCATACAAATTTATACAAAAAACTCAAACATAGTTATGCTTTACTGTGAGATCAGGTTGGACTGGCATAATCATTCTAAACTGCAAGCGACACAACACTTCCATTATGCCCAAATAAAAACAGTTTACAACAGGGCAGTGCCATGTCATTTGATTTATCATTAAGAACGCTTATGGGACATGTTGTTCGTTGCATTTTTAAAGACTCATAAACAGGGAAAATCCTGTTTATCATTGATAACATTTCATAATAACGATTGCTTAATTGACCTCAATAGCATTAAAAAATCTTGATAATACACAGCCTATACAATATCCCTTGTTTTTTTTAGAAATATCACTGCACATGTGCATTGTCTGATCCCATTCTAACACTAAGCAAACACGAAGTCTCACTAGTGCTGACATGGGAATTGAAACGGCAATGCAAAAGTACTGCTAAGAGGCACTGCTCCTACACACTGATCAACTGTCACTATGAGTCCTCCTAATCCACTGTTGCTAGGTTACACAGATGAAGTCTTCCAATTTCGATTTTTACCTTGATTCAAACAACCAAAGTTTTTAATATTGTAATTTTGCATAGTGTTTTACTGATAATTTACACAAATCATCTAACCTAAAGATGTCTTTTGGTGATGAGGGAAAAATATTCTGTTTTTCTTCAAAGAAAGCCGATACACAGCAGTGCCAGGCTCAGATAGACTGTTGATATATGCCTTCTCAAACTCTAAAGCAGTTAGTCTTTGCATTATGTTAAGCTTGCAATCATTTAAAAAAAATAAGACTAAATGTGTTTTATGTAACATGCTACATATATATATATATATATATATATATATATATATATATATTCTCAATATATAGTATAAATTATGTCAACATGCCATTTTTACTTGTAGACATTTCACCCCTTAAAATATTTACACAGCAAAAAGTAGGGCTTGTTTTCAGAGAATCTTTGTTAATTTTTCTAACCACAGTGGCAAACAGCTCTTTTTTCCTGTTTTAAGCATGAATCTTTCTGAAATGTTATACAATTTTACCTTTCAAGAAAATGTTCTTGTTTTAGAAATTTTACTGGAAAGCAAGACAAATACACTGATTAAGAAAATGATTTTTTTTACAGCGCAGTAGCTTACAGATGAGAGCCAAGAAATGTAAACCAGATTAAACATGGAGTCACAGCACTTTTCTTAAGCAAAATTATATAATTAAATTTAACAAATAAATAAATAAATAAACAAACAGCAAGAATGAAAATAGCTTATTGATCTTCATGTATTGTCTCATAAATTATGCTGGAGGTGTAGATTTCATCTAATCGATGTTAGGAGATGCATCTTTATTCTAGTCTGTAACTTATTACTGTCTGAGAAATACAAGGCTGCACCACAATTAGAGCGCTAAAGCACTCGCCAATCAATACCCCAGATGTATGTCCAAGACTTTCCAGGAAGCAATGCATTGAGAGAGCCACAGTGCATATTCTCCAGGCTAAAGGTTAATCTGCTTTAGTGTTGAGAAGTCCTTCACTAGAATTTGCTTCAATGGTTGGGGTTAATAACTCTGACGACCCAAGCTTAGTCTCAAATTGTTGGGTTCAGGGATATCTGTTTAGTTAGACTTGCCACTTTTGTTTTTCAGTTATAGATTGGTTGCCAATCTTTGACTAGATGTTTCTCACCGTTCAAAGCACGTATCTGAAGTTTATTGTCAGGGTAAAGCCAAGCCACTACAACATTAAAGATCAATTAGACAACAGGGTGATCATCACTCTTAAAGACTCTCGGTTTCTGTTCTGTTGTGTTGGTGTATACAACATGATTGATTCTAAAGGTGTTCCATTAAGATCATTCTCTTCTCTGACCAAAGCCCTAAATAAATTGTCACAAACTCACACACATAACAATGGGAGCTTATTCTTGACAAGAAAAAAAAATGGGGATATGGTTAGCAGTTTTATTTATTTATTTATTTTCGTTGCTCCTGCTAACCAATTTATCTCAGTCCTCTTTCACTCTTTGGCTCTATCACAATTTCATTGGCTGTAGTTTTTACAGCTCTCAGAACAGTGCACACACTGGCCTGATTTTAGACAGGTTTTATGCTAGATTTTTCTAACTGGATTTGAATACAGTTTGTTCAATATTTCAAACAGTTTTCAAGCAATATTTCAAACCGGATTCAAACACATTTCAAGATTTCTGCTTTGTTCATGTTTCGTTTCATTGTCTTGTTCTGTTTAGTTTTTAGGTATGGATTTCCGTGTCACTGTTTTGTCTGTGTTATTGTCCTTTCATTAGTTGGGTCATGGTTTCTAATTAGTGCTCACCTGTTCCATGTTCTGTTGATTATCTTTCCTTGTGTATTTAAGCCCTAAGTTTTCCACAATTGGTCTTGTGGTAAATTTTATGTTTGTGTAGTGTGCTACTGCTTTTTGTCTTTAATAAAGTCTATTTCTTCATCATTCTCCATTTCGCATCATCCTTGTTTGCAACGCATGACAATTTCAAAAAGTTTTTGGACCAAATTTCAAACAGGATTCGAAAAGGGTTCATAAAAGATTTCAAACAGGTTTCAAACAGGATTCTAACATGGGGTCTCATTTATAAAGCGTGCGTATGCACGGATTTGATCTTACCCACGCTAAAATTCACGCCAACATTCATATTTATAGAAACAGTCTTTGATGTGGAAAAGTGCTGTCTGAGACGTACGCACTATTCCTTGTGGCAGAGAGATGGAGAACTGAAGGTATTTGACAATCTAAGCAATTCTTGCCGCTCTCCATTCTCAAGTAAAGGTTTTGGACATTGACTGGTGCTCTTTTATATGTTAATGTCATTAATTAGGCTGTGTTTACAAAGCGGAGATTGGAAACCATTCAGCTGCACACAATTTCAAGATCATTTCTGATTTATAAATTTCACTTCTGAAAGTGAGGCACGTTCTCAAATCACACACATTTAGATTTGAGAAATGATCGAAAAATCAAATGGTTTCTACGCAACATTTTATAAATGAGGCCCATGTTTTATAGAAGATTTCAAATAGGTTTCAAACCAGATTTGAACAATGTTTCAAACAGGTTTCAATTTGAAATTTGAAATTTCAATTTTTCAATTGAAAACAATTTCAAACAGGTTTCAAGACAGATTTTAAACTGGATTCAAACACGATTCATTCAAGATTTCAAACAAGTTTCAAACCAGATTTCAGACAGGTTTCATACCAAATTTCAAACTGGTTTTGATGTAAAAAAAAAAAAAAAAAAACATCTTAAAATAAGATTTCAATTAGGTTTGAAATCTGTTGTTGTTCCTGCAAGTAGCAGTCCAGATTTACAACAGGTTTCAAAGTAGATTTCAAAACAGGCTTTCAAACATGTTTTGAAATCATTGGTATATATGTGACTAATTGGAACATGTCTGTGCACTCGAAAAACGCAGACTGAAAATCCAAGGCAACAAGCTTGAGTCGTGTAGTGTGGTTATAGGATCGCCCTACCCATTACCCATATTAAAAGTGAACACAACTTAACCTTTCACCCAACTTTTTGAGCATAGATCCGAAACTTAAATGGTTGTAATGAATGAATGGTTTGAAAAAATATTTTACAAAATAATTTGGAATGTAAGATTGCTTGAAACAGAATGATTTATGTTCTGTTTTGGTTTCATTTTCACTGAGTTCCTAGTTAGTTTCCCTGGCTGTTAATTAGTTTTCACCCAGCTGTTTCTGTTCACCTTGATTATGTACCCTGTGTTGCCTTGAGTTCTTTCTGTTCAGTGTCCGGTACAATTGTTTTTAAACAGGGATATACATTATCACAGTACAGAACAGTATGCAAAACAATACAATAGTAGAATAACAAACAGTGGAGGTAGTAACAAACTGTGTTAGTGTTTCTATTCTCTATGGAGTTCTGTTATTATCTTGTCCATCACTGAGTGTATCAGGCTGTCCTAGTTGTTGGACATGTTCTTCTATATCTGCTACAGTTTTACAGGCAGATGAAGTGTCCATAAATCACTGACGTGTCCTGCAGCAAGACTGAGATTATGTTTACCTTAATACCCCAGTTATAAATCAACACTGCTGACTGGACCAGGCAACACTTTTTTTGTTTTTTTTTTGTCTCCCTCTCTATCTATTATTTTTGGACATTGATGGATGTCTGTATTTTATAGAGATACAAAGTAATGGGCCCTGACAAGATAATGCATAAAACTAGCTAGAAACGTCACACTGACAATAAATAAACATTGTATGACAATAAATAAATATGGTACATAATTAGCTTAGAACAAAAACATGCATGTGAAGGATGCAACAATTTTGCAAGGTCTTAAATCATAAACCACCTGCAAACCAGTTGAACAGTGCTGAAATAAAATTGTAATTTGCCATCAGTGTTTATGCAAATTAAGACTGTATGTTTATGTAAATTAGGCTTATTACAGATTGCGCCTTATGCAGTTACAACGTTGCAGTTACAATGTTTTTGTAAATGTTTTAACAATCATAGCAGCAGGAATTCAAATGATAGCTATATATATATATATATATATATAGGTGTTTTTGTTACTCTAATTTAAGTACAGAGTAATATTAAGTAACTACATGCACTTACTATACAGTTGGGATTAGGGTTTGGTTTGGAGATAGATAGATAGATAGATAGATAGATAGATAGATAGATAGATAGATAGATAGATAGATAGATAGATAGATAGATAGATAGATAGATAGATAGATAGATAGATAGATAGATAGATAGATAGATAGATAGATAGATAGATAGTTATAAATGAGGCCCATGTTTTATAGAAGATTTCAAATAGGTTTCAAACCAGATTTGAACATGGTTTATACACAATTTCAAACAGGTTTCAAGACAGATTTTAAACTGGATTCAAACACGATTCATTCAAGATTTCAAATAAGTTTCAAACCAGATTTCAGACAGGATTCATACCAAATTTCAAACTGGTTTTGATGTAAAAAAAAAAAAAATCTTCAAATAAGATTTCAATTAGGTTTGAAATCTTTTGTTGTTCCTGCAAGTAGCAGTCCAGATTTACAACAGGTTTCAAAGTAGATTTCAAAACAGGCTTTTATGTTTTGAAATCATTGGTATATATGTGACTAATTGGAATATGTCTGTGCACTCGAAAAACGCAGACTGAAAATCCAAGGCAACAAGCTTGAGTCGTGTAGTGTGGTTAGGATCGCCCTACCCATTACCCATGTTGCAAAGTAAACAAAACTTAACCTTTCACCCCACTTTTTGAGCATAGATCCGAACTTAAATGGTTGTAATTAATGAATGGTTTGAAGAATATTTTACAAAATAATTTGGAATGTAAGATTGAGCAAGATTGAGCATTGAGCATATATATATATATATATATATATATATATATATATATATATATATATATATATATTATTATTATTATTATTATTATTATTATTATTATTATTATTAATTATTAATTATAATACTGCTTTTAGGCAGTTTGATTTGGTGAACCAGTTGTGTTGGTGCATCATGTGTAGTGTTTCCCTGAAATCAAAATCTGACCAAAATGTTATGTTATGCTTCATATTCCTTTCTCTGATATTTTGAATTGATTAGATTATTGATTAATAACTGAAGGATGAGGATACAGGTGGCAGAGTTTATAAACTCACTAAATAAGTCTATATCAAGGATAAAAAAGGATTTATATATGTTATAAAAACAAGTTTTAAAGGGGTGGTAAAACTCATTTGTTCGAAGGGTTGATTGTGTTTGTGGGGTGCACTGTAACGTGTTCATGGTTCGTTTTTAAAAAATTTTACTAACTATTATAGAATTACAAAAAAAAATAAGCTTCATAAACAAGAATTTCATATAATCGTTCTAACAAATTATAAATTATAAATTACAGTCCTCAAAGGGATTTTTTGAGTAAAGACTGCAGATCTAGTGATCGATTCTGACTGTATGGCACTGTTACATTTGTATTTTTAGAACGATTGTAGACAAATATCTGTCGACAGAACTATTAACCCAAAACGAACACTAAACATCGGCTGCCAAATCAAACACAGAACCATGTTTAGCATGCCTGTAGATAAACTAGCATGTAGATAAACATAAAAGCTCTTATCAAAGAGTAATTTACACTAATTCCAAGTTCGCTTGTGAGATTAAAAAAAAGTTTGTAATGTTAGGTGTTTGTCGGATAACGTTAAGTATGAATGAGCATACCAAACCAGCAGAGCCAAACAGCATTGTCATTTGTTTACTTCCTTGCTACAACGTACAATTAACAATACGAACTATTACACGAAAACACATCGACAAAAAATAAATCATACTTACAGGTTGTGGCCCGTAAACAAAAGCTTCTGTTTTTAAAGTTGGAACTGCTCCATCTTTCAGGACAAGCCGATGTGCGAATCCTGCATTGAACTCGCCACGATTGTGGAAGCTTTCCTCCGTAACATGTGCAGCACAGAGAGCGAGATTTGGGTCATAATTATGAGGGACCGAGTTAAAAATAAATTTTAACCATTGATCCCTAACTCCCTCGTAGGGTGAAGGCTGAACAAAGCGGACCTGCAATCCGGATGAAAATAACAGCAGTGTTTCGACAGCATTGCGACAACTCATCTCCAAAACAGCAATATAAAATGGCCTCGCCCCGCCTATTAAGTATTCTCGGAGGAGGGGTTTATGTAAATAATGGGATATGCTGATGTCAGCATGTCCCATGGAATGTCGTGTAGTCCAAAACCGGTCGTTTGCTGTAGTCCTTAGAAATTTTTTTTTTTTTTTAAAAGCAAATCTCTCCCTTTGCTTTGAACTTTGAGCGCTGTAACTTTGCAGATGTTGTTTATGCTCAAACAGCAACATTACACACTAGCTAAAGTTAGAAAAGTGAAATCGTGTTTTACCACCCCTTTAAAAAAAGTCTGAGAATCTCTAAAGAGCTAATTAACGTATGTTCATAAGATTTTCACATCCTTTTCCCAGCTGACATGTTCCTCACATATGCATGAGATGAGTGAATGTGTAATTATGTTGGTGTTTTTAATGACATTTGGACATAATGTATTTAGAGTGGTTATGCCTTCCCATACTTACTCCTACGAATCTACACATGAAGGCACAGAAAATAATTATCCAACAAAAAAGTTAAGCAAGGGCTGTTGTTGGTATGAATTGACTCTTGGGTTAATGAGTATTTAGGTTCTGCTTGTACAGGCCAATCAGCCTGTGAATACCCACACTCTCCATTTATGTCAGTTCGGTGACCGCACAAAACTGTAAACCAGACGAACAAATACCAAAACAAGTAGCAAATTAGTAGCTCCACCAATAAGTCCCTTGGTACAGTTTAGATTTAATCAACCACAGACCAGTTACACAATTATTTTAATAAAATATATAATTTCTAAATGAAGGAATGTGCATTAGTATATTCCAAATATGGTGTAACTGCAGAGGCTAAATAATTTGCGACTTCATATCTATTTATGTATTTGTCTCCTGTTTTTGCTGTGGAACAGTAAGCAGTTGTATTACAATGACTGCAAAAGAATCGTTGCTGTATCTCTCATTATCAGATTATAAATTTCAGTCTTGGGTAAAGGTGTAGTTGCTCAGCATGGGATCTTTTGATGGTTTCCAGCATGTAAGGTACACAAGCCCAATTGTTCCAGTGGTGTAATAATTGGCTTCCATTCTTTCAATAAAAATAATCCTGATGTGAAACTGATTACAATGGGCTATTAGGAAGCACATATGTTTTATCATAAATCTGGAGGCGTACTTAACTTTTAACAGATGTGTACTTGCAGTTTAGCTAAACAAAACAGAATAAGTATGACAAATGTTCCATATACATGAAGACCTCAGTCTGAACAGGGAGTACACCTCAGGGCATTTCATAGTGCAGCACCAGGCTCTGCCAAATTCTGTCTGTCCCAAAGACTGTCCCAAATGAAGACTATCCATGCTTTGATGAAATTTCCACAAAGTTACCCTTTAATCAGCTTAATAACAGCTCAGTACACGCACGCAGTGATTTACTAAAACTGTGCCTGTATGAAAACACACACTTGAAATCTTGCACAAAAAATACCCGAGCTAATGTAGACTACTGAGGATTGCATCTTTCAGATATGCAACATTGGGCATCGGTCAGTTTTTTTTCCCCCTATTTCCCTTAATGAATATGTGAGTAGTTGTGGCTCCATAAAAGAGCACAATTAAAAGCTGCATTCAGCCTGATACTATCCCATTCATTTCAATAGAGAGCTGGCGGTTTCTGACGACACGAGCGACAGTGACCGTTGGTGACCGGGTGTAGGTCTATCCAGTGATGCGACAAATTTGAAATATGTTTAGCTTTATGCAAATAAAGAGCGACAGCCAATGGGAGTGAAGTCAGTGGCAAGGCAAGATGGACGAGAAGTTAATTTTAGCTGTCAGAAACGTTCTTATAATTTATTATGTCTCTCTGTACATACAGTGGTACTCGCTATGCTGACTCTGAGCCTGAGTGGTTTTGTGAACACAGATAGACCAGCACTTGTGCAACAGATAAATAGCCATGTTGGCAAAGAGCACTCGAATAATAACTTAATATTATTGTCATAATTAAACTTAAAGTCACCGAGTCAATCAAGTATAGTGCTGTAGCACTTTTTACAGTACAGATAGTTTCAAAGCAGCTTTATAGTGATATCATTTTCCTGTTTTCACTGTAACACTGCTCTACAGCTGCTTTAAAAAGTGTCCATTTTTCTTAGTGAGATTTATCACCAGTTTATCAGGAAGTGACGATTTCGTTCTCTTTGACTGACTGGATGGAAATTATGCTTTATTCGAAAATGTTATATGCAATATTCCAATTTTGAACATAACATTTGCGAATAAAGCGTAATTTCCATCCAGTCAGTCGAAGAGAATAAAATCCTGATAAACTGGCGAAAAATCTCACTTAAGAAAAATGGAAGTTGATGCAGTTGATGTTTGATAAATGTGTTTCCATCATAGTTTATGCGCATGCTTTTTTATCAGATAAAAAATGTTGCCGACTCAGTTGAGCACATTAGTTTTTGTTATGCTCATTTTTAGAATTTATACGCATCATTTTTTTATGCGATATCCCAAAATGTGCATACACATAGGTGCATGGAATATAGCTAATGATGCAAACAGAGTCCATTTCGGCTGTACATCAGCCCTAAAAGAAAAAAGTGTCATTGTTCAGCTGAAGTCAGTTCAGTGTTGATTCAGTTCTTTTGTAAATATCATCAATTATTAAATTAGTAAATTTCATCTATAAAGCAGCTCAGTTCAGTTCTCATCTAATGGTGTAAGTTCAGTCAAATCAGTAATATTGCTGAATATTAAGTCTCCCCAACTAAGCAAGCCAGAGGCGACAGTGGTGAGGAACCCAAACTCCATCAGGCTCAGTCGGGGAGCCAGTTGTCCTCCGGCCAACGAACGAACATGGTGTGATTATGATTCAGGCTGCATCACAAGTTAGAATCAGACTGTGGATCAGGAGCATTCAAATATTCATCCAGTTCCTTCTGCTTGAAGATCGATTCATTATGCTGGTATGGAGCCAAAGCTGTCCATAGGGTCTGTGTGCTGGACCTGTCTGGTTCTTGTGGTCTTTGCTGAGGAAATCAAAATGCACCATGAAATCAAAATTGACAATTCTTCTTATTTTTTTTTTTATGGAATATTGCAGTTTTTATTATAAATTAATTATTTGTGCACACCATTTTGTTTTAAATTCATGTGCCCTCTTCTCTGATGACATGTTTCGTGGCGCTATGGGCGGGACAACCTGTCACCCCTACTCGATTACTTTTACTTTGACTTTGTAAAAATCTCAAAAACATGCACAGTGTTTTCAGATGGAGGCCCATGTGATAAATTCAGAGAGAAAGGGAAAAAGGAAAAAAAAGAGACCAACATTGAAAAAGAAATATGTCCATAATATGTCCATAATAGGCAATCAACGTTCTTACATGTGTGCTTAAACTATATTGAGATCCACATGGGAAACGAGTTATGCCTCCTTGTAGTCTTGTATTACCGATCAGCTGCTTTATTTCAGAGCAATGATCTGTTATCTCGTTAAAAGTCCTGATGTTGATTTTTTTTTTTTTTAAATCTTTCGTTCTACTTAGATTACTTATCACAGAAAAATAATGTACTTTTAAATACCAGTGTGTCCAACATATTTTCATGTAAAGCATTTATTCTTAATAAATCATTCAGAATACACGTCCAAATACAGTGTAAGATAAGAAACCCACATTGACTTCAATGTTAAACAGTGAATGTTATAATAAACACAGAGAAAGAGACATGAGCAGAGGTGTCAGTGACGGGAGAGAGAAATGGTGGGTAACAGAAAGAGGGCAGAGAGAGGAGCAGCTCATGGCAGTTCTGATGGATGGGGCTTGTTAGGAGGCCCAACTGTTAGCTAAGTGACAATGACAGCTGGAAAAGACCTCCATTACCACTTTTAAGATGTGGCTAAAATCCCCGTCAACTCGTAGAAGCAGATGTCGATAACCCAGGGCGAAAGTTCTGTCAGCAGTGACAGCAACACATTTCCATCAAGCTAACAGAGCCACACAGCAGATGCTAATGTAGCATAGAGGAAACACTGTAATGCACTATAGCTTTTAGGAGGTCGTGGAAGGACCTTGTAGTTTTGCGAGATGTGCTTTGAAGAAAAAGCATACAATCCCTTCAGCAACCCATATGTTCAGTGGTCTTTCATGTTCGACAATGAGATGAAAAATGATGTCAGTCAAATGAAGGAAGTCTTGCAATGTTAATGAATGTAAATAATTAGTTTGTGAAGGCTGCTCTGACAATTTACATGCAGCTGTATAGGTAGACTATAATAAAACTGAGCTTCAAGCTGTGGGTTCAGAGATCAAGTGCTTTGTGTGAGCAGAGAGATTGTAACAGATGATGGCGAGGAAGTTGTTATCCTTCTGTATTTCACTTCAGAAACGATGTGGGTTTCTGCTTACCATTAAACCCAGTTAACATACTGTGGTGGTTACAAGGCTGTACTCAGTGAGCTCCATCCATGCTGCTACTTCTGTTTTAAATATAGTACTTAAAAATGAAATTACTTCTTCTGTACAGTTTTTCCATAAAGTGGTTGTGTGGATGGATGGATGGATGGATGGATGGATGGATGGAGAAAATTTGGTTTAGAAACAATTTTCACTTGAGAAATTGCTAGTAAATTTCACAAACAATTACAAAGAAAGAGAAAATAACACTGTGTCAAGCAGGACGAGTGGCGTGAATACTGATGAGTGACACCTGTGTGACGCACCGGTCTCGTATCTTTCACGGAGGAGCGGAATCATAAAAGGAGGAGCGACGACAGTGGAGATCGAGAGAGGCCAGTTCTGGATTTTATTTAATGTTTTCTTTTATTGTGTGTAGCGGCAGTCGACTGTAAGGGTGCTGGAGGGGCAGCTAGCGTCCGCAAGGGAGCGGAGGAGTCGCCACCGTGAGCCGTGAGCCGGAGCCTGCTGCCGCCATTCACCATGATGGGGAGGAGCAGGGAGCGGGGGACTCCTGCCGTCTGCCCGAACCCGGAGGAGCCGTCGCCATCCACCAGGCAGCGGAGGAGTGTCAAGCCGTCCACCGAGGGCTATCCAGCGCCACCGTCAGGCACCGCGGAGAAGATCGCCCAGCTGGTGGAGGACCAGATGGCAGCGCGTTGTGGGAACCGGACCAAGACATAGATAGATAGATAGATAGATAGATAGATAGATAGATAGACAGATAGATAGATAGATAGATAGATAGATAGATAGATAGATAGATAGATAGATAGATAGATAGATATTATATAACATAATTTATGATAAAAGACGTTAACTAATTTAACTAGGAAAAAATGCTAGCATTTTTGCCAGTGGTCTCCGCCTTTTTGGACACTGTATATATATATATATATATATGTGTGTGTGTGTGTGTGTGTGTGTGTGTGTGTGTTTCTGCAACTACGGGCACTTTTAAGTCAGCAGTTGATTTTTAGATTTATGTTACAATTTGTCATTTGATTTTTCATAAATATATTCACAGTGCCATTACACACCTTGACAAAAAATATAATTACTGATTAATGTGATTAAATGTAATATTATGAAGGATTTATAGCTCAAAACAAAATTTTTGTTAATGTCCAACACCTGTGGTCTCAACGTTGAGATACATAAAATAAGCTAATTTAATTACAATTTGACATTATTTCAAATGGAATTGTTTAATGTACAGATTCATTTAAAGCATCTTAAAATTCTTTATATTATTTACTGATCATTTTTATGATTTTTTTTTTACTAAATGTGCCTGTCCCACACTTTTGAGTCCTTGCCACAACAATGAAAAAAAAGCTTTTATTATGAAATTTTATCAAACACAAACAAGTCTAGTTTCTATGGAAACAGAAATTATCACTTGAGCACATTGCTGACAGACTGGGCCACCACACTACCTCACTCACAAGATACCCAAAAAATAAGGTAAACATCATCTTTTCTGCTCTAGTATTTACAGGTCCTTCTCAAAAAATTAGCATATTGTGATTAAGTTCATTATTTTCCATAATGTAATCTTAAAAATTAAACTTTCATATATTTTAGGTTCATTGCACGCCAACTAAAATATTTCAGGTCTTTTATTGTTTTAATACGGATGATATTGGCATACAGCTCATGAAAACCCAAAATTCCTATCTCAAAAAATTAGCATATTTCATCCGACCAATAAAATAAGTGTTTTTAATACAAAAAAGTCAACCTTCAAATAATTATGTTCAGTTATGCACTCAATACTTGGTCAGGAATCCTTTTGCAGAAATGACTGCTTCAATGTGGCGTGGCATGGAGGCAATCAGCCTGTGGCACTGCTGAGGTGTTATGGAGGCCCAGGATGCTTCGATAGCGGCCTTAAGCTCATCCAGAGTGTTGGGTCTTGCGTCTCTCAACTTTCTCTTCACAATATATCACAGATTCTCTATGGGGTTCAGGTCAGGAGAGTTGGCAGGCCAATTGAGCACAGTAATACCATGGTCAGTAAACCATTTACCAGTGGTTTTGGCACTGTGAGCAGGTGCTGAAAAATGAAATCTTCATCTCCATAAAGCTTTTCAGCAGATGGAAGCATGAAGTGCTCCACAATCTCCTGATAGCTAGCTGCATTGACCCTGCCCTTGATAAAACACAGTGGACCAACACCAGCAGCTGACATGGCACCCCAGACCATCACTGACTGTGGGTACTTGACACTGGACTTCAGGCATTTTGGCATTCCCTTCTCCCCAGCCTACCTCCAGACTCTGGCACCTTGATTTCAGAATGACATGCAAAATTTGCTTTCATCCGAAAAAAGTACTTTGGACCACTGAGCAACAGTCCAGTGCTGCTTCTCTGTAGCCCAGGTCAGGCGCTTCTGCTGCTGTTTCTGGTTCAAAGGTGGCTTGACCTGGGGAATGCGGCACATGTAGCCCATTTCCTGCACACCCCTGTGCACGGTGGCTCTGGAAGTTTCTACTCCAGACTCAGTCCACTGCTTCCGCAGGTCCCCCAAGGTCTGGAATCGGTCCTTCTCCACAATCTTCCTCAGGGTCCGGTCACCTCTTCTCGTTGTGCAGCGTTTTTTGCCACACTTTTTCCTTCCCACAGACTTCCCACTGAGGTGCCTTGATACAGCACTCTGGGAACAGCCTATTTGTTCAGAAATCTCTTTCTGTGTCTTACCCTCTTGCTTGAGGGTGTCAATGATGGCCTTCTGGACAGCAGTCAGGTCGGCAGTCTTACCCATGATTGCGGTTTTGAGTAATGAAACAGGCTGGAAGTTTTTAAAAGCCTCAGGAATCTTTTGCAGGTGTTTCGGCTAATTTGTTGCAGGTGTTGCAGCTAATTTTTTGAGATAGGAATTTTGGGTTTTCATGACCTGTATGCCAAAATAATCAGTATTAAAACAATAAAAGACCTGAAATATTTCAGTTGGTGTACAATGAATCTAAAATATATGAAAGTTTAATTTTTATCATTACATTATGGAAAATAATGAACTTTATCACAATATGCTAATTTTTTGAGAAGGACCTGTATTGTGCGTCCTTACCATTCAGCTGGATAATTGTGTATTTTGAACTACATTTTAAAAATAAATGTATATTACTGTTGAATTCATGTATATTAAGATGCTAAGAGTCAAAACTAATTTGGTAGGCCTTGCTAGCTGCCAATTAGCTAAAATATTAGCAAAAATGTAATTTCCGCAACATGTCTTTACCACAGCATATTTAGGTGTTGCGGTAAAGACCTTGTGTTGCGGTAGAGACAAATTCAAGGTTTCCTGTATATTAAATTACAAATATTCAGTATATTTTTTGTACTGAAGTATATATATATATATATATATATATATATATATATATATATATATATATATATATATATATATTAATATATATATATATATATATATATATATATATATATATATATATATATATATATAAACATGCCATTTTTTAACCCTAGATTTTAACATTGTGTCCTTACCGAAACATGATGTCATTACCGCAGCAGTGCTGTATTTTATTTTTTTTCACATTTTCATTTGCAAATTTTTTTTTTACACTTAAGCTTGAGATGATTAACTCATTGAAATTGCAACATCTGTCATAAAAAGTTAAATATGTTATCTTTTGTGTGTATGGAAATAATTGACATCTAAGGTTACTGTACATTTTTTACATGGCATAGAAAAAAACATGAAATTCCCTATTTTGTATATTTTTTTTATGTCAGTATTTACAAAACTGCATCAAATTTGAAAAAGCTATTTAAATATATAATTTTTTTATAGAAATCACTAAAGAAAAATGTATAAAATGAACGTTATTGTAACGTTGCGGTAAGGACACTTTTTAAGAAGATACACTTTTTAAAAACATAAAAAATAAACATGTTCCAGATTAAAATCTTAACGACTACATTCTATTTTGTGTAAATTTTTACATGTATTACAGACTGTGATGGTTAAAATTGAAAATCATAGAGGTTGATTTTTTATTTAAATTGGGATAGTCAAAAGTGCCCGTAGTTGCAGAAACACGGGCACTTATATTTGCAGAAACAAATATAACATTATATATATATATATATATATATATATATATATATATATATATATATATATATATATATATATATATATATATATATATATATATATATAATTTCCATCTTTGTCACAATCTGACTTTTGTAGAGGTGTGAGATGCATTATGAAATATTTTAAAATACATTGTAGTGGAATGCTGGAGCTTGTCTCTTAAAAATGAATTTTGGAAATGGGTTTCAGCACATAATGGAGTGGCTGCTGTGCGGTCTTGATTTGTTGGGAGATCTAACACAAGGCCATGTTGTCCAGACTAATGTAAACACACTCTGGAGCGATGCTTTTGTTTTGATTTAACTTGAGTTTCCCAAGGTCATGAGTTTTTGTATTCCAGACCCTTTAGGCTTGCAGTGAGCATAGATTAAGACACTGTACAAAGGTTTCCTATGGGAAATCACTCACATTGATAATCGATACTAAAACATATTAGGACCAATCACGCTGAAACCTTGAGCATTTGAACGATGAGGACACACAATGTGCTGCTGGCCCTTGGGAAACTTCATTACCAAATGCACAGTTTGAATTGAGATGTAAGACTCAAGGCAGACACACACACACACACAAACACACACTCACTCACTCACAAAGGCCCGCTAGGATGAGCAGATGAAAAGATTTGTTATGTATACATCATTTTTATGTCAGATTAGAAAGGGACAAATTAAATCATTTTGCAGAGATGTCGATATTACTGCCGATTCTGGGAAATGTAGAATGTGACTCTGCAGGCAAAACGAGATTTAATGAATAGTGCAGCAACCGAACCCCGGATCTATTCCCGCATCACTTTATAAATGAGCCGGGATGAAAAAGACTTTGTGTGATGAAAGACTTGCACCTACAAGACGAGTTTTCCTTTACATGTTTTCAAGAAGGGATTGCTAACCTGCTGTAAATGGTAAGGTTTTAATAAAGCAAATTAATGTGGTAAAACATAAAAAAAAACTAAAAAAAAAAACTTGAAAGAGGATGACATAATCAAGGAAAACAAGGTTGTAACCATATCTGTTTTGTCAGGATTCTGGTTGTTTCCTTTTGGTTCCTCCAGCCTATTTCCACTGATCCCTTTCCATTATTATCTTTACTGAACTGACGGATCATTTGCAGAGTTAACTGAAAAACAGATTTTCTTTCCTAGATTCTGCTGTATGCAAACATTTGGTCTCGGTGTAATACATTTGACTTATTGCATACAAAGTTAAAGATTTTCAGAAGCTCGAATCACATAACCTGTCCAGAATTATGTGTAATCAAAACATGTGCAAATAATACTGTGCCATAACCCCCCCCCCCCAAAAAAAAAAAAAATATATATATATATATATATATATATTTATATTGAAAAGAAAGTTTTTTTAAGTAGTTCATACTACTCATACTAGGGCTTTAGGATGTAATATGTCATGTGGTGACACCTCAAAAATGTTAATGATATTAATAAAAAAAGATCTTAAAAATCTTTAAAAAAAATCTTTTTGAAAATAATGATTAAGATAAAAAAAATTTAAACCATATGAAACCAACATGAATATGAAGAAAATCGGACAACATTTACTCTCCCTGTCCTTGCTTTTTCTTATTGCTTGAAATATGATTGGAATCACTTCAAAAAAGGAAAATACACTTAACATGCACAGCACTAGTCTGTTATATAGGCTACATAAAATTATGAGAACATTATAATTGTGTGCTTGGGAGATGGCTTTTAATGGTGAGACATTTTGTTTTTGTAATAAGGCTCTCAAAAATATATATAAATATTTCGATTTATCGGCCAGAATTTTCATATCGGTGCATCCCTAGTTAAAATAGTTTTTAATTAGATTAGATTTATTTGTAAAAAAAAAAATTTGTGTGCTTTTCTAAAAAAATCTAAATGTTTTCATTTACTAGCTGAAAATTAAGTTAAATTAAAGTTAATTTTTATTAAAGTTTTTTATATTTTTTTTTCCCGTTAATGTTTAATTTATTTCAAGCATTATTTGTTCTATGGTTTAGATTTAGTTAACACAGTATTTAGTTATGCAGTATAATACAGAAGGCCCTATATTTAATAATATACTATATAGAAGTAACATCTCATTGTCACGAGTCAGTGTTTGTTTGGACTTTCAGTTTGTATTTTGATTGGTTCCTGTTCTCCTTTGTTCTTTTCCCGTCACTATTTTGTTTCCATGGTTACTGTCATTATCAGTTCAGTTGTGTCACCTGTTTAGTCATCATCGTCATCTGTATCTACCTTTTCTGTCAAAGATACTATAAAAGGCAGTATCTTCACAACTATGTTCCTGTTTAGAAAGAAATGGTATATGCAAGGATTTTCAATCAGGATTTATACCGTATCATAATACTGATACAGCATTCATTAGAGCCACAAATGATTTGCTCTTATCATCCGATTGTGGTTGTATCTCTCTATTACTGTTACTCAATCTTAGTGTTACATTCTTTTAAATAGACTCGAAAATGATGTTTGCATTAGTGGAATTGCACTTGCATGGTTTAAATCATACTTATCTGATTGTTATCGGTCTGTACAGTAAATGAAGAGATGTCTTATCAGTCAAAAGTTCAGTATGGCGTACCACAAGGCTCAGTACTAGGACCGTTGCTGTTCACTCTGTACATACTACCCTTAGGAGAAATCATTAGGAATCATAGCATTAGTTTTTACTGTTATTCTGATGATACTCAGCTCTATATTTCTTTCACGCCCTGACAAAACTTACCAATCCACAAGATTAACGGAATGTATAGATGATAAAACAAACTGGATTACTAGTAATTCCCTACTACTTAATTCTGGAAAAAAAACAGAGATTCTAATTATTGGACAAAAAACTTCCTCACTTAAAAACCTAGCATACTTTCTAACACTTGATGGCTGCTCTGTCAAGTCGTCGTCGTCGGTTAGGAACCTGGGTGTGCTCTTTAATAGCAATCTTTCATTTAAAAGTCACGAGTCTAGTATCTGTAAAACCACATTTTTTCATCTTAAAAATATATCTAAATTACGTCATATGCTCTCAATTAAAAATGCAGAACAATTAGTTCATGTGTTCATGACACCAAGGCTAGATTATTGTAATGCTCTACTGGGTGGTTGCCCTGCACGTTTAATACATAAACTGGAGCTGGTCCAAAATGCAGCCGCTAGAGTTCTTACCAGAACCAGGAAGTATGACCATATTAGCCCGGTTCTGTCAACACTGCATTGGCTCCCTATTAAACGTCGTATACATTTTAAAATATTGCTGATTACTTACAAAGCACTAAATGGTTTAGCTCCCCAGTACTTGAGCAAGATTTTAACGCATTATAGTCCTACACGTCTATTGTGATCTCAAAATTCTGGCCAGTTGATAATACCTAGAATATCAAAATTGACGTCTGGCGGTAGATCATTTTCCTATTTAGCACCAAAACTTTGGAACAATCTTCCTAACATTGTCTGGGAAGCAGACACAGTCTGTCAGTTCAAATCTAGACTAAAAACACATCTCTTTGGCTTAGCATACACATAACACATTATAGACTTCTATAATTCAATGTTAGGCTGCAAAGTTTAGATCAACCGGAACTGGGAACACTTCCCATAAATCCTGATATACTTGGTACATCATAAGAAGGATGACGTCTACGCTAATATTAGTCTCTCTGTTTATCCCGAGGTTTACCGCAGTCCGCCAGATCCAGACCATATCCAAATCTGATGAAGGACCATCGCATGGACACAATGACAACGCATCCCTGAAGTGCCAGCCTCATCAGCCCTGTGAAGGCCTCATGGACACCTCAACAAACTCGTCTCCATACCGGCGTGATGACTTTGACCCCCAACCAGATGGAACTGTATAAATATTGTGAAAGTTCTGATCCAATCTGACTTCTGACCTATAATGCTGCCTAAATCACTGTTCGTTCGTAGGCCAGAGGAGGACTGGCCCCCTGACTGAGCCTGGGTTCTCCTAAGGTTTTTTTCTACATTCTGTCACCTGATGGAGTTTTGGTTCCTTGCCACTGTCACTTTTTCGCCTTTCTCAGCATTGGCTTTTGGCTTGCTTTGTTGGGGACATTTAATTTTATATTTAACAATATTATTACAACATTATTTTCTTGTCATCTCTGTAAAGCTGCTTTGAAACAATTTGTATTGTAAAAAGCGTTATATAAATAAAGGTGTCTTGACTTGACTCTTATCACCTGTGTTCTATTAATCGGTGTCATCTGTGTTTGTTTTTAAGTTCCATCTGTTCAGTCAGTGTTTGTCTGATCTCCGTCTTTAGTGTGTGTGTTGCTACCTGTTCTTCCGTCCTGTTTATTTAAAAAACTTAATTTTGGAAATATATCCTCGTCTCTGTCTGCCTTGCTGCAACCCACCATGAAACTCATCTCATACAAATTGTTGTTTTGAGAGAAAAAAAAAATGCAGACCAATGTGTCACTGCTGCTCTGCCGTGAATGTGAGTGAATAGTTCAGTATGACCCACAGGACAGCAGATCCATTTACTTGCTCAACCCACCACAGTGTGGATTAGTTTTTGGTTCGCATATGCAGCACTGTCTGAAACACCATTATATTGTTCCTCATATGTTCATGTAATGTCTTTAGTGTCCATGTTAGCGCGCCCACTTTCCATGCAAGAGCTCTAATCGTGAATCCCGGCTGGAATCACGCTTGAAGCGGGTCGAGTAGGACCGGTTGCATTTGATGCCGTGACCCAGGTGGGAGTGAGTTTTAGGGGGGTGAGTGAATGAGTGACTGATTCAATTACTCAATGATTCAATGAAACACTTGATATATTTGATGCATTAACTACATTAGTTAACAATGAAAAATACTTCTACAGCCTTTATTAATCTTACTTAATCTGATTCTCAACATATTATAATACATTTACAAGTTCCAAAGTTGTATCGTAACTAACATTTGTATAAAAATATTAACAAATGTAAATAAATTATGTAATATATTGTTCATTGTTCATTCATGTTAGTTCACACATTAACTAATGTTAACAAATGGGATCTTATTGTAAAGTGTTACCAAATTGTCTTATTTGAAACCACTAATGAGTGATACGTCTGTTGCAGTGTTTAATATGAAAATAAATGTAATCTGGTTATATATTTAAATAAACTGTGGGTTTTGATAACATGTGTATGGGTAATACATAAAAACACATGCATTAATATGTTATGTATTAAATACGAGTAACAATTCTTCATCAGATTTCTAGTCTCATTGAGACGTGGGTCTGGGAACCACATGTTCATTTTCTCGTATTTGAGGTGTGGTTTACGAATGCCCAGAGCCGTTTATTGGGTGCTACAAATGTCTATCAAATGCGCCTGTACGTAGCTCATAGCCAATCATTTCAATTATACCAGATGACGTATGTAGAGCGAAAGAAATTAGACGAGGAAGAAGACGATGGGTCAGAGATTTATGTGTACACGATGGCGTTCAGCGACTATTGCCGTTTGTGCTGCATCGAAAGGTAACTTCGCGTCTGCTGCCATGTAGGATCCATAGGTATAAACAAACCGCTTCGGTGTGTCGCATAGACGTCGTCATCGTCTTGCTGCCCCCTCCCCGTTCTGTGATTGGTCCCCTCGCTGAGGCGAAAATCTGGTCTATGGAATCCAGGCTGCCTAGCAGTGTGAATAAAATTGCGCTGCGCGCAAGGCAGCATGGGGAAACCCAGGCTAAATAGGAACCATGTTCAAGAAGAACATTGTCAAGATTGCAAAATTGTTTTACTGTTCCCTGTCTAAAATGTTCAGTCCAGTACTTTTTAACCTTGAGATTTGTCTGAAACTTTTAAATCACTTACTGCATTAAACTTCCTCAGAGGATTAATCTTACACAGCATGCAGCCTTTCTTTGGCTTATTTGTGAGAGCACTAGAATTTACAGAACTAAATGTATCTCACATTTGCACAATCTGAATGCTGCTTTCACTTTTATGAGCAGACAGCTGTGGCTGTATTCTATAATTAAGCTTCTATTACTGACAGTAATGCTGCTCCAGTCCAGTATTAACTGTCAGATCTCATCACTTTACAGAGAAATGTCAAAGACACTGGAGCAAAGAGCACCTGAGTTTCAGTCTGGTTTAGTGGACTTGTTCATATCAGAGTTAGGGCTCCCTGTGGTGCAGCTTAGCCTGGTGAAAATGTGTTTACAAGTCCCAGTAAAGTCACCGCTTACTGACTGCAAGCACACCTGCCCCTTTAGAGATGGCCTTTACACATGTAGAGCTGTCAAGCATCGAAGCAGTCAGAAAGAGAGTGGAGTGGAACAAGGTGGGCAGGTGTCATTTCTGCTGACTGCTCTAGAGGGAAAACCCACGCACGGCCACACATGAGCACACTAGGACACGCACACACATCTGGAGCTGGTTTGTAATACCTGGAGAAAGCTATCTGCTATAGAATTCTGTTGGCTCTGACTCACGCAATTCTGTACATTGACATGCTATCATTGTTCACTTAGAGCCCAAGTTTCGGCTACAATAATCATCTAAGCCGTAAATTACATTTGACCAATTATTCGCAAGCTAGAGGAAAATGACATCATGTCGAAGCTGATTGGCAGAACAACTGATTCGTATCCACTGCTTTTCTGGCTTAGCATTTTTGTCTTTTTTCAATTTGAAATATAAAAAATATGATATTTTGTTTTCTGAAATAAAAACAAAAATTAGGGTTTTTTCCTGAAAACAAGCTACAATTTCTGACAATGAGGTTAGACAAATGATCTTGGTTCAGTTTGAATTAAGATAGTTGCACAAACACAAACCTTTCGAGTCATTCCAACAGATTCACAATCTTACTACATTTATTGAAGGCAGTTTATTACTAAAGTGTTCAGGAGTTTACCAATTTATAATTATTATACACATTGATATAATAGTTTAAGAAATTACAGTTTTACTTCAGTTGGAATCTAGGGTATAGGGTATCAATCAGTTATTGATTAAGTTGATATATTAAATCAGTTGAACTGCATTGTGGGTGATGTTGTTAAATGTTTAAGACTAATATTTCCGTAATGTACCAATATTCAGCAAGGACAGATTAAATTGATCAAAAGAGACAGTAAAAACGTTCCAAATTCTTGCTGCTCTTTTGATCTGTCTATTCATCAAAGGATTTTTTTTAAATATTAATAATAATGATAAATGTTTCTTTGAGCACCATATCAGCATATTTTAATGATTTCTGAAGGAACATGTGATGCTGAAGACTGAAGTAATGATGCTGTAAATCCAGCTTTGCATCAATATATTCAAATAGAAAAGTCATTTTAAATTAATATATATATATATATATATATATATATATATATATATATATATATATATATATTAAATTAATAATATTTCACAATATCACTGTTTTTACTTTTTTTGTAATATCACTGTGTTCATTTATTTTGAACACATAAATGCAGCCTTTGTTAACATAAGAGACTTCTATCAAAAACATTACAAATTGTACCTACCCTCAAATGTTTGAAAAGTAGTGTAATCAAATTGGATATTATAACTAAATACGCACAAACTAATAAATAATACGCATAATCTAAAGAGAATTGGAATAAAATCAATAGCCTGTGAATCAGAATCAAATGCCTTTTTTACACAAATGCCAAATTACACAAATCTTATTAAATAAAGGTTTTTGATTAAACCGAGACACCAAAAACCTCTGAAAACAAAACTTAATTCCCATTTAAATCACTCCACCAGTGACTAATTATGAAGGCGTCACATGCAAGAGGGGCTGGTGAAATTGTGTTCTGACCTTGGAGGTTGTGTGTCTGACAGTGCGGGGAACAGACAGCAATTACACAAGCCTCAAACGAACACTGGTGCCTCAGAATAGACTTGGCATTCCACTGCCGAATATACTGAGCACTCAATCCTGTGAAGTCAGTTGTGGTTTAGATGGTATCTGACAGGTGAAAGTGAGCGAGCACTGAATAGGAATGTGGATTAAATATTGTGAATAATGAATGATGATATAGAGAAGGGTCCAAAGATGATATAGAGCGGGCCCCTTTCTTTTACTGTTTACTAAATGTGTTGCTTATTTGATTAGTGTTAAAAAATGCTGTAATATATTGTTCATTGTTCATTCATATTAGTTGATGCATTAACTAATGTTGACAAATGAGATCTTATTGTAAAGTGTTCACAAATTGTCTTATTTAAAAGCACTAAATGAGTGATACATGTCTGTTGCAGTGTTTAATATGAAAATAAATGTAATTTGGTTATATCTTAAAATGCTCTGTGGGTTTTGATAACAGGTTTATGGGTAATACATTAAAAATCACATGTATTACAATGTAATGTATTAATAAAATGTAATGTATATTGGAACAATTCTACATTAGATTTGCAATAGGTACCATGTCCATGGAGAAAATTGCCAATATTGCAGAATTGGCTTTCATGTCTAAAATGTTTAGTCCAGTACCTCGAGATTTGTCTGAAACTTTAAACTCACTTCATTTACTGCTTTGATCTTTCTCAGAGGATTAATCTTACACAGCATGCAACTTTTTTTGTTTATTTGTTTATTTGTGAGAGGAGAAAATGTAATATGTTAGAATTTACAAAACTAAATGTATCTCACGGATTTAGAGAAACATACAATAATTATTTTATTTTTTTAGATGTAAATAATTTACCATGAACTCTTTCACAAGGTTTGAGGGGTCTTCTTTCAGGTAAATGGGATTCACGTCTTTCTTTTGTGGTGGCAATCTGAACAATGTGATGAATAAGTGTTTAGCAAAATTAACACAAGTTAGCATTTTTCTTTTTAAACTTGCTCCTATACCATTAAGTATACAAACACTGCTATTGCTACAACCTCTTGTGGGTGCATAAATCACAACTCTGATAGTGCTGAGAAACATAGTAAAGCCACGAATAAGCCCTGAAATAAAAACAAATAAAATTAAAGCTGCAAGCAGCATTTAGCGGTGTTGAAGCAGTTAAGGCATTGAAGATTTTCTACCGCACAAGCATCAAAAGACATTAAGTTTTATGTAGCAAGCAATTAACCACTGACATCATAGATGGAATAGACCATTTTTTAGCATGATTTACCATGTTCCAGTATGATTTGCCATAAATCTAGCATGATTTATCACAGTTTACCATGATATACCAAGTTCCATTATGATTCACCATGATTTACCTAGTTCTAGCATGGTTTACCACAATTGAACACATTCCAGTATGATTTAATATGATTCTAACATGATTTACCAGTTTACCATGCTTTACCATGTTATAGGATGATTAATCATTATATACCAAATTCTAGAATGATTTACCAGGATTGTAGCATGATTTAACATGATTCATCACATTGCTAGCATTATTTGCCATGCTACACCATGTAATAGTATTATTAACTATGATTTACCATGTTTCTATCGTGATTTACCATGATTTTCCACATTGCTAGCATTGATGTGAAGTGTCAATAGCAATGAAGTGATACACTTTGATAAAAAAAAATGATTGTTTTATAATAGTTAACATGGAAAAACAGGTTTGCTTTAGTGCAGAATACTGGTGAAAATCAGGTCTGTCAAAATGAAAGTGAGCCAATAAGTGGTCTTCTCCTGCCCTCTGCTGGCCATTTTACTTATTAATACAAAGTTTTCACAGGTGCTTTTGCACAAATATGTAGACATATGCTTACACACACACACACAAATGTTGTTGTTGTTGTTGTTTTTTTCAATGCTATTGGAATGTGTAATTATGAAAATATACTTTAATGGTCTATAAGCATTTCACATTTTTCTTTGTGAAGCTAGATGAGGACGGGACCTTTCAAACAAGCTATCCCACAATAATCTAGGTGGTCTAGGTAGGGATTTGCAGCCGTTCTCGTTCTTCAATATAGTTTAATGCAATATAGTTTTGAACATATATTAACTCCATAATGCATGCTTACACACACACACACACACACAACACACACACACACACACACACACACACACACACACACACACACACACACACACACGTGTGGGATATGTTATTTTTGAAATCTCTTTTAATGGTCTATAAGCATTTCACATATTTCTTTGTGATGTAATAATATACCACTAATTTTAAAAAATAGCTTTAAGCATTTGTTTGTAAGCCAAAGCTGAAAGCTGATAAAAAGATTAAACATGTGTAATACAGCTGCTCCTTCTAATGGACAACAGTGGTATTACAGCCTATATAGAGTTGAAATGAATGAATGGAAATTTGGTTTTTCACTTATATCTCGGGAAGGAGAAAGTGAAAAAAATCTGAAACTCAGAACTTAGCGTCCGAGGAGCCCTGTTGAACGAGACCATCCTGGTGTTGGTGGCCGATCGGGGCCGGGAGTTATGCCCGTTCAAAGGCATATCTTTTGGGGCTTATATCTCGGGAATCCCCAGGCCAAATCGCACAAGAATCTAGGTGGTTTAGGTCAGGAGTTACAGCCGTTCAAATTCGGGGGTCTCTCGAATTAGCGATTAAGGGGGAGGGGAGGGGGGGGGGGGGGGGGGGGGGGGTTGGGGGGCGCTCCCGAGGCCCGCGGCGATAGTGTTCGATCAAGGCCCAATAGAGGACCTTACCATCCAAATTTGAGCGCGCAGGGAGCTTACGTTTTCGAGTTATGAGTGAATTTGTACTGGGAGGGCGTGGCCTAACGTTATACTTTCGTTTTCAGCCTTCCTGTGAAAAAATTGTGAATAATACATGAATTTTAACAAAATGTGATTGCAAATGTTAAAATAATGATTTTATAAAGTCTAAATATGAATTATATATAACAATATTAGGGAGTAGTATGATGAAATGACAGCAGGGGGCAGTAAAATACCACTTATTGGCTGTTATACACCCTATTATAGCCATCCAAATGAAGAAGTTATACCTTTTTTGATAATTATTGATCTAGAGAGTCCAGAGAATTGTACTGCACTGGTTTTAAACATTATGATTTGAAAATTATATAATCATAGATGGAAAATACAATTTACAGCCAATACAGGCAATTTACCATAGGAAATATATGGTTTTAAAGCTTTTTAACAGTTATAGCGCCACCTATGGTCCGATCTCCATGAAACTTTGCATGCTTCTTCACATTGTTATGACACATATGCTCATCAATTTTTGTGAAGTTCTGATTTTTTATTTATGATTTATAGGCTTTTGAGTGTATTTTGTCACGCCCATTTTCTAAATGACTGTCTTATAGCAAACCAAAGGACAAAGTTCAACTTTTTTTTCAATAATTATTGATCTAGAGAGTCCAGAGAATTGTCCTAGACTGGTCTGGTTCCGATCGGGCAAAAAACCTAGGACTAGTTCGCAAAAGTAGGTTTTTAACATATTCGTGAATATTTAATGAATGATTTGATTGACAGCAATGGTTCAAAAGGCAAAGTTGTTCATCATGAGGAAATCTATCAAATGATATGCATATTGTGGGGATGTGTGCAACACCACGTGATTACAGAACCGTAAAACCTCTTGAGCCATGAGTTGAACATGCCCAACGAGTTTCATGCTGATCAACCTCCGTTAACCTCGTCTAATAGGTGCGCAAATTCATTGGCCGATGGCGGCCATGTTTTTTGAGATACGCCAATGTCCTTGTATACATACATGGGGCCTTGGACCAAGACACTGCATACCGATTTTCAAGTCAATCGGACTAACGGTCAGGTGGTCATAGCCCTTTTTATGTTTTATTAATGTTATAGCGCCACCTAGTGTTAAATCGCAATTTTTTTTCTGTAAACTCAGAATGCTCTCATTCACATGTGTACCGAGTTTGGTGAAGCTATCTCATTTACTTCTGGAGTTATAGCCATTTTAGTAAAATAGGCTCCGCCCACAACATTCATTTTGCACCCCCTAGCGACCCTGAATCAAAATTTAATTTTTTTTTCAATAATTATTGATATTCAGACTCCACATTTCTGCACTGGTTTGGTTCCGATCAGGCGAATAACCAGGGACTAGTTTTCAAAAGTAGTTTTTGACAAAATTCAAAATGGCGGAAATTCTATCATGGCGGATATGAAATCAGAGATATATGTTTTGTTTCTTCAGGCGTCCAGCTTTCCAATGATATAAGACACTTGAGTTTACAACATACGGTCTAGGAGTTTTGAGCAGTTTCGCGCTTTTGGTTGCTTCGTGCTTGAACACCTAAAAAACGTCCCGGGTTACGTATGTAACCCTAGTTCCCCGAAGGGACGGACGCTGCGTGAAATCGCAGTGGGAACGCCCTCACCGTGACGCGTCTGAAGCATGAATGAAATCAGTCAATGGAGAGAATGAGCGTACGGCGAGTGACGTCATCGACCAGGAAGCTATAAATATCCCCTGAGTACACAACACGCCAGCTTAAAAGTTACTGAAGCAGCGACCCAAGGGGATGCCGAGAGTATGGCAGGACACGCAGCGTCCGTCCCTTCGGGGAACTAGGGTCACATACGTAACCCGGGACGTTCCCCTTCAGGGACTACCGCTGCGTGAAATCGCAGTGGGAACGCAATACCCACATCCCCATACGACCAAATCCCCGTCGTGTGTCATTAGGAGACACAAACCGACGAGAGAACCTGAGCCCCGGGACTGGAGCTAAGATCGAGGGAATAAAATCTAACGAAAGTGTGCGGTGAGGACCAGCCTGCCGCATCACAAATGTCCTGAAGAGAAGCTCCTGAAAGAAGAGCTGTAGAAGCAGCCATACTCCGGGTGGAATGAGCCCTTACAGCCAAAGTGAAGGCTGATGGGCCGAACCATAAGCAAGTGGGATGGCCTCGACCACCCACTTGCTCATCCTTTTTCTAGATGCAGGACACCCTTTCTTAGGTGACCCAAACAGACGAACATTTGTTCCGATCTCCTCCACAGGGCAGCTCTGTGGACGTAAGCATCAAAACCCAAACTGGGCACAGCAAATTAATTTTCTCCTGGTCTGACGTCAGAAAAGGCGGAGGACAGAAAACCTGCAGAACTATACTGCCCTACAAAGCAAAAAGGCAGTAACTGCATTTTTGGTCAAAAATGAGTTATTATCATTTTCATGACATTCAAGGCATCCTTTGTTATGTGACAAAACATCTTATCTCAAATGTGTGTTTGTAGCAATGTTCAGGGAAGAAGGAGGCGGGAACCGGCGAACATTTAACAAACTTTATTTAAAATAAAATAAACAAACTAAAATACCGCCAGCAGCCCCTCGCGGACGACTGCTGGCTTACTCAAAATAAACATAACGGCCAGCAGCCCCTCGCGGACGACTGCTGGCTAAAATAAAACACAAATACAAAAACACAACTAAAATCAGGCCTGTTCCTCTCTCGATCATCAACGTCGTCGCTCCTCCTTTATGCTTCCGCTCCTCCGTGAGAGATGCGAGACCGGTGTGCTCACAGGTGTTGCTCATTATCAATCGCACCACCGGCCTCGCGCCATTCTCTCACGTCCCTCGGCCGTCCTGTTCGCCACATACCCCCATCGCCCCTCACAGGCCGGGGGGTACCCACGAGCCTGTGCCTACTCCCCCCCCCGGCGGCGGCGATCCCTGGGGGGTATGGACCGACAAGCCGAGGGAAATGGAGACGGAAGCATGAGGAGCGACAGATCGAGAGAGGGGAGAGAGGAAAAAAAAAAAAAAAAATGGTCCGGTTCCCACAACGCGCTGCCATCTGGTCCCCCACCAGCTGGGCGATCTCCTCCGCGGTGCCTGGCGGTGACGCTGGATGGCCCTCGGTGGACGGTTCGACGCTCCTCCGCCGCCCGGTGGACGGCGACGGCTCCTCGGGTGCCTTGGGCAGACGGTAGGAGTCCCCCGCTCCCTGCACCTCCCCTTCTCTGGTGGACGGCAGCAGGCTCCGGCCCACGGCGAGCGGCGGCGACTCCTCCTCTCCCTCCCGGATGGCAGCCGCCCCTCCAATACACAGGCGGCCGGCAGCGAGCTCGACCGTCCAACCGGCAACTCTCTCCAGCGCACCGCCTCGAGCGTCCATGGCCGCGAGTCCCCCGCTCCCTGCTCCTCCCCTTCTGGCGGATGGCAGCAGGCTCCGGCCCACGGCGAGCGGCGGCGACTCGCGCACCATGCTCGATGACACCGCGGATTCCCCACAGCGGCGAGGACTCTCTGACAGCGCGTTCCTCCCTCTTCCCGGGTTTCGGCACCAGTGTAGCAATGTTCAGGGAAGAAGGAGGCGGGAACCGGCGAACATTTAACAAACTTTATTTAAAATAAAATAAACAAACTAAAATACCGCCAGCAGCCCCTCGCGGACGACTGCTGGCTTACTCAAAATAAACATAACGGCCAGCAGCCCCTCGCGGACGACTGCTGGCTAAAATAAAACACAAATACAAAAACACAACTAAAATCAGGCCTGTTCCTCTCTCGATCATCAACGTCGTCGCTCCTCCTTTATGCTTCCGCTCCTCCGTGAGAGATGCGAGACCGGTGTGCTCACAGGTGTTGCTCATTATCAATCGCACCACCGGCCTCGCGCCATTCTCTCACGTCCCTCGGCCGTCCTGTTCGCCACAGTGTTGTTTTGGAGAAAAATGGTAGTCGTTTCTACAGTAACTGCAAAAAGCCCTAGTGAAACAAAGCAAGAATACAGTAACATCCATTACTGTATTCTTGTTATGTTTTACCTAACAAAAAATAACCGTGTTGCTGCGCAGTGTAGTTACTGTTGCCATGGTGAACACACAGCTGATTTCGCGGCATCCTCACGGGACGGTTTTAACATTTTTACCCTTCTAACTTCACACAAATTTTTTTTGAGATGGCACAAAGCCGGGGAAAGAAGATGGTCGAACTGTCGTTGAAAAGAAAATACCCGGAGAATGGTAAGTAAGAGTGACAGATTAAACATTTAGAGGCTAGGCTATCACAATATAAACTCCTGTCAGCCGCCAGGGCGGGACTTCCTCTCAGAGGTCCATTCAGATAGCATTATGCTAATTGACAGGCGATGTTTTAAATAGCTTTGCTAACCTGCCCCTGATCCTCCCTGCTTCGAGCTGTAACTTTATTCTCTGTAACTTCACATCATCGCCGATGCCATGTCATCATTTTGTTGTTCATGTCACAAAGTTATAATCCAACCAGCGGTGAAAAAATATTCAATAACTAGAAAAGCACTCGGAGAGCACTAACCTCTGTCAAGGTAGCCTAATAGGTCACTGAGGCAATTCCAAATGTCCCGTGTTCCGGATCACCACCAAAATGTAGTAATCTGTTCCTTGTCCTAATACCCATGTTGTCCGAAAATGTCATCCAAATTCGTACAGTACTTTTCGAGTTATCTTACTAACGAACAGACAAACATACACAGCACCAAAAAATAACCTTTGGGCGGAGGTAAAACTTCTTAAGGCATCAGGCTATCCCATAACATCCAAGCAGTCAGCGTGATCTTCTTCGCTCTTATTAGCCTACATGAACGGCGTCTTCTTTTTTCATAGGCTAATCATTCACAGCGTTGTTGTCCAGCAGGAGAATATATGTGTCCATAAACACAGCTATCGGTGTAACAGTTATTCTTTATACGTGACAGGTGTCTGTTCAACTTAAAACACACTCTCTTCGCGGCCGCTGTTTGAAGACTATGTCCGCTGTTTAGATAAGTTAGCAAGTTGTGAGCAAAACTGACATCTTTCTCTTTACTGTTGTAAGCATCCATGCTTTCAACAAAAACAAACTTCTGCAGACAGAGCGAGCCGGCAATTATTTACACCCCCCTTAGCGCTAAGGCTCAAACACATTGGTTCCTGTTCCTAAGCATTTATTTATTGCTTTGGCAAAATGTTTTTGCTTTGCTCTGTTGAATTGGAGTTTAACTTGCCTATTATTGCTCCAAAGAAAAGTTGTTTTGCAGTGCTTTAACATTAATGTGATTTGTAGGTATAGCAGATACTACATTACAGATACAGAAACACCCCCAGACACACATTAATCTAATACTCACACATAATAATGTGGTCCTATTCAAAATAAATTGTCCCCATTTGGGCCTTGATACAGCTTAGCAATGTGAGACTTTAAGCAGCCGTTTTAGCACCAGAACAGCTTCCGGGTGGAAAATATTGACCTAAAATGGTCAAATTAGTTTGGGTTTGGTATATCCATGTTCAGAAAAACAAATGGTTCCAATTGTTTCAAATACAGTGTATCTAACACACCCAGAGCCCAAGTTGTGGCAAAATAGTTTTTGGAGAATCTGTAGTTACTGCCTTTTTCCTTGGTATTGTGCCACGTTTTTTGTTAAGTAATACAAAGCAAGAATACAGTAACTGCAAAATAGGGGTAAAATATCAAATTAAATATGAGGATTGATATGTACAAAGAATAAGCTAATATAAAGTAACAAAACAGCCACATGTCCAATAATCTACCTACAACTACTTAGGCTGGATAACATGATAACTTTAAAGTCATTTTTCTCAGTTCTGCACTCTGCGTAGTTACTGCCTTTTTGCTTTGTAGGGCAGTATAGGTCTAACTGAAACAGTTGGAACCTTAGGAACATAACCTGGTCTCGGAAAGAGAAAGGCCTTAACCAACCAGGAGCAAATTCCAGGCACGAGGGAGCCACCGAAAGTGCTTGAATATCTCCAATTCTTTTTAGAGATGAGATAGCGAGAAGAAGGATAGTCTTTAGAGTAAGAAACTTTTCCGAAACTTCCTCGATGGGCTCGAAAGGAGCAAGGGAGAGACCTTCTAAGATGACGGCCAGATCCCAAGCTGGTACCCTTGTGCGAACTGCAGGCCTCAGCCTCAAGGTGACACGAAGGAAGCGAGACATAAGCGGGTGTTTCCCGAGGGAACCTCCACTTGAAGAGGTGTGGTAAGCAGCTAAGGCCGCCACATACACCTTCAGTGTGGAGTGGGATAACCCTGTGGAGAGACGGTCCTGCAGGAAATCCAGGACTGTACCAACCGGGCAGTTAACTGGGTCCTGCTGGCGCTCTCCACACCAAGAGGTGAAAAGTTTCCACCTCGCGGCATATAACTTCCTCGTGGAGGGAGCTCTGGATCGGAGGATGGTCTCAACGACCTCAGCCGAGAGACCAGAATCTATGAGCTGGGCCCCCTCAGAGGCCAAGCCCACAGCCTCCATAGCTCTAGACGGGGATGAAGGATCGACCCACTCGCCTGAGAGAGCAGATCTCTCCTGATCGGTATCTCTAGGGGAGAGCCGTTGAGGAGAGACACTAGGTCCGCAAACCATACCCGGGCCGACCAGAACGGGGCTATTAGCAGGAGACTGAGCCCGTCCCGGCGAACCCTCTCCAGAACTCCTGGGAGCAGAGCGATCGGGGGAAAAGCGTACAAGCGTGACCTCGGCCACGGATGTACCATCGCATCCAACCCCAGCGGGGCTGGATGGCTGAGAGAGAACCACAGCGGGCAGTGTGATGTTTCTCGAGAAGCAAATAGGTCTACCTCGGCAAGACCGAAATGTTTCCATAGGAGTTCCACCACCTCGGGGTGAAGACTCCATTCCCCGGGCCTCGGCCCCTGTCTTAACAGGATGTCTGCCCCCTGATTTAAATACCCCGGGAGATAAAAGCTCTCAGAGAAAGAATTTTCCCCTGGGACCATAGAAGGATCTGACGTGCCAGTTTGTAAAGCGGGCGAGAACGCAAACCCCCCTGATGGTTGATATAAGAAACCACCGATGTGTTGTCTGTCTGGACAAGAACATGGTGGCCCCTTAGGTCTGGGAGGAAGTGTTTCAGAGCCTGAAACACCGCCAACATCTCTAGGCAGTTTAAGTGCCACAGACGATGATGGTCCTCCCACAGACCCTGAGCCCACCCGTGAGAGAGGCATCTGTCATTAGCATAACGTGACGACAAGGAGCTCCTAACACAGGGCCTTGGGACAGAAACCAAGGATCTTTCCACATGATCAGGGCGTGATGACACCGTCGCAAACTCACGATCATGCGAAGCGGATTTCCCCTCGGGGAGAATCCCTTGGTCCTGAGCCACCACTGTAACAGTCTCATGTGCAAGAGGCCAAGAGGTATCACGTTGGACGCAGCTGCCATGAGACCTAGCAGTCTCTGGAACTGTTTTACAGTGGATGACTGGCCTAGCTTCACCTGATCTACTGCAGCGAGAATCAAAGCAATACGAGCAGGTGACAATCGTGCCTGCATCGTCGTTGAATCCCACACTACACCTAGAAAAGTGGTTCTCTGTAATGGAGAAAGAACACTCTTTTTGGCGTTGAGCCTCAGCCCCAGTCACTTGATATGAGCAAGAACGACATCTCGGTGCCGAACCGCCTGTTGTTCCGATTGAGCTAGAATCAAGCAATCGTCTATATAGTACAGAAAGCGGATGCCCTGTAACCTCAGCGGGGCTATAGCAGCATCCGTACACTTCGTGAATGTTCGGGGTGACAGTGCTAGGCCGAACGGAAGAACCCGATATTGGTACGCTTCGCCCCCGAAAGCGAACCTCAGGAACTTCCTGTGTTGAGGGAGGATAGATACATGGAAGTAAACGTCCTTTAGATCTATCATGACAAACCAGTCCTCGGATCTGATTTGAACATCCCCAGTGACAGACACAGCGCCCTGTAACGTACTGGCAGGGAACAGCTGGTCTGGGCACTCCACAACCCTCCTCGGAGGGGGCGAGCGTCCCTCGGGAAATCGCTCGCCGAGTCTCTCTACGCCCTGTGAAGGCAGGGTTAGTAGAGCAGACCACTGAGGGCATCGGAAAAGACAGGGCACCGTGTTCTTGTGCAGTGAACTCAGGTCTTTCACGATAGGGACCACCCTCAGAACCCTGACGTTCAGCACGTCAGGATTTTTTTTTTTTTTTCGATGAAGTAGTATCCTAACTCCCTGCTGGGTGGGGGACCCATTCCGCCAGGAACTCTACTAAGGGAACCAGCCTCTCGAGGCTGGCCTCCGGATGAACATCCCGAGTGACAGACACAGCGCCCTGTAACATACTGGCAGGAAACAGCTGGTCTGAGCACTCCACAACCCTCCTTGGAGGGGGCGAGCGTCCCTCGGGAAATCGCTCGCCGAGTCTCTCTACGCCCTGTATAGGCAGGGTTAGTAGAACAGACCCCTGAGGGCATCGAGAAAGACAGGGCACCGTGTTTTTGTGCGGTGAACTCAAGTTTTTCCCGATGGGGACCACCCTCAGAGTCCTGACGTTCAGCCCGTCAGGACTTTTTCGACGCGGCCTTTCTGGCGACAATGACTGTCCTCAGATCAGTCCTGCCCCGAGAAGGCCGCGCCGGAGAGCACCCCGCCTCGTCCCTCCAGTTTCTCTGCAGGGGGGCACGAGACGTGACACTCCGCTTCTGCTGTGCTCTTTTTGAAGAAAGACTTTGCTCTGGTTGAACATTCTGCGTGACAGACACAGTGCCCTGTAACGGCGCACCGGCAGGGAACGACTGGTCTGAACACACTAGAACCCTCCTTAGAGGCGGCGAGCGTCCCTCGGGAAAGCACTCGCCAGACCCTTCTACGCCCTGTTTCGGCAGGGTTAGTAGGACGGGCCCCTGAGGGCGCCGGGAGAGACAGGGCACCCTTAAGGGAGGTGAACGCAAGTCTCTCTCGGCGGGGACCCCCCTCAGATTTCCTTTGAGCAGGTCGGCCTGAAAAGCCTGCATAAAAGTCATCGTATGCAAACATGCAGCCGCCTGCCGAGCCACCGAGTAAGCCTTCCCCACCAGCACAGAGGTATATATATTTATTTATTTATTTATTTTTTGGTGGAAGAGCCGGTGCTTTAAGTGAAGACGATGAAGCAGGAGAGAGATAGCTCGCAAGCGTCTCCTCCGCCTACAGTATCGTCACATAACCAGCAGATTTAGCACCAACAATGTTACCATAAGCATTGGACTGATTTGTGTAAATTCTGCTTGAAACCGGTCTAAACCAGGTCTTTGAAACCTCAGCATGAAGATCTGGGAAGAACGGTAAGCACCGGCTAGAAGGTTGAGGTCGTGCAGACAGAAATCTATTATCTAGATTGCTTTTAATTCTAGAAACCTGTCTATCAGCTGGCCACTCGATACTGTTATTTTTTTTTATTTTTTATTTTATTGCTTTTCAACAGCCCTAGATAATACATCCATCAAACCTTCTTCATTTGCAGTATAATGTGATAAACTAGTTTTCTCTGATAATAAACTTTCGACATCCAGCTCCTCAGAACTGGAAAATCTCAATTCAACATCATCATGTGCCTCCACCCGGGCAGAAGTAACCGCCGCAGCGCGTGCTTCCAGAGCCGGGTGAGAGGCACTAGATCTCGTCGGAGATAGCTGAGATAGGGCGGAGCCCGTCTCAACGTCGCCAGCGAGATCCATCTGCGAGCCCCAAGACAAGCGCCGCCGCTCTGCCTCAACAGAAGCGGGACCCGAGCCTCGGGGAGCTCGCAGCAAATCACTCTCCTCGAAGAGCGATCGCCGCGAGCGCAGAGTTCTCAAGGGAAAACGCTCGCAATGCTGACAATCGACTCCCTCGAGAGCCGACTGGGCATTGCTGCACTCCCAAACAAGCCACACTTAGCTCGTGTGAATCCCCACCCGTGATGTGCCGAGTACAGGGGGGAACACACTTCTTATACTGCTCGCTCATATTGTTTTTTTTATATAAAATATATATAGTGAAAACTCCTGACAAAACAGACAAACACAATCGACAGATTCAGACACACACAGAGCTGCTGAAGTAACTAAAAGCTGGCGTGTTGTGTACTCAGGGGATATTTATAGCTTCTTGGTCGATGACGTCACTCGCCGTACGCTCATTCTCTCCATTGACTGATTTCATTCATGCTTCAGACGCGTCACGCTGAGGGCGTTCCCACTGCGATTTCACGCAGCGGTAGTCCCTGAAGGGGAACTGTATGAAACATGTACATATTAACGTTACAAAGTATACTGTACATACCACACTTTAACACTAGGACTCCCGGAATTCTATAACTACTATAATGGCCATAGCAGTCATTCTGACTGCTCATACATTATTTGCATATAATTTCAATAAGCTATATCAAATCTAAGAATAAATGGATCTTTAATGTTAAGGATAGGTAATAATAAACATCAGAACACTACATTTTAATTATGATGTATGTAAAAATGTATTAGTTAACCAACAACCACTCAGCCTCATCAAGGCTCTGAAGCATGGCCAAAGCCTCTGTGGCAGTCATTCTTCTTGCTGACATTGTTCTGATATTCTCTTTTCAGTATTTCAATTTGGTTTTAGCTCGAAGCTAAAGCTAGATTTCAGCTTTGCAATAAACAAACAACAAGCGAAATTGTTGCTAGTCAACGGTGATGCATCTTCAAGAGCGGAAAAAGGAGCAACCGACACACGGTCTGTAATGCATACGGTCTGTATGACTGTTATGGCCATTCAAGGTAGAAATACTCAAAACTCTTTTGTGCCTTGTAATTTTAATAAAATAACAATGATAGAATAAAATATAGGCACATTTAGGAAAAGTCAGGGTCCTATAGTTACATGGGTTTTATTTCAACAAAGGTATACATTGCAAAATTTTAAAACAGTCAGAATGACTGCCTTGGGAGTTCTAGTGTTAAAAGAATACTTCTCCCAAAAAACGAAAATGTTTTTGTGAAATGAAATTGTGTCATTTAAACTCCATAAATATATATATTTTTTCTCCCTAGGAACATAACATGTGAATGTTTGCCAGTTTGTCCTGCTAATTTCTGTCAATACAATGACAGTTAATGGTGAGATCCTCTTCTGAATCTTCAAAAGCATCAAACAGTGTGATGTGACTTTTGAAGCTTCAGAACAGGAACTCACAATTACATTTTTAGAAATGAGCAACCAAATTAACAAACTGGCCAAAAGTCATCTTTTGAGTTCAGAAAAAAATAAACGGACATAAGGGGTTTGAATGACATGAGGCTGATTAAATGATGACTACATTTTCTTATTCTGGATTTAATCTATTGTGAATTATTGTCATATTTAAAATGAGGATGACCATAGCTTGATCATAACTAAAAGGATGCTTAGGATCTTCTGTGCCACTTTTCCTCCTTTCTTTTTGAAAATTCTGAGGAGAAATTATTAAGCAGACCAATACATTTAGATGCCAAAGGGATTGTTGTTACTCTTTTACATTCTGCAGATATCTAATAATTTAAAAAGGACAAACAAATACAATATTATCATATACCGACACAGTATTTCTTTATCAGCACTTACAGATGACATCCAAAATTATTACAAATTAACATAAAGTGGAATTACATCTAAAATACTTCAATTCATAATTTGGAACTACTTCCAATAATTATTCATATAATTCATCACAGCTAACAGTATATCATAAAGATCACCTCTTGCACAGTAAAGGGTAAATGCTTGTTATACTTAAAGATGTAGCAAATGTGATTATTGCCATATCTTTATGCCAGATTTGGGGTGTTGCAAATTAACTCTAAAGAAATATTAATAATCAATAGTAACTTGTTATAATTGATTATGAATATTTGGATCAGTTAATATAATTAACTTAATGTTGTAAATTAATATTACAGTCAATTAGCATGTTTGTCCGTGAACACTCAGTGTTAATTGTTAATTAATTCTAAGAAATGTACATTACATTGAATGGGAAATGTCTTACTTACTTTATAGTACTATCAAGAGCAAGTAGTCAAAATCTGCATGATTAGGGACTCCAGTAAATAATGAGCTTGAAACACGGAAAACTTTTCAACTTTAGGCACATAGCCAGGTCTCAGGTGCAGGATGGCCTTAACTCCGCCGGGGGCAAACTCCAAACAGGCTGACGTTACTGCCAGGGTTTGAAGATCTCCCACCCTCTTAAGAGAAGTAATAGCTAAGAGAAAAGCCATCTTGAATGTGAGGTCCTTGGGTGAAGCCGACTGAAGGGGTTCGAAAGGTGCCAGGGATAGCCCTTCGAGAACCACCGCCAGGTCCCAGGAAGGAACCCTGGATCTGATTGTCGGTCTCATCCTCCATGTACCACGGAGAAAACGTATTAACAGTTGGTGCCTCCCCAAAGGCCCATCGCTCAGTGTTGCATGAAAAGCCGCAATGGCAGCAACGTACACCTTAAGTGTGGACGGGGAGAGACCTGCAGAGAAACGATCTTGGAGAAACTCCAGAACTGAAGCCACTGGGCAGTTAAGGCGAGACACGGTAGGCAAAAACATCGTTTTTTTTTCACTGGTCAATTTTGAGATTTTAGGATATTTGTCTTCAATAACATGTCTTCTTTCAGACTTGTGGTGAAAAAAAGTCAGAAATACACATTTAGGTCTTTATTTTACTACACTTTGCCTGTTTGCGTCTGTAGATTTCTCATAAACTCATCAAAAGTTGTCGTTATAAATCATCCTTCTGCTCCGCGATCGCGATCTGCACTCTGTCATCACACACACCGTTAGAAAGCTTGCTCTCCGCTGTACAATACTGCCGGATCCAAATATGGTCATTTCCTTTTTATCAGCAACCAATCGCGAAAGTAAAAGGGGGGATTTTACTCTAAATGCGCGATCTCATTGGCTGATGCTAATTCTTTAAAGCCCGTTTTCTCAAAATGACTTTTCTCTCTCACTCCAAGTCCGAAATCTCCACGTCAGTAGCACCTATATACACCAAACTTTCCAGTCTTGTACCTAGTTATATTATGAAGACATTTACAGAGGGATTTGTAAATATATTATTCTTAGCCTGATTTACATAACATTTTATTCCAAAAAACATGTCGAAAATCTTTTTTTTAAGGCTATTGGCAGTATATTCTGATTTACAGGATAACAAAAGTAGATATCCATAAATCCCTCTGTAATTTTTTCCCATCTAATATGTGAACACAATGAAAAAATAATTTTGAACCTGGCTTTATCAAATACTCAGATTTCGTTTTTTAAAATATATGCAGATTTGCGCATATTTAATTAGATAATGTCTAATTTGCATATTTAAACATTAAATTACAGAAAACTTGTAATACATTTTTTTCTCATTTTAATGTAGGTAATCAACTGGCAAAGTTTCATGGTGATATCTGCTAGTTAAAAAAAATACCCTATTCACCTGTAGTGTCTCGCCTTAACTGGATCTAACTCATGTTCTCTACACCAAGTGGAAAAGACAATCCACTTGAGGCCATATAATCTCCTAGAGGACGGAGCCCTAGAGCTAAGTATGGTTTCAACCACCCCGGCTGATAGACCAGCATTTAGGTACTGGACCCCCTCAGGGGCCAGACCCACAGTTTCCACAGCTCCGGGCGAGGGTGGAATATTGTGCCCTCCGCCTGAGACAACAGATCCCTCCTCAGAGGAATCTGTCACCACAGAGCTATCAGGGGTGATATTATGTCTGAAAACCATAATCGGGCCGGCCACAATTGGGCTACCAGAAGTAGACTGATGCCCTCCTGATGGACCCTCTCCAGGACTCCCGGAAGCAGAGCGATCGGGAAAAAAGCATACAGACGTAGCCTCGGCCAGGCCTGTACCATGGCACCCCAGAACGTACATTGCTCTGATAGACAATAGTTTCCCTTGGGACCATAGGATAATCGGATGCGCCAATTTGGATAGAGTGCGCGATCTGAGTCCCCCTTGTCGGTTCAGATAAGCTACCACTGATGTATTGTCCGAACGTACTAGGACGTGGTAACCCTTGATGTATGAGAGGAAGCTCCTCAGAGCCCCGAACACAGCCAACATCTCCAGGCAATTTATATGCCAAAAGTGATGATGGTCCTGCCACAGACCCCTGGCAAAGCAGCCGTCTATGACCGCGCCCCAGCGAATGAAGGAGGCACATGTTGAAACGGTCTTCGGGCGAAATGATGCTCCTTACACTGGCCCTTAGGACAGGACCCAAGGTTTCTTCCATATTAATAGAGAACGACGACATCTGCGTGTTACTTTTATCATACGGAATGGATTCCCCATTGGGGAAAACCCCTTGGCTTTCAGCCACCACTGAAGGGGCCTCATGTGTAGAAGGCCCAAAGGTATTATGTTGGATGACGCTGCCATGAGGCCCGGCAGTCTTTGAAATTGCTTTACAGTAATGGCCTGGCCTAGCTTTATCCCTGACACCATGGCCAGGATGGACTCGATACGCGCGGGAGACATTTGTGGCCACATCGTAACTGAGTTCCATACCATGCCCAGAAACGTAGCTTTCTGAGCTGGTTCCAACATGCTTTTCTTCGTGTTGAGTCTCAACCCCAAGTTCTGAATGTGGTCAAGGACGAAATCACGATGCCGAACTGCCATTTCTTTGAGACTGGGCCAGAATGAGCCAGTCGTCGATATAATTCAGTATATGGATGCCCTGAAGCCTCAGTGGAGCCAGAGCTGCATCCATGCACTTGGTGTACGTGTGGGGAGAGAGTGCTAGGCCGAATGGAAGAACCCAATATTGGTAAGCTTCCCCCCCGAAAGCAAACCTTAAGAACCTCCTGTGACAAGGAAGGATGGAGACATGGAAATAGGCGTTCGGTTAGATCTATCGTGACAATCCTCGGATCTGATTTGATTCACGATGATGGAATGGTGAGCATCTTGAACCTGAATCTCCTCAGAGAGCGATTCAACTGCCTCAAATCTAAAATCGGCCTTAGGCCGCAAACCTTCTTTGGAACTATAAAGTACCGACTGTAAAACCCGGACTACCTGTCTGGTAGGGGAACAATTTATATGGCCCCTTTGACCAGTAGAGCCTGTACTTCTTGTTCCATAACCCGAGCCTGTTCTGGCTGTTTTTTTTTTATTATATTCAAGACCCACATAGATATGTTTGGAAGACATTGCCATTCTTCTACAAAATCTACTAAGGGAACCAGCCTCTCGAGACTGGCCTCGGGTGTTTTCGAGCACTGTTCTCGACCCCCTGAAATGGAGGACCGGCAGAAGGAAGTCGAGAAGGATTTTGTGACCATAGTTGATGCTCTTTTGGAAGCTTTTGGGGCGAACGCCATGGTGTGCGTTCGGTGGAAATCGATGCGACCCGAAGCGTCCAGGATGGCGGGACAACATCTTTTTCCAGAGGGCTCTGCTGTGAGAACAACCTCGATTGCTCCACAGCGGGAGGGGTAGCCCTCAGAGGTCATACCACTTTGGTTAGGACCTCTTTCCCGAAGCCCTCTTCGCCTGAATGATGTCCCTCAGGTCGCCCTTCTGGCTAGAGGACTTCGAGTTAGAGCGCTTCCTCTGTTGCCAAGCTCCCGCAGGAGGGGCTCTAGAGGAAACGCTCTCTTTCTGTTCCTGGCGATGGGAGGAGCTAGTTGACGGCTGGGGCTGGCCGCTTGGACCAGCCCTCCTAGACCTGGACTTTAAGCGGCAAGGGAGAAACTGCTGGAACACCGCTGATTGCTTTTTCGCCTCCTGAAACCTGTTGATGACAGTAGTAACTGTGTCACCGAACAGGCCAGAAGGCGATAGCGGTGCGTCTGGCAGAAAGGATTTATCTTTCTCCTTAATCCCCGACAAATTCAGCCACAGATGTCTCTCCGTGGCCACCATAGCTGCCATAGAGCAGCCGATAGCGCGTGCCATCTCTTTAGTGGCCCGGAGAGATACATCTGTGGCTCTTCTTCATTCTGCAATATCTGCAGGAGTAGGTCCCTCGCCTCATCCAGTCTTTAAGGAGGTCAGCCTGGTATGTCTGCAAAATCGCCATTGAGTGCAGGCACATACCAGCCTGACCAGCCGCCATTTAAGCCCGGCCAACCAGTGCAGCAGTGTCCCTGCACGGTTTGCTGGGCAGCACCGGGGCTTTAAGCGAAAATGCCGCTTCAGGAGAAAAATAGCTCGCTAAAGCTTCCTCCATCGGCAGCATCTTGAAATATCCTATCTCTCTCACACCCACCACATTACTATAATTATAAAATGTAGGTGATCAGATGCGAAAACAGTGGGGTTTTTCCCAGGATCTGGAGATCTCTTTATGAAGATCTGGGAAAAACGGCAAACTCCGGCACTGAGGCTGTGAACGGTGCTGCAGGAATCTCTCGTGTAGCTTGCTTTGACAAGGATCATCCTGCTTATTTTGTGGCCAGCTGATGTTGAGTCTGGCCACAGCATGCGTCACAACCTCCACTAGTTCCTCATAAGCGGGAACATGAGCCGACGAGTATGACTCATGTTCCTCGCTTTCAATGCTCAGCACATCCACTTCCTCAGAAGCAGACAGTTTGAGCATCGGGCACTCGTCGCGGGCAGAAGAAGCCGCAGCACAGGTTTCTGCACTGTCAGCGGGTGCCACAGAACCTTCAGATGATGAACAAGAAAGTGCCTCAGCAATCTCTTTCTCAACTGCAAGGTCCTTTTGCGATCCCCACGATCTAAGCTGCCGCGCCGCCTCAACGGAATCGCAGCACTCTAATGGGAAGTGCTTCACAGTGTTCACAGGCAGCCCCCTCGAGAGCTGCCTGTGTCTGCTGCGCTCCTAAACAATAAACACACAAATGATGCGTGTCCCCACCCGTGAGAAATCTAGGGCAGGGGTGCACACACTTTGTGTATTGTTCACTCGCCATATGTGACCAGTCACGGAAACTAGGGACACAAGTCGGTTCTGGGGCATTTTGAGGTATTCATAGATTCTGAAAGTGTAATCTCCAAGCTTTCCAACGATGTGTAACATGTGGAAATCTGATAATATTTGGAGAAGTTGTGGCCATTTTAAAGTAGGCACTTAAAAAAGCTCAAAGAGGAGAAAACGAGCTCTAAAGATTGTGCAGTTCTCACCTCTCTCTGCTGCTGGGGGTGACAATAGGGCTCATTTACATCTCATTTAGATAAGCCATACCCCCTGTAAAGCTCCTCCATGTGCTTTACAGCTTTTTTTGCACTTTGAATGAGTGCACTTCTGCCGCACTAGGCGAAAAACAATTGTGCTGCCCCTCTATTTGCAACGTACCAGCAACAACACACAAAGACCAATATACCATATAGCCTGCATATAACGCAAAACCAGCAACAACACACAAAGTCCAATATGCCATATACATATAACGCAAAACCAGCAACAACACACAAAGACCAATATGCCATATACATATAACGCAAAACCAGCAACAACACACAAAGACCAATAAGCCATAGGCCTACATATAACGCAAATAGTGCGCAACGCTCGTGTGCCCAAAATGTCAACAATATTAAAGTTTATGCAGGAGGCAAATGCCTGCTGGCATTTTTCTTTAAGCAGTCATTTCTTGAATTTTCCAAATAATCACATTTCACCTCCTCAAATTACTGTTGCAAATCTCTTTACACCACTTTCTTATGTGCGTATACACACACAAATGAAATGTCCGCAAGCACATTATATCATCAGCAGGTTCAGCATCTTAAATAATAACTAAAGAGCAAATGAAGCTTAACTTACATTTCAGAAACACGCACGGCAGGCCTTCATCGCAGCAAAGGTCTTAACTGCATCCTCTATTTCGATCCTCCATCACATATGAAACAGCCAGCCACTGCTGTCAGCGAGCCGAGCCGCCGTATTCAAGCACTGAGGGCGCACGCGCCGCGCCCATACCTCCGGTTCAGTTTCCCGGCCCACGAAGTGCGGCCGAAAACATTTTCGGTGTAACTGCCAGACGGTTCAGCTCGTCTGCGACAATCTTTGCGGCATCCATCTTCATTAAATTTTGATATCAGAGAGAGCCGGCCAGAGCACAGCATAATAAGTAGCCATGTGGTTCACTTGGAGAGCGGGGGCAAAAGCGCCGGGTTATTCAGTATGGAAATACACACAGACAATGACACGCCACGCCCCTACTGCATGCTAGAATCTCCGAAAACAAGCCGATTTCAACCTCAAAATGTAAGCTTTTAAATATACCAATACTGCTATCTCAAACATGGAGAGGCTTCTTCGTGATTTCAATTAACAGATTCTCCAAAAAATTTAAAATCACTGTAAGGAACTCAGCTTTTTGGAAATATTAATAATACCCGTCGGTTTGCAGGTGCTCAGAGCTGTCGTCCGCCTGAAAACTGATGATCTCTTTCAGTTGCTCTGCTCTGTCAGGGTCCTTGCATCTGTCCTGTGCCTTCTCCCGTTGAGCAGGGTTCGTTCTCTGTGGAGTCCTGTGGCTGGCAGCGTTAGTTCATTTACCTCCTGTTTGAGGCCTGCGGGAGCATGGCCAAGGAGAAGACAATGCTGGTCAGCTCTTGGTGGCTCAGGCTGGGTGTCAGACGTCTGCTTTCATTGTTGCCTAACTGTTCCTTCCTCTGCCGTGGCAGGTCGTTGCCTGCTTCAGGCTGAAGGATGTCCATGACACTGCTCTGCCGGGTCTTCAGGTGGTCCTGGTGGCAGGGCTGGGTGTCTGAGGCCTACTGGAACACTTGTGGGAACACGAGAGAGAAATGGCAAAGGCAAATGCAAGTTTCTACAGAGGTGGTGAGCTATCTGTGTGGGAGAATGGCTATGTGGAGCAGCTAAAATTTAGTGTTGGTGAGCACACACAACAAAAAAAAAAAGGTTTTGAGTATCTTAGTTGACGTGCTTTAAGCAGCATCGACTGATGACTGGGCTCTTACATGTCATAACCTATTACTCAAAAATGCTGATGGTTCTTCTCACATGTTGTGCTACGAGAGTAACAGATAGAGCAAAACCAAAATAAAACAATGGGATGAAACCAGAAAAGAAGAGGAAGAAAGGAGTGTTTTACCTATTTAGGTTTAGCTAGGAGACATAGGTAAACAGGAGTCACTTATGGGTTATGCTGCTGTTAGACTAAGCTACCAGGGACACATCAGACATCTCAAGGTCCAAAAGAAGGAGAAGAAACAATGGGAAGTGTTTCCAGTTCTGTCTGGGGCCTACTGTGCGTTTGTGTTTAGCCGTACTTCATGTACTTAGCTTGGTGCTAAGCAGAGGTGGAAAGTAACGAATTACATTTACTCGCGTTACGTAATTGAGTAGTTTTTTTGTGTACTTCTACTTTTTACAGTAGTTTTTAAAATCTGTACTTTTACTTTTACTTAAGTACGTTTTCTTTGAAGTATTGTACTTCGCTACATTTGAAATCATATCCGTTACTGAGTAAAAAATAATAATACAAGGGGGAAAAAAAATATCACACACTCCGGAAACTACTGAATTGATTGAAGGGCGGGAGAACAAACGCGCAAAAAAGGTGACGCAGACCCAGCTGAAGCTGAAAGCTAATTAAGCGCCAAGCGAATTATGGCCAGTATGAAAAGTAGGAAAAAAAGCGTGGTTGTCCTGGAGGATAGAAATCCAATTTGCAAAAAATGTGGACGCAAAGTGGCTGCAAAAAGAGGATATAGGACACCATCCCTCCTGCAGATAAAGGTATGTCCGATTTACGTGATGCAGCAGCAGAGGGAATCCCGGAATCCAGTCATGAAAATGGAATTCACTTAATGCAGATGTCACGTAAAACATGCAAAATAATGGATGGATGAATACACGAAAAGTAGAACTGTGCAATAAATCCAATCGCGACATGGTCTGTGAATATTTAAGCTAAGCACAAAAATACTGCATGTAAATATATAACCCTATTTGTTCTGCTGAGCTGCGTTTGTCTACTACTGAAGTACTCGTGACGTTCATGGTGTTTTCAGCGTCTCACAGACAATTTGAGGATATGAATACATGAACATTTCCAGAGCTGCTCTGAGAGAACGCCAAATGAGCATTTTCATAATTTTATTTGAGAAAAACCATTGTCAAATACACTTTGAAACAGGGCTTCACAACCCGTCAAAATAAAAGTTCGGTTTTACTAGGAGAAATTATGACATAAATATATTACTATTGTAGGCATACAATAGAAGGTAGCCTATTTCTCAAAATAATAATAATAACAACAATAATAATACATTTTATTTGAACATTATTTAAAGGAATATTTTTTTTTGTCCATGGTTTAATTTAGTAAATCGTTTTTTGCAGCGCTTCCCCCAAAAATAAAAGGACACAAGTTTAAATTTACATTTGATAACCACCGTTTTTGATAATATATTTGGATTAAATAATAAAAAGTAGGGGTGTAACGATACCAAAAACTGACGGTTCGGTTTTCCCACGGTTTTGACGTCTCGGTTCGGTTCGGTTTAGAAAGCTAAAAAAAAAAATGTAAACAGTGGTTTAATGAAAAAATGGTGTCTTTGTCTTTAAATTAATTCAATTACAATTAAACGTTTTGCAAAGATTAAAAATTTGCTAATGCTGTATAGGGAGCCGCACATTACTATAACATTAAAGGTTAACAACAGAGCCTAAATTTAGATGCTATTTATTTTTTAGATATAATAATCAACACCAAACACATTGTATGAAAACATGTAAACTGAACAAAAGGCAGTTTTTGCATTAACTTTACTCTAATTTGTTATTGAAATATAATAATTTACACAGTTGCTGTCATTTTCATTAAAGATATTTTAAACGTACTTTAAATAATCAAGATATAATTAACAGGTTAAGTAAAATATAATATATAGGATAATATTGTGCATTTATTTAGTGCAAGAGTTAATTTCTCTAGGAACCAACAAGTTGTGGACACTGAATCACTTCCTGCTGAGGTAAATATAATGCTAGTGACAAGCTATGCAGTTTTATTGACGTCTTTCCGCTGCTGAAACACTGATTGAGCGATTACACGAGTTATGATGCCTTTCAGTAAGTATACTGTATTTTTCAACATACCTTCAGGTGTCCATTCATGTTTATTCTGTAACTGAGGAAGAGATGATCGCGTTTACTCGCGTTTACTCAGCGCTGCCGCTACTGTTACAACTGTTACAGTTACCGTGGTGACAGATAGTTTTAAACTGTGGGTACAGATTGTCAATTTACATCCATGTGGACAGATTGGTAAACTGTGCCTAGTTTTGTAAAACTGTGCACACGGTAGTTTATTTTTCTTCTGTAATGAAGCTTGGCTGTCCATCTAGTGAAAAATGTTGGTACTGCGGCCAAATAAAATCTTACTGAAAGCTCATTTTTTGAGATATCAACCTAAAATTTGGAACACAACTTCTTCAGATTTTTGGGTTACATTTTCTGGCAGTTTTAGAGTAAAATATATTTTGTAATATATATATTTTATATAAAATATAAATAATTATATTTTTATAATTTTATAATTTATAATTTTATAATTATAATTATATTATATTTTATATTTTCATAAACTCAAACTTGTATAACTTTTTTTCTGTTTCACTTTCATAATTTCATAATACTTCACTTCAACATTAATCTGGCAAATGTCTTCTTTAAAACAAGACCAACCATAGGTCTATATTCCAAAGCATTCTTGAATTACAACCATTTAAGTTTGAATAGGGATTTTCATGTCTATGCGAAAAAAGGGGGAGTGACAGTTAAAGGGTTAAACAATATTAAACTATAATATCTATATCTATAATATCTAAAATATAATTTATATATAAAAACTCTCCTACAGTCCAGTCACCATCAGTCGCCATCAGTCGCGACTCGCACGTATTTTCATTTAAACGTCACTCACTGACGTTTTCCTAACCAGAAAAAAAAACCGATTGCCCTGCTCTGCCTCTGATTGGCTAGTACTCATTGCCATCTGGGTCAGAGCCAATTAGAAGCAGGATGTGGGTGGGAAAAAAACTCTGTGTATAGGGAAAGGGGAGAGACAGAGGGAACAGGCAAGACAAACTCCTACGTTTAAATAACATATAGAAAATATCTGCTTGACAACGAGCTGAGAACAAGCTCAAATAAGCAACTATACTTTAGAAACAAGCCCAAAAAAAAACGCGACCCGCGACTACCAATATTTGTAAGCGACTTTACAGAAAAACAAGCCCAAAGTCGCTTATAATAAGCGGACTTGGCAACACTGATTCCAGGTCCAACCAATGAGCCGGGCTGGGCGGGGCCGGGGTAGCTTGCAGGGCGGGGCGTGTTCGGTACGCCATGAGAGTATCGCCATTAGAATTGTGGGTTCTGTATCGCGGTTCTTCGGTTTGGTTCGAATATCGTTACACCCCTAATAAAAAGAAACATTAATTTTCTGAATAAAATACATTTCATAGGACAATATTATTCTTAAACATTTTAATAAATTATTAATGTTAAAAATAAGTTGTTAATCTAATTCATTATTAATTATCGAATTTAATTGATTAGACATGTTTTATTGAAATTTTAATAAACAAATTATTTCAAGTTTGTTATAATAAAAGCATTTGTTCAACCAAAAAAAATTCCTGTTTTCATTAATTTAACTGATTTTAACTGATGATAATAATAATAATACCCATAATTTAGTAATACAGTTTATTTATTTAACAATTGATTAATATTGTAAACCGTGATATTTTCTGAGACGTTACCATACTGTGAAAATCTTATACCATTACAACCCTACACGGGAGTTGTAAAAACAACTACCCCCGCTGTTAAAAAAGTTACTCAGTAACTTTTACTCTGAGTCAATTTTAAATGAGTTACTTTTTACTTTTACTTGAGTAGATTTTTATACCGGTACTTTTACTTGTACTTAAGTAAAATTTAATTAAAGTAGTAGTACTTTTACTTGAGTAGAATATTTTATTACTCTTTCCACCTCTGGTGCTAAGGAGTGAGGATGGGTAAAACACAGACAGGAAGTAGGATATTAATGACCTGTGTAACTCGCTATGGAAACAGCAGTCGCTAGATATTGTAATCCTATAGAGAGAGAGAAGATGAGGATAGTGACTAGTGATCTAAAATAAGGTAAAGGTAAAGTTAGAACGTCCTTATAGCTCTAAGAAAACTAAAAGGAAAGGGAAGCGTATCAAGTAATTTAATTAAATTTCAAATTTAGTTAAGCCCTTCTTTTTTTCTTTAGCTGAATATAAGAATTCAGGCTGAAACAAACGTAAATAACTAAATTGAAAAAAAATAAAAAAAAAATAAAAAAATGTATGTAAACATTGTGTGTTCTCATAGCTCTGGTAACTAGAGGGGAACTTGACTAAGCAAATTGATTTAATTAAATTCCCAATTTAATTAAATTCAATTTAACTGAATAGGACTATCCAGGCTCAACAGGTGTAAATACACAAAATAAAATAGGGGTAGATTTAAGTAAAAATAAAAGAAACACAAATAAAAACCCAAAGTATCTGGGTTTCAATCTGAAAGTGAAACCAAGACGAAGGGGTCGAGAGAGAGAAAGAGAGAGAGAAGAGGGTGGTTTAACCCTCTTATGAGACGTGCTTCGTGAAGCTCTGACACCAGGGTGAATCATTCGTCTCAAATCATTCGGAGTGTATCACTGCTAAGGTCATGTGATTTTATTAAACTGGGCTTCGTTACGCGTCATAGCTGTTTCGAAATTGTTTTAAATTTCAACGGTTCGTGAACCATTGTGTATCTGGTCTCTATGTGATCTCGTATCACTTTATAGATTCGTACACATTTAATGACGCATTTGATGAAGGGTCTGATTGACTTTCAAGTCAAGCTTTCATAAAACGAGCCCTACGGTTTACTAAGATATTATGCCTTGAAAGACACCTCATATTAAACGATATTAGGTAGCTCGCGGATTGCCATTACCTGATTACACCTTTTGATAAAACCTTTGCGATTGGTTTGTAAAAGGTGTTCCGTTGATTTGAGTTTCCGCTACACTTCCACTGTTTTGACCAGCAGGGGTCGCCAGCGAGGGCGCTTCAAACAAAGAGTCATTTGTGACTCAGTTGACTCCTTTGATTCAAAGCCTCGAAGAGCTTTGACTCTCATTACTCGTGTTCAAATCACTCAGTTCAAATCACGCAAAATCTATAGTCTTTGGTTTAAGGTTACACTTTACGCTCTAACGTGTCTAAGTTTTTAGGCGGTGCTAAAACTATCACTCGAGGTAGAGGGTTTTACTTGTAAGTCATGCGTGTAAGTTAGGATTGAGGGAGCTATTGGCTACAACCGTCGCTTGTTTACACGAGGGTCTGTGAGATTGGTGCTGTTGTCAGAAAAACGAGATAGGAACGCCTGCTCGCGTTCCGGACGCAATGCCAACCAACAACACAGATCGTTCGGAGCAGCGATCGAGCTGTGCTGACAGTTTGCACTGAGTCTCTCGCTTAGACACGACGTTGCGTGTGAGTGACTCTTTTTAACAAATCAAAACAGCACCGTTCTTTCACAGACAATGGCAAATTACTAGTTAGCTAAGCTAGAATTTATACCACTAATTCGACGCGATTGTTTCATATGAGCGCTTCAGCGGTTTAATATGAATACAATGACGTAACGCATAATAAGGCCTTAATCGGTGATTGAGGAACATCGCTCAGATCACATTCAAAAATGCTGAAAATGGAGATTTCTTCGTCCATATCAGGTTAATTAGTTCTGGTACCATTTATGCGCGCGGCTAATCTGAGATTTCTTCGTCAGAGAAGGCTTATGCTCGATTTATATCTGAAATTAGGCTTTCTTCGCTAATATCAGGAGTTTCTTATCGTACGATTTAAATATGCATTATAGCATTTGTGAACTTTCTGCCATTCGTAGGAAGGCATATTGAAGCTATAGTTTTGCTGATTTACTCAGAAACTTGTACGTGCATGTATGAGATGTTAATAAAACTTATGGGACAACATATGATTGATTACTGTCTGCTTGCATACAATGTTTAATACGATGCCTTAAAATTCTCCACCATTATGTAAGGAACTCAGCTTTTTGGAAATATTAATAATCAATAATATTTTGTTATTATTAATTATAAATATTTGGGTCAGTTAATTGGATTAACTTGATGTGGCTGAATTAATATTACAATCAATTAATCAGTTCTTCCAACGAACTATTTTGATTATTAATTTATTCTAATAAAGGGTATCTTCCATGGCCACCGAAGAATAATTATTTCTTCGCCTGTACAGTACTTTGAGCCAGTAGCAAAAACCGTGATCGTAAAGTGACTTGTATTGCAAACAAAACAGAACCAAATACATATTATGTACAAATTTTATTAACTAAATATAGATATTTATATGAATATAAATAAACTAAACAACATACACACATGAATACATAAATAGGTTAGTGATAGGATGAAATTGGAAACCGGAAGAGGGTCTATGAGAAGAACCATCAGAATTTCATTTTCACATTTTATTGAATTGAATACTTGCATTTGTAATGGGAACAATTCTTGAAGTTGTTGAATATTGGAGTCGTTGATGGTTCCGGCAGTGTCAAGTGGAAGTTGGTTGAGCGTTCTCTTTCTCCAGGAACGCATGACTGGTTTGGTGAAGGCCTGGGACTCTGTTGAGGCCACGCCGAGCACCCAGGAGAAGTGAGGAAGTCGGAAGGATGGGTGATTGGAGTCGTTGTTGGTTGGAGTCTTTGTTGGTTGGAGTCTTTGTTCCAAAACTCCTGAGATTGTCCTTGGTTCTTTGTGAGAGAGTCTTCTCTCTTTTCCATGAGGCCGGATCTGGTTGGAATCGAGGCCTGCTGGGCCCTGGGGCCCCGTGGAGGGGGAGGGGGCTCCCCAGTCTCACCAGAACAGTGTTGCGGCTGGATGAAAAAACTAAGAGAGGGCGGTCACTGTTGCCTGCCTCTGATATACCCAGAGAAAAGAACCAACCCCTAAGGTTTGAATGGACCTATGAGTAAGGTGACATGTCCGAGAGGGGAAGCGGCTCTTAGTTGATTTATGGTCTTCGTCCCCAGCATGCTTAGACTGTTCATTCAAGCTCAAATAGACATAACAAATTCACATTGCATTCTAAGAGAAGGTGATGTACATCAAAGTGTGTGTCATTAAATGAGGATTAATTTGCTAGGAAGCATGATACAGGTGAGGTTATATTGACCGTTGGGTGGTTGTTCAACCACATACACCCCAATCAAACATACCATGTTGTTATACCTAATAGTACACGAGACAGTAAATCATCACAGTTTCTGTGAGGCATGTTCCTTCATAGATCAGAGTAACACCGCAAAGTTTATTTAATTAAAGATGGTCTCTCTCTCTTAAGCATGTGGCGCATGTGGCCACATTCCTTTGAGGTCGTAAAGTCTGTTATCAGTCTTAAAGTGTTCTGTAACCGGACACCCGGCTGACAAAGTAACTTCATTTGTGAGGTTAGTTTTGGGGGAGAGTTTCATAGACCTTTATATTCATTAAATATAGTGAATATGAATAATTAGTGTGTGTCTGATTGGTCCAGACCCTACATCACCAATTTTGAAAAAAAACTCTTCTTTCTCATTTTGCTCGAAAGTTGTGCTGCCAACTTGTGTCCCTGGTTTCTGTGACGGGTCACATATTTTCTTAGATAGGGTTTTTTTCGCAACAGACAAACAGCACCAAATAAGACAGACAGGTTTCACAGAGAGCGCTTGCTGAAGAGCGAAAACGAATGTGTGTGTATGCCGGCATCACTATTATGCATCCGGTTATGCCGTCACATGCTACGTCATGACGCAACACCAATCAGGATTGGATTAGTTTCAATCGTACTTCAGAGGCTCACGCTAAGGGAGCGTCCCCAAAGAGTCGTTTTCAACGATGCAGTGTTGAGTTCCCTACGATAGGGAACTTCTAGCTCAGCATCATCTTCACATCAGGATTTCAGAAAGGGACTAAGAGAGTAAGAGATCTAAGTGATCTTGTGATCAGTGATTTTTAAAGCATGAAGATGTCACACCCTCTGCAGGGTTGTGATCCAATAAGAAGTTGTTCCGTTCGGAGGGAATTTCTTTACAACCCTTTGTTCAAGCAGGCCTTCGAACATATAATTTGATTGGGTGTTTAACAAAATAATCTTCAAGATTCTTATAATACTAATGCGTCACAAAGTTAGCAAAATGTAATGTAAATTAACAAATGGGGAATGAAGATTGGAGTTTATAGAGACTAAACGTGCTACACATATGATATTGGTTAACCATAGTATGCAAGTCTGAAAGATAGGTGTGAGTGTGGCATTTGCTGTAATAGTTTGTACAACAATGTTTTGTTTATTGTATTTGTTTATTCTGTGGTAAACGAAGGGAGGAAATCCTCGATGCAAGAGCGCATGGATGGTTAATGTGGTTAATGTCGAGTTGTGGATGCTGTGTTTAGCCTATCCACCCTATTTTGCAACGCGGAAGTAAATACGATGACTTACTTCCTTATAATGTGTTATACTTTCGTTTCGCTAGCCGTAAGAAAGAATCCATGTGGATCCATTTTGGTAGCACATACAAAACACTATTAAACACAGTGATGGTTAATATTTATCACATCCGCAGTGTATAACACAGTGGGGGGATGAAATGAAGAAGTGGCCTGACATCTTATGAGAACATTTTGAATTATTTTGTGTTGTGACTCGGTTTAGATGGGTTTTCGATGCGCGTCTCAGAGGCTCGTTTAACAAATGCCATCTCTGCATGCTGTGAGTTTGGGTTGCCTATGACGTTCATATGGGACATGTGTGCCATTTCACCAGATTTGTAACGTTAATCATCTATAAACCTACGCCAACACAAGAGAATACATCAATCATCAATATGTTTCTAAATATGCAAACTGTTCAGTCATCACAAATTCTAAATAAAAGTTTAAACCCTCATCATAAGTTTGTGTGTTTTGATGTCAACATGTTCAATAAATTACAGTGGCTTTAACATTTCTATTGTAAAAAAAGTGGACAAGTATTAAAGATCTTCCGTGGGTCTGCCATTCACGAAGTGGAAAAAACAAACATTCAGGAATTTTGGCGGTTTCTCACAAATGTGGCACTCAAATACACACAAGAGAAATACATAAATTACTGCTGCGTTTAATAACGTAATTTAACATGCACCATTACACATTTACTGCATCGTGTCACACATTAAGCATGTGCGTGAAAAGAACTCAAAATGGTGATTGAACGGTTAATACAAAAGATACACTGTTAACTATTTGACTAAAACATAAAAATAACAAGCAACTCACATTGCCAGCGTGTTCACATTACAATAATGCTTTTAACCGACGAGCTTCTTGCAGCGTGCAGATCATAGGAAGCTCCATATACACATTCAGTTCTGGTGCGTGGGTTATGGTCAAAACAAATATCTTGCAGGTATTTATTAAGCTTGAACCAGCTATTATGGCACACACACCATAACTGTGCAAATGACACCAGTCTGTCTGTAATCCATATTAAAAGTTAGCTAGCCAGTCAAAACTACAGAATGTACGCAGAACTACTGGTTCACAATACAACTACAATTAGCGGAAGTGGTTTACTGAAAATCTAACATATTATATTTAAAAAATGGCGCCGGCGCCTGCTCTTGTGTAAAAAATAAGGTGGATAGTAAGTCTATTCCACTCTTAGTTTATGATGCTGTGTGGGATTTGCATCATGACAAGTGGTTTATATTGGGTTTGTATTGCATATAATAATTTAGTTTGTTTTGTATTTATGTTTTGTTTTTACTTGACAGATCTTTCTTTGTGGAGTTCTATGCATATGGACCTCTGACATCTAGGCCCTGCTGTTTTGCTTATGATTACTTTTAGTTATACAAATCTCGAGTTTATGGTTATATACTGATTTTTCTGTTTGCAGTTTTAATGTGTCATTTGTTGTAAATGCACATTAAGCACAACACTTGTTGAGCTGTTGAGTTTGATGTTGTAGAGATCTTAAAAAAAGGACTAAGTAATCCTGCAAGACAGAAAGGAAAGTAATTTTATTACATTACATGCAAGTAGAAAGTTTATAAATGACAGTAGGATTTATTTCTGTAAAGAGGTTGGATAATTAAGTGTTAAATGCATGTATGTAATACGTTTACTGATATGTGGGCATGCTTAAAAGTATGTCATTAATAGCAAGCAATAATCATATGAATTTGTTTAAAAATAACACGATTTACATGAAAATGGGACAGTTATCAGCAGTGTAACTGATCTGAGAATGACAAAATAATCAGGTATCTGAACAGACAGAGAGGTGTGCATGAGGTGTGGAGAGACATCATGTATCATTGGAACATGAACAGACAGGGTCCAATTTGTAATAATTTTAAATAATACAATGCAATTAATATAAACTTTCTGACAGTGTGTGGGGCATCCGCAACTGATTTGCAAATATCACGATAAATATGTACAGGAATTGAAGCAGTAGCCATTGACAGCAGTAGGAGTAAAAGCTGCAGGATTATGTACGAGTATACATATATGTACGAGCATCGTATGAATTTTTAGAACTAGTTAAATCTTGTGAATTATTCAGACTTAGAGACTATGTTTGTACTGATTGGGCTATGGGTTTTGTAAGAAAAGGTTTAAGAAACAACAAATGATTGATAAAATGTTTGATTACAGGTTAAAAACCAACACATACATACCATTGTGAATATTTGCCTTTGCAGCTTTAGTCTCCCGTTTAATTCTTCTCAAACAATAATGCACTGACTGAGTCCGAAAGGCCCTTTTGGCCTTTGCAGCTTTAGTCTCCCGTTTAATTCTTCTCAAACAATAATGCACTGACTGAGTCCGAAAGGCCCTTTTGGTCTTTTCAGCTGAAAAAAGAGAAAATAAATTTATGCATACATTTTCATTATGCATAATATATATGATTATTTAAAGGAAAAATTACAGATTTACCTTACAATTTTTGGATTTTAAATTATTAGGCATTAAAAGCATGGTAAGTGTTGTGGTTTCTATGCATTTACAACAAATATCACTTTAAAACTACCAATACTGTGGTAAAAGCATGGTAAGTGTTGTGGTTACTATGCATTTACAACAAATATTACTTTAAAACTACCTATACTGAGGTAAAAGCATGGTAAGTTTTGTGGTTAGTGTGCATTTACAACAAATGACACATTAAAACTCCAAATACTGTGGTAAAAGCATGGTAAGTGTTGTGGTTACTGTGCATTTACAACAAATGACACATTAAAACTGCAAATACTGTGGTAAAATCATGGTAAGTGTTGTGCTTACTGTGCATTTACAACAAATGACACATTAAAACTGCAAATACTGTGGTAAAAGCATGGTAAGTGTTGTGGTTACTGTGCATTTACAACAAATGACACATTAAAACTGCAGATACTGTGGTAAAAGCATGGTAAGTGTTGTGCTTGCTGCGCTTCTACTACAAATACCACTTTGGAACTAATTACTACTTTGAACCTGATATGAATATATGATATATAATATATGATAAACGGATTGAAGGTCTAGGCCTATAGCACGTCACGTGACAGACAGTGTTTAATTACGTTAGTTTAGTTATGTGTTTTGAATTAGAAACCAATGAAACGCAAATCCTCCGTGGAGATGACAGATATAATGCAGTGACTGAACATGAGAGAGCTGATCTGATTAATATCGACAAACAGAAAATAGATTATAACAAACATTATTTGGACAATGTATTTACCACTACTTACCAACATCTGGCACACGTGACCTGATGCCAAACATCGCGATGTGTTCGGAATGAGACTTCTTCTGCGCTATTTCCTACTGATAAAATTTGCGTCTGTTATTGACGCCACAGATTTCCAATTGAAAGCAATGGAGTTCCTAATGCGTCACAGAGTGACGGCAAGGGCCGCCTTCGGCGTCTGCTATGTGACGCCGAAGGCGCTTGACCATGCTTCAGTTGTTGACGCCATGGGAGTGAGAATGGGTTGTATATTTGTAATTGATTTTACGGTTTGAGTCCAGTTTGGACCAACCACTGACGTCTATGTTATGTGATGTGTAAAGGGGAGTTTAATCCATATTTTCTGTGTTTTAGGAGCCAGCCTGTGTGGGAGTACTTTCCTCCAGGGTCATCCGGGCCTTTCCTTTCTTCACTGCATGTGGCGTGAGATTTCCTGCACTGAATGGGTATTGATTTGAAAGCGTTGATTTATTTGTATTATTCACTACACCTTTTTTAAAGCGGTTGGTTAATGATCTGGAAAATCGTGCAAGTGTGGTGTGTGCTCTTAGGGCTGCGGGTCCGTGGCCCAGTGACTCTTTCCCTTCTTCCCACATGCTTGGATAATCCTATATTAAGAATGGTGGGTTGTGATTTTAATATTTTACCTAAAGTCTATATTTCTTACATTGTGATTCCTCCTTTTATAATATTCACAAATTAAAGATGATTGTAGATTCAGAGTTCCCTTTCGTTGTCACTCCGAGTTACGCCGGATGATGACGAATGGGGTTTCGCTTAGAAAGCCTATCAACTTCGAGTATTACAAAACGAGCCACTGGCAAAGAAATGACATGGGTCTGAGGAATTTGCATAGTGTATCTCCGCCCTACCTCATGGCTATAAAAGGAAGACGCTGGCAACATGCAGATATGTTTTCGCTTCGGAGCCAAGTTAATTTTTCACTCCACAAGCCATCTCTGAACTGTCAGCTTCTTACAGACGAGCGAGATTCTCTGGTGTTGGTGTGACGGCGATCTCCCGGCGAGTGCGCGCTTCCTGCTTATCTGTGCCGTGGTTTGCCAGTGAGTGTGTTTCTCCCCGGGCGTTTCAACACTTTCAGAGTTTCTTTTCTCTCACAAAAGAGCTTGCACGAGGCATGTCTTTTTAAAGACGGCTCGCCCGTGCATTACTGGTGGCGGTTGACTCATTTCTGATTTTGATGGGCACATTCTCTGCTCTGCGTACTTGGGCTTGGTCACGCTAGAGCAGCGTTTGTGGATGACTCACGTTCTCCCCGCGAGAACGTGACCATCGCGTCATTACGGTCGAGACTCAATGATCTTGTTTGAGAGAGAGTCCCCTCATCTAACACTCTCCACGTGAGGTGCTACTTCGGCTGGTGGCCAGGGTGACCTGAGGGTGTTGGTGTGGAACAAGGCGCTGACTATCCGTCCGTGCCCCACGCCCCCCTCTTCATTGACGCAACCGGTGAACGATCACGTGACGCCCGCGGGCCCGTCTTCGGACCACCCGCGGGTTTCTTTTGACGTTCCAGAATCGGATCTGTTGTCCATCGCAGCATCACAGGGCGGGCAAGAATCTTCAGGAAGTGAAGATTTGACAGTGCTGCCACTTTTGGGTGTGCATATGGCATTTGTCGAGTCAGATCCTAAGATGACGGCCATGCTTTCCCGGGCCACTGTGAGCATCGGACTAGGGTGGAACCCTCCACCCTGTCCTGAGCGCTCGCTGCTGTACGATTGGTTTTGGGGTGGCCGCTGACTCTCGTTGCCGTCTAACCCCAATACCTTTCTTCCCGGATGTGCTTTAGGAGATCTCGAAATCCTCGAAGACCCCCATGTCTTCCAGCGATCCCTCGTTGATCTCCTCCGCCGTTCCTTCCCATGGCCGCTGCCCATGAGTACACTGGGGTCCCCCGGTTGAATGCTCTGTTGTGATACTAAAATAACTGTGTCCTCAGAGTGCTTCTTCTCGGCGTGATCCTAAGCACCCGTCCGAAGCCTGTAGTTTTTCGTCTACACTTGTGGCGAAATCCTATAGCGCCCAGGACAGGCAGCCGCCTCACTGCATGCCATGGCCATTCTGCTGGTCTTCCAGGCCCAGGTGTTCATGGACATGCAGGAGGGCAGGACTGACCCAGGGCTCTTCATTGAGCTGCGCGCCGCCACTGACCTTGCTCCCTGAGCGATGAAAGTGGCCGCACGCTCCCTGGGTTAGGTGATGTACACCATTCAAGCCTGTGGCTTAACCTGTCCAATGTGCAGGATGTCCGGCGGTCCCGTCTGCCCGACACCCTCATATCCCAGGTCAGCCCTTTGGCGGTGCGGTTCAGGGCTGTACAACAGTTCTCAACCGCCCATGAGCAGACTGAGGCATATTCTGCCCCGACAGCCCCGCCGTCCGCTCAGATCCCTCAGTCTGCCCACCGCCGAAAGGCGCCCTCCCGCGGCTTCCACCCCGCCTGTTCACCCGGGCTGGCTCTGGAGGCCGCAGGGGGACGCCACAGCCCTCTCCTGCCCCGCCCCCCGCTAAACGCCGGGCCAAGCGGCGCTTCTGAGACGGGCTGCTCAGGGATGATGGTCACTTCTCAGGAGATGGTAGCAGGACCACTCCTTCCCCCGGTGGAGGGCCGGGGGAGAATAATTTTTTTTCCACTCCCCGCTGCTCACCTCCAGGTGGGCAGCATCCTAATGTGGTTAAAGCAAGAAGTGACATGTTCATCCCTGAGCACACAGAGTTCTCGGACGACACGGTGCGCCGGCCCCGAGCCGTGCACCCCTCGTCCTCCTCTGTCCCAGAGCCGGTTGACAGTGCATGCCGTCCCCGGACCATGCCGCTCTCATCCGCCTCTGTCACCAGCCCCCTGGCAGAGCAGACCCCCATGGAACGTTCATCCTTCCCTGGTCTCCTCTGTCAGGGCGCGGTTAACCCTCTGAAGTCGACTAGCGATAGTCTTGCTTTTTTTCTTATCAGTGCAAAAGAAACTCAAAATTCTCTGTTGATTTTGATCTTACATATTAAGTGTTGTACCTCATTAGATCCTGATAAGTGTCTATTTTTTGTGGATACTCACAATAAAAACAAAGTGTTGTGCTTTTCGCCAAATAAATAAAAACAAACATGATGCGCGTTCTGCCTTCTCTCTGTCAGTTAAGTCTATTCTGATACGCGTCCGAAAATTAACTGTAATTCCGCAAATAAAAAATGAAGCTTGAACTCTCTTTTTTTAAATGAATTAATTTATATAAAAAAAACAAATATTCTCAGTTTATGTAATCTGTATGAAAAGAGAGAGATATCAGTCTTTTTCTTTCCAGCTCATTATACCTGATTACGTGTTAATGTGCCACGCCCACGGAGAGCAAACACAATATTCAAACGCAAATGATCTAAGGCAAGGATTTGGGATTATAAAACACATTGTGTTTAGTAAGTATCTTACTACAGCTGTGTACACAGCATATCCATACGCTGTGAGGAATAATACTATCTAATAACCCTGGAAAATGTACCAGAAGTGCTGGTAGTTTCATTTCGAGGAGCAACGGATCCAGCTGATGTAGTAAGTCATTTATTCTTAAGTGCTTTGTTCTAATCGCGATATTGAATAGTGTCTGACTGTAAACCGCAAAAAGACTGTTTAAATATGAATTGCGTGTCTGTGTGTAGGCTAAATGATGAATGAACGGCACAGGCGCGCGCACTTTGTTTACTACAGTTATACAGCGCATGTCTGTGCCGTTCATTCACTCTCACACCTACATTAGTAAACGTTATGTTTACATGAACAAATCCAAACTATATTGCTATAGCCTACTAAGATGAGTACAAATAGACTGAAATATGTTGAAATAAAATGTCTGTATAAGCAACAAATTGCAAATTCACATGTATATGCTAATATATCATACACAATATGTTACAGACTAAATATGAATGTTTAGACAAGATTTTGTGATTAGTTTTGGATAGAATATAAAGTTTTGACTGCAAAAAAAAGACTACTGTCACATTAAATAGGTATGCTTTTGTTCACCAATTTCTGCGCATAGTTAAATATACTACAGTATAGTATGATGTTTTGTCAAAAATAAAGTAGGTATATTTAATTATCAACTAAGATGTTATTATAGTGTTTGTTCCAATATTCAAACTAATGAATCCATACCTTTTTTTTAATACGTATGATAAAATGTATACTTTTTACAAAGAAATACACTTGAAATATTGTTAAAATTGTAACTGTTGTTGTAATTGTAACCTATTTGTAATTGGTTACAATTTCTAATTTTAAAATATGTATATATAGATCATTTCTTTTGTCCATGCATTCTTTGGGATCCTTTGACACACCTGTGTTAGGCTAATTAATATTCAGCTCATTATGTATGTGGCACATTATCCGGCCTTTGTCTTCTCAGGTGTGAACACGCCTCCACGCATATTGCCTTTCCAAACATAAGGTGTCTTATAAAATTTAAATCAATGTATTGTTTTGTGTAAATGATTAGGCAGGATGATTTTCAGATCATTTTGAAGCTAAAATTCTAGGCAACAACACTCATTAGTCAAAAGTCTTGTGGACACATATTTAGTATGTGTTTTGTGTCCTTATTTCAGACACTTTAAGTTTTAGTTTTTTCAATAACCACTCATAAACTTTATTCTCAAAAAAATACAAACATGTATATACATGTTGCTCACATATTACGGTAGCCCCGGTTGTGCTATATAGAGTGAATTTACACCTTTGACATTAACATGTTTATAAATAACTGAAAAAAGCACAAATGTCAGAGAATGTTAGAACACCTCAAGGACCCCAAAAAACCCTTAGACCTCAAAGGGTTAATGCCTGTGCCCCCACACCGGGCCGCTATGCCGTCCACGTCTGGGACAGTCATTCCGCCTTGCTGCACCACCGGTGGGAAGTCTGTGGTTCGTATGACCCAGTTGGTACAGTTCTTGGGAGCCTGGCTAGAGCTAGCGGGGAGGAAGACCGTGCGAAGTGAATCGCGTAGCCGAGCCTGATCGTCCGCGCTATTCACTTCGCGCGGTCTCCTCCCCGCTTCAGGGGAGTCCGCTCCACTATGGTCAGTGGCAATGCCCCTATCATGAGAGCGGAGGTTGCTACCCTCCTGGTGAATGGTGCGATCGAGACTGTCCGTCCAGCCGAAATGAGGTCCGGCTTCTACAGCCCGTACTTCATTGACACGAAGAAAACCGGTGGGTTACGACCAATCCTGGACCTGCGTGTTCTGAACTGCTCCCTTCACAGGCTGCCGTTCAAGAGGCTCACGGCCAAACGCATTTTCGAATCTGAGCGGCCCCAGGATTGGTTTGCAGCGATTGACCTGAAGGACGCCTACTTTCATGTCTCCGTTTTCCCTCGACACAGACTGTTCCTACGGTTTGCTTTCAAAGGGGCAGGCATATCAGTATGCGGTTCTCCCATTTGGGCTAGCCCTGTCTCCTCGCATCTTCACGAAGGTCGTGGCAGCCCTTGTTCCCCTAAGGGAACACGGGGTTCGCATCCTGAACTATCTCGACGACTGGCTGATCCTAGCTCACTCTCGAGACCAGGTTTGAACACAGGGACCTAGTGCTCCGGCACGTAGCCCGTCTGGGCCTTTGGGTCAACTGGGAAAAGAGCAAACTTTGCCCCATGCAGAGGATCTCTTTTTCTCAGTATGGAAATCGACTCGGTCGCCATGTAAAAGGCGCAGCTTACGAGCGAGCGTGCGCAGTCACTGCTGACTTGCCTGAGACAGTTCGAGGGCAAGAGTGCGGTTCCACTGAAACCTTTTCAGAGGCTCCTGGGGCATATGGCATCTGCAGCCGCGGCAACGCCGCTCGGATTGCTCCATATTTGACCGCTTCAGCTTTGGCTTCGCGACCGAGTCCTGAGGTGGGGATGGTAACACGGCACCCTCCGAGTACCAGTTACTCCGACCTGCCGGCAGACCTTCAACCCGTGGTGGAATTTCAGTTTTCTACGGGCCGGAGTGCCCCTGGAACGAGCTTCTTGGCATGTTGTTGTAACAACAGATGCATCCACCACGGGCTGGGGCGCCATATGCAATGGACGTGGTACTGCGGGCTCCTGGATAGGACCCAAGCGCCTATGGCATGTCAATTGCCTCGAGTTGCTGGCTGTACGTCTTGCTCTGCGCCGCATCCGGGCCGTGCTCAAGGGTCAACACGTACTAGTCCGATCAGACAATACCGCTGTAGCGTGCATCAACCGTCAAGGTGGTCTGCGCTCCCGCCGTATGTCGCAACTCGCCCACCACCTCCTCATATGGAGTCAGAAGCATCTGAGTTCGCTTCATGCCATTTATATCCCCGGAGCCCTGAACTGTGCAGCCGACGAGCTCTCACAGCTTCAGCCCCGCCCCCGGGAGATTGGCGACTCCATCCCCAGTCGGTTCAGCTGATTTGGGACCAGTTCGGGGATGCACAGATAGATCTGTTTGCCTCTCACAACTCGACCCATTGCGCCCTGTATTATTCCCTAACCGAGGGCACGCTCGGCACGGATGCACTGGCGCACAGCTGGCTGCGGGGCTGCAAATATGCATTTCCCCCAGTGAGCCTTCTTGCGCAGACCCTGCTCAAGGTCAGGGATGATGAGGAGCAGGTCATTCTGGTTGCGCCATACTGGCCCACCCGGACCTGGATCTCCAAACTCATACTCCTCGCGACAGCACCTCCTTGGCCGATTCCCCTGAGGAAGGACCTCTTTTCTCAGGGACGGGGCACCCTATGGCACCCTCGTCCCGATCTTTGGAACCTCCACGTGTGGCTCCTGGACGGGACGAGGCAGGTTTGAGTATCCTACCACCAGCGGTGGTGGCTACCATCACTTCCGCTAGAGCGTCGTCCACGAGACACGTCTATGCGTTGAAGTGGATCCTCTTCATCAGCTGGTGCTCTTCTCACCGAGAAGACCCCCGGAGATGTTCGATTATTGTCGTGCTTTCCTTCCTTCAAGAAGGGTTGGAGCGAAGGCGGTCTCCCTCCACTCTGAAAGTCTATGTTGCCACTATTGCCGCACACCATGACCCGGTCAAAGGTAAGTCTGTTGGAAGGCACGACCTGATTGTCAGGTTCCTGAGAGGATCGAGGAGACTGAATCATCCTCGCCCTCCTCTCGTTCCCTCTTGGGACCTCTCAGTGGTTTTAACTGCCCTGCAGAGTGCTCCCTTTGAGCCTTTGCAATCAGTGGAGCTTAAGTTCCTGTCAATGAAGACAGCGCTCCTGGTTGCATTGGCCTCCATCAAGAGGGTAGGGGACCTGCACGCATTCTCCGTTGACGAAGCGTGCCATGAATTCTGGTCGGCCTACTCTCACGTGATCCTGAGACCCCGGCTCGGATATGTGTCCAAGGTTCCTACCACTCCATTCCAGGACCAGGTGGTGAACCTGCAAGCGTTGCCCCTGGAGAGGGCAGTCCCAGCCTTGGCACTGCTCTGTCGAATACGCGCTCTCCGCGCCTATGTTTACAGGACGCAGTGTTTCAGGACCTCCGACCAGCTCTTTGTCTGTTATGGTGGGAAGCTGAAGGGAAAGGCTCTCTCCAAGCAAAGGTTGTCTCACTGGTTCGTGGACGCCATTGCTTTGGCATACCAGCAGCAAGGTCGACCGTGCCCCCTTGGTGTGACTGCCCACCCGGAATGTGACGTCCTCTTGGGCTCTAGTGCATGGCGCCTTGCTAACAGACATCTGCAGAGCTGCAGGCTGGGCGACACCGAACACATTCACCAGATTCTACAATCTCCGAGTGGAGCCAGTGTCCTCTCATGTACTCGCTTCAACCAGCTAGTACTGGACCCGCTCAAGTGTCTTCACTTGCTCGCCATTCCACTCCACGGACTGGATACGTGCGATATCTCCTCAGGTGAGCTTCTCCGAAAGCCCTGAGTTCCTCCAGCACTCCGGACGTCGGCGCTAGTTTCTATTGCCTGCGCGTCGGCTAGGTGGCTCCTGTGTGCATGGTCCCTCCTCTGAGCGACCCCCACATGTGTATTTCCACTGTAAGCCTCTCTGAGCATGTTATTTCCCTTGGCAAGCCACCTTGCCACCCCTGGGGTTGAAATATTCCACCTGCGGCTGGACACCCAAGTGTTCTCTATATGCATCCCTCTGGGTCATATGTGTATTCTCTAAGTGTGTATTATATGTGTATTATTATTATATGTGTATCATATGTGTATCGCCCCCCCCTGGGTTGGCAATAATTGAATATTTCCTCTAAGCTATGGGATATGCTCCTCAGTGTACCTTGGTATTCCTGTGCTATATAGGAGTTTTTGTCAGTGCCAGTCTCACGACAAGGATCTCAGATTTACGCAGGACACTGGAAGACAGCCGAGAAGGTGGCGTGATTAGACTGGTAACCCAATTCGTCGTCATCCGACGTATCTCGGAGTGACAACGAAAGGGAATCTCGGTTACATATGTAGCCCTCGTTCCCTGAGTAGGGAATGGAGACGTGATGTCTGCCTGCCACTTTCCGCTGTACCGCAGGGATCGCCTGAGCTCAGTCTTGGCTCCTCAGCGAAGAAACATATCTGCATGTTGCCAGCGTCTTCCTTTTATACCCACGAGGTAGGGCGGAGATACGCTATGCAAATTCCGCAGACCCATGGCATTTATTTGCCATTGGCTCGTATTGTCATACTCGAAGTTGATAGGCTTTCAAAGCGAAACCCCATTCGTCGTCATCCGACATAGCGTCTCCGTTCCCTACTCAGGGAACGAGGGTTACATAAGTAACCGAGATGTTTTCATGACTCATTGTTAATAAAAGTATTGAGCTTGAAGGTGACGTCTTTGTTCTTCTATCAAGTACTGGCTATTTGAACTGAATTTGTGTTGCTGTTAAGTTATTTCTGTGGGTATAAAACCCCGGTGGCGTAGTTGGGATCAAGTGTGACCTTTGGGTAACGCCACGGTTACATTTATCTCACCAATATCTCACTTTGCTTTTGTCCTCCAATTGCACAGTGAATTTTGTAATAGATTCCCACAAAATGGCCTCAGCCTAAAGAGGGCTGGATGAGCGTTGAACGCTCTTTCGGTACTTCAGAAGCAACACAACTGCATTTCATTCATTTAACAACAAGGGTCTTTGACTGGGGTCCGCAGCGGTACTGTAGGTGGTCCGCCAATTAATCTTTGATCAAATAATTTTTTGGTAAAAAAAAACATGGGTAAAAAAAAAAAACGTTATTGGCGAAACAGATTTGGCAAACATTCCATTACGTTTTTGAGTGTGCACTCAATGTGCACAAATGTAAAAATGTTCCTATTTACAGCGAGTTTTTGCAGCGGTGAGAAATGTAGCCAATCACAGACATGTTTATTGATCTCTTAAACGCAATATCTGAGAAGAGGTGTAAGAATCCCCCAAAAAATACCAAAGGTGTTAACTTAGAATCCACTCACCGCTCAAAACGCAAGAGTTTGTGTTTAAGTGCTGAATTCTGCTTGCTCTGGCGAATCCTCTCATTAACAAAGAAAGATACAAGTAAGAGATTCATAATGCAGTGTGTTGTGAGATCGCGAAATGAGATGAGTGACAGCTTTTTAGTGATTGTAAAAAGTGATGACTATTTCACGCTTTTGAGGCTATAGCTATGATCATTTCAATAAAAGTATTGTTTACATTATTGTTTATTGTCTATTATTTATTACTAGATCAATAAAAAAATACCATTCCAATTATTGGTAAAAGTAATTACTTGTAAATAATCTTAAATGTCTCACAGTACATTGTCATTCTTGTTATGGCAGGCAGGCCTGCCTTGCTCATGGTAAAAAAAAAAAAAATTAAGAAACTGAAAATAAATGTCAGTAACTTTCCCTGACCATTTACGACTGTGTTAGCACTTCTGATAGCAGTTTAAAATGTGCTTTCTGTTTCTCTCTATCTGGGGTCTTTTTCATGCATGCATAATTTGTACTCGTTCAATATTTAAAGACCCAATGAAATGAAAAATAAAGTTTTGTGGTTTATAGTCCACGCCTTTTCGCTTTGAAGTCATCAATATGCCATTAAACAACAGTTCCAGTCCTTTAATCTGATCTGATCTGGAAACTGCTGACCTCAAAATTTCCCCCATCAGCAGATCTCTTTGTGTTTGTGATATGCAAATTCCCACTGCTGTATAGCAAAACACTTGTGTATGACAAACACTGGCGTGTCTTGATAAATTTACAGTCATAAATCTGGCCTGCGCAGCTCTAATAATGACAAAAGTAAGTAACTTCCATTTGTCTGAACGCTGCTTCACTTCTGCTCATTCGTCAAGGTGAGATACCAACTGAGACGTTGGAGTTTGGATGCAGTCATCTAATAAGAGAGAATTTGCTGGCACTTGCTGCATCTGGACTTTTTATATCAGAGAATGGGAATGTATGATGCCTACTCATAACTTCAAAAATAACAAAATGCAGATTGTGTTGGGCATGATGGGAAATTGTTTTTTCATCCTAGTCCATAGGTTATAATGACCTCGCTGATTATATTACCATACTCAAGAAATTCACTTATTTCTCTTAGTTATTTTACATTTCTTTGTTTCAAATCCATATGAAATTTGCTATTTTTTGGCGTAAAACACAAAAGGAGAAGCTAAGTTGAATGCCCAAGCTGCTCTTTTCCAAACAGTGAAAGTGGATGTCCTAGCTGTCACCGTTCAGAAGACTGAACATTGTGCTCTGTTTTTGTTCCACACAACAAAGATGGAAATGTATGTGGGGGTTAAAACTGACTGAGCACTAGGCATGCCTCGTATTTGTGTCACGGCACGCAAGTGCCAAGTTTCACATCTGTGCTTCAAATGTAAGCCATTCTAATCAAATATATAACCTTTTTTGGTGTGCCAAAAATTTTGAGTCACATCTCATACACTGCCTGCATGAGCATCGGCTCATTTATGCCAAACAAGTATAAAAGCCTGACTCAATCTCACAAATCTTATTCTTCCTAATATATATATATATATATATATATATATATATATATATATATATATATATATATATATATGTCCAGAATCTCCAGTGAGGTTTTAACTATACCTTTTGTCCTCCAAAGCAGTTCCTTATGCTTGTAATCATTAGCTGCCCTGGAGGGTGGTTACTTGAAACAATCCAGCCTTTCTAGTGTAGGAGATCACATTCTTGAATTGTGTTCATTCAGCTGATCAAAGGCCAACGTTATACTCAAAAGGGAACCAAATGTAAAGCATCTCACCCAATTAATTTCTTAACTTTTTATTTATTTATTTATTTATTTAAACATCTAAAAATCAAGTCAGGAATCTTGGTGTGACTCTAGAGTCAGACCTTAGTTTCAAAAGTCATGTCAAAGCAATATCTAAATCAGCATACTATCATCTGAAACATATTGCAATAATTAGATGCTTTGTTTCCAGTTAAGACCATCATCACCAGCAGGATGGATTATTGTAAATGGACTCCTCACTGCCCTTCCCAAAAATACCATAAGACAGTTGCAGCTCATACAGGATGCTGCTGCCAGGATTCTGAACAGAACCAGAAAATAAGAACATATCACACCAGTCCTCAGGTCTTTACACTGGCTCCCAGTTACATTAAGATTGATTTTAAAGTATTATTACTGGCATATAAATCATTCAATGGCCTAGGACCTCAATACATTGCAGATATGCTGACTGAATATAAACCCAACAATCACTCAGATCATTATGATCCCATCAGCTAGAAATACCATGGGTTCACTCTAAGCATGCTGAGTCCGCTTTTAGCTACTATTCCAGCCACAGCTGGAACCAGCTTCCAGAAGAGATCAAATGTGCTCCTACAGTAGTCACATTCAAATCCAGACTCAAAACACATCTGTTTAGCTGTGCATTAATGAATGTGCCACTGTTCGTCCGACTGTTTGTACTGTATTTTATTTTATTTTTTATTCTAAACTGTTTTAATTATACTTATTTCTTTTGATTATTTTAATTTATTCTATGTAAAGCACTTTGAATTACCATTGTGTATGAAATGTGCTATATGAATAAACTTGCCTTGCCTATTTATTTACATACATACATGCATACTTTATTTAAATAGTCCTCTTTAGACTGACTTTAGACCTACTGACTGTAAGTAACTTTGCAGCTACATGTCAACTGTAGAGCTGCATGATTATGGATACATTGAGAATCACTTTTTTTATTTCAAACTGCGATCATGACTTTAATGAATGAATGATTCAATGACTCACTCATATATACTTAATTATTTCATTAGCTAATGTACTAATCAGCGCTTCTCGAGAACGAATCTTTTAAAATAATGATTAAATGGCAAATGCATTTTTTAATATTAGTCCGGAGATTGGAGGCCTGAGGTGTAGCTAGGGGATCCTCACACCAAGGCGGAGCTGGAGATTGGGGAGCCCAAGGTGAATCCGAGTAGCTGGGTGGAGCTGCCAAAAGAGAAGTTGAGGGGCTGAAGGGAGCCAGCGGAGGTGTGGGTGAGGCATTGGATGCTGCTGTCACAGGAGGGAGTGGGAGATTGGGGGGGACCAGTGGTGATGAAAGAGATTTGGAGCTGGGCAGGACCAGTGGCAATGAAAGAGACTTGGAGCTGGGCGGGATCAATGGTGATGAAGGAGACTTGGAGCTGGATGGGACCAGCACGAGACTTTGAACTGTGTATGACCAGGGGCAACGAAGGAGACTTGGAGCTGGGTGGGACTAGCGACAACAAAGAAGACTTAAGGCTGGGTGGGACCAGTGGCAAATGAAGAAAAAGAAGCCTTCGGACTGGGCTGAAACAGAAGAGACGAAGAGGACTTGGGATTTGGCTCCAATCAATCCCATCCATCTCCAATAATATTCCCTTTGTGACGGACGCTCATGCACCTGGTCAGACTCTGCGAATGACTCTTGCTTTGTGGCAAGTTCGGGCTCTGAGTCTGTGGTGAACTCAGGCTTAAAATCCGTAGTGGGCATGGCTGAAGAATGGTTGGGCTCTAGGTCCATGATGGAAATCATGGTAAGGAAATTAGCCAGAATATAACTATGAAACTAAACAGAACATGACAGTAAAATTATGAAAACTAAACAAGACAATATTGTGACAGTAATATGGCAATGGAGAAATATGAGGGTGATTAGATGATGGCAGAATTTAAATTTTAAAACAATTTTTAAACAAGTGATCTGTTTTAATATTATTTGTATGGTACTATAGTATTCAGTAGTATTTATTTTGGACAGATGGGGCTCATCAACCTGGGAAAGGTAGCCCTTTTAAGAGAAGGAAAACTCTTCCAAACCTCTGACTTGCGGCTACACACAGCCATATAGCAGCCCTAAACTGCCTTTGGTACTCCGACTCCAAAGTAGTACCAGAGTACCAAATGCAGTTTAGGGCTGCTTACAGCTCAGCTCTGGCAACTCCTGCATTAGCATCAAAAGTTGTGTTTGCTCTTGCCCGTCAGCAAGTCAACAACACTCAAAAGATGGCGGTTATCAACAAGGAGCTAAAGGTCTACAGCGAGACATTTCATGCAACTTTACACCACAGTAGGACCAGTCAGCATAATCAACTCTGACTTCCACAGCTGAAGCAAAGGACAAGTTATACGATGAACTCAACATTGTTGTCGATAAAAGTATCCACAGAGTTGCTCACCTGTCTAATAAAACAAATAACACAAAGCGGTCTGGTGTTTCCATGGTTTTATGACATCATTGACAGGCGAAGTAACGACACGGGCCGTTACACTGGTTAAAAATGTGAAAATCTCTGAATTTAAACATTGTTGGAAACATTTAGGATAATGTAAGTACACAATTCATCAAAATATATAACATGGTTCCCTTTCAGTCGATAACGTCGGACGTAGCCTATCGTCTTCGAGTATTATTGAACGAGCCAATACACATTGGCGTGCGAGATTTGCATCTCACACTCCGCCCCGCAGCGCGGGTATAAATACGGAAGTGGATGCACGCACCATTTGCCTTTCGCTTCGGAGCCGAGCTTCATGTCTGGATCTGAAGTGTTGTTGTACAACGAGCGAGTGTGTCGGCGCTTCTTTGGGAAGTCTCTCCTGGTGTCGGTGGTTAAAGCGCGAGTGCAGCGGTGATCGCGAGCTTTAACCCTCTAGGCGCCACGGTCGAGTTTACTCGACAAGATCGCGCATTGGATAAAACGGCCGATTTTTTTCAAATTGGGTGTCAAATTTCGTTCGACATCCCCTCCACTGGATGGCAGACATGTCATTCTTCACCCCCGACTCAAAAAAACGTAATGTTTCTATACAAAATGTTCGAGTTAGAGCGCATTGAATCAGTGCGATCAAAAGCGGAGCTAGTGTGCGAGTGAGCCATGTTATCAGAGCCTCTCGCCATCACAATCGCGGCGACAGTATTGTGGTGGAGACTTTGTCTAATACCACTGGGTATGTTAGACGAGGTCGAAGTATTCATAGGACAGTTAGGAGGCAACGTGGAGGCAGGGTGAGGAATCGCAATGACAATGAAAGTAGTCCGAGCTGTGCATACTGGCCGCGCTGCTCGTATCATCTCACTCATGATCTGTGCCTTGCCGTGGCGAGTGAGCGTTTGAACTAAACAGGTCTTGTCTACTTGTGTTTGTATGTCATATGAATAATATATATGTGCCCCATACATGGAATCAGAGTGCCTACTGTATTTAGTAAATGGAAAATCTCTACAGCAAAAGTCCAACCACTACATGCATTCGGTTTGTTTCTACCATTTATTAGTAATGATTTACAGTTTGTTTAATACTTAATATATACCTGAGCATTCAGTATTGTGCAATATAGCATACAGAAGGTGATGGACATTTTGGGGGGAAGAAGTGCTGCATTTTATCATTTAAACGTGACTTTTCATGAAAATTCTATAATCCAAGATTGCCGCCACCATATGACGTCATAATATGCAAATTAGATGGAAAAATGTAATCCCTACATAAACTTTGGGTCATCCTTAATATTTCTCTAATTTACAGAAAGTCTCTATCTTTTATCACTTTTAATATATAGACTTTTGAAATTAAGATGTCAAAATTTGACGTTTTAGGAAAAAACCTCTGGCGCCTAAAGGGTTAAGCTCTCAACTGCTGTTTTCACAGCAACCAAATTTCTGTTTGTGTTTGTTTGTCTGACGGTCGGTTGAGGGTGAGAAAGTGAGTGCTTCACTGGCACAGGGTGCACCATTCCTGTGTCAGTGTTGCCGCGGTCATTCCCCTGTGTGCTCCGGCACTGGTGAGAGTTTTTCACTTCCTAAAAGAGCAACACGGGTGCGTTTGCGTCTTTTTCAAGATGTCATTCCGCCCGTGCGTTTCTGGGTGCGGTCGTTCCCTGTCTCTTTCTGATGGTCACAATTGTTGTATCACGTGTTTGGGCTTACAGCACGCTGAGACAGCTTTTGTGGACAGCTCATGTTTTCACTGTGGGAACATGACTGTCGCAGTGTTGAGGGCGAGACTCGCCTTCGTCCGCGGAGAGCGAGTCCCCATTGCCATGCCCCACCCCCGGGTGCTGCATGGGATGGGTGACCGGAGGGTAGTGTTGGATGTCCCGCCCGGTAACCATTCCCTGTGGGCTCCTCACCCCTCCCTTCCACTGCTACCATTGGAGCCTCCGGTGTTATCTGCTGGTCCATCTGTAATGGGTGGGCCAGCGGTTTCACTCGGGGCTCCCCTGGGGGACAGGATGTCGATTGCAGCATCGGAGGGTGAGCTGATGTCTGGAGATGACGACTCGGCTGCGTTGTCTCCCTCCGGGAGTTCAATGTTGCCCGAACCGGATCCAGAATTATCAGCTATGCTGAAACGGGCCGCCGAGGCTGTCGGGCTCGAGTGGAACCCTCCACCGTGTCCTGTTCAGTCTCGGTTGGATGATTGGTATCTCGGGGCGGGCCGTGCTGGTTCTCAGCCCGCCGCCCCAGTGCCCTTCTTTCCCGAAGTGCATGAATAGCTTACTTGGTCGTGGACGGCACCTTTTACTGCTGAAAACGACTTAAGTAGTTCTTCCTCCCTCACTACCCTTGTCGGAGGAGCGGTGAAGGGTTATGAGGCTATCCCTCCAGTGGAGCGGTCTGTTGCGACTCATTTATGTCCAACGGCCGCTGCATCCTGGGTGGGGGATCCTCTTTGCATGCCTTGGCGTTGTTGCAGGTCTACCAGGCCAAGACACTCATGGACATGCACGAGGGTAGTTTGGACCGGGCGCTCATGAGTGAGCTCCGCACCGCCACTGACCTCGCCCTCCGGGGTATGAGTGTCGCGGCGTGTGCGGTCGGTCTAGCGATGTCCACTTTGGTGGTCCAGGAACGCCATCGTTGGCTCAGCCTGGTTGAGATGGCGGATGCGGACAAGGTTCGGTTCCTGGACTCCCCAATTTCCCAGGTTGGGTTGTTCGGCGACGTGGCGGAGAGCTGCGCCCAACAGTTCTCTGCCACCCAGGTTCGGACGGAGGCTCCCCGACACACCCTATCCCGGCGGCCCGCTGTTGCCTCCACCCTGCCGCCGGGGATAGTCCCTCCGCCCGTTCGTCGCCGAGGGCGCCCCCCTGCCGCTGCCTCCGGTTCCGCTGGGTCTCCGCAACAGCCTTCACCCAGGCCCCAGCGTAGAACCAGCAGCAGGCAGGCCGCCCAGTCTGTCTCAGTCACTGCCCAGCCAGGGGGCGAGTGTCAGAAACGTTCCTGAGACAGGCCACCCAGGGATGGGGGGACTAACTCTTCAGATGGTTACCGTTCCACCATTGGTTCTCCGGAGTCCAGTGGTACCCAAATTATCAGAAGAGCGAATTTCTCCGTCCCTGGGTCCCAGGAGGGCGAGGCTGGCGGCTTGCAACCCTGTAGAACAGCCTTGCTCCCCCCAGCCCCCTCTTGCTCGCCAGCCCGCAACACGAGGCGGTCGAGGACCCGGTCATCCGCCTTCTCTCCCATCCTCTGTTGCCCCGTGGAGACAGGTAAGTGCAGCACGGCTCACTCAGACCCCGCTTCGGGCCGCCCACGGGCCTTCCGAGCCGGGTCCCTGTCCTCCACCGCGCTGCCCCACCCCGGGTATGCCTTTGGTCTGGACCCCATACCTTTGGTCCCCCTGGTCCGGTTCGTCGAGGCCTGGAAAGTGCTCTCCAACCCGTCCGGCTGGCTCCTCCGTACCATCAGGCTCGGCTACACGATTCAGTTCCGCCGGAGTCCGCCCAAGTACAGTGGCATTCGCCACACTTCAGTGTCGAGCGAATCTGCTCCTGTCATGCGCGCGGAGATCGCGGTCCTGCTGGCGAAGGACGCGATAGAGCCGGTGTCGGTAGCCGATATGAAGGCCGGCTTTTACAGCCCGTACTTCATTATACCCAAGAAAGGGGGTGGGTTACGACCAATCCTGGACCTGCGAGTCCTGAATCGGGCCCTTCACAAGCTCCCGTTCAGGATGCTGACGCAGAAACGCATCTTCCAATGTGTCCGTCCCCAGGATTGGTTTGCAGCGATCGACCTGAAGGACGCGTACTTTTATGTCTCCATCCTGCCGCGACACAGGCCATTCCTGCGTTTCGCGTTCGAGGGTCAGGCGTATCAGTACAAAGTCTTACCCTTCGGGCTGGCCCTGTCACCCCGTGTCTTTACGAAAGTTACGGAGGCAGCCCTCGCTCCCATGAGAGAGCAGGGCATTCGCATTCTCAACTATCTCGACGACTGGCTGATACTAGCTCAGTCTCGGGAGCTGTTATGCGAACACAGGGATTTGCTGCTCCAGCACATCAGCCAGTTGGGTCTTCAGGTCAACTGGGAGAAGAGCAAACTCGCCCCTGTGCAGAGGATCTCTTTTCTCGGTTTGGAGCTGGACTCGGTCCAACACACGGCGTGCCTCACAGAGAATCGCGCCCGGTCGGTGCTGAACTGCCTGAATTTTATCAAGAGCAGAACAGTGGTTTTTCTGAAACATTTTCAGAGGCTCCTGGGGCATATGGCAGCCGCAGCCGCAGTTACGCCGCTCGGCCTGCTTCATATGAGACCACTCCAGCACTGGCTTCGCGACCGAGTCCCGAGGTGGGCGTGGCGGAGAGGCACGCTCCCTGTGAGAATCACCCCGGCCTGCCTCCAAACCTTCAGCCCGTGGTCGGACCTATCGTTTCTCCGGGCCGGTGTGTCCCTAGAACAAGTGTCCAGGCATGCTGTGGTCTTCACAGACGCCTCCAACACCGGCTGGGGGGCCACGTACAACGGGCATGCAGTAGCTGGCACCTGGACGGGGTCCCGCCTGCATTGGCACATCAACTGCCTCGAGTTGTTAGCAGTGCTCCTTGCTTTGAGACGCCTCAGGACGACGCTGCTTGGCAAACACGTACTGGTCCGGACGGACAACACTGCGACCGTTGCGTACATCAACCGCCAAGGTGGTCTACGTTCCCGCCGCATGTCACAACTCGCCCGCCACCTCCTCCTATGGGGTCAGAAGCATCTGAGGTCGCTTCGTGCCGTTCACATCCCTGGCCTGCTCAATCGTGCCGCCGACGAGCTCTCACGACAGATTGTGGCCTCGGGAGAATGGCGGCTCCATCCCCAGGCGGTCCAGCTGATATGGGACCACTTCGGGGCCGCACAGATAGATCTGTTTGCCTCTCCGGACTCGTCCCATTGCCAGTTGTTTTATTCCATCGAGACGGATGCACTGGCTCACAGCTGGCCCCGGGGCCTCCGCAAGTATGCGTTTCCCCCAGTGAGCCTTATTGCACAACTACTGTGCAAAGTCAGGGAGGAAGAGGAGCAGGTTTTGCTAGTTGCCCCTTATTGGCCCAACCGAACCTGGTTCCCCGAACTTTTTCTCCTCTCGACAGCTCCTCCCTGGCCTATTCCTCTGAGAGAGGATCTACTCTCTCAGGAACGGGGCACCATATGGCACCCGCGTCCAGACTATTGGAGACTCCATGTGTGGTCCCTGGACGGGACGCGGAGGTTCTAGGTAGTCTACCACAGGCAGTCGTAGATACCATCACGTCAGCGAGAGCTCCCTCTACGAGGCTTGCTTACTCCCTGAAGTGGAAACTGTTCGTTGAGTGGTGTGCTTCTCAAGGAGAAGACCCCCGAAGGTGTTCGATCATTTCCGTGCTTTCTTTCCTGCAAGAGGCTTTGGAGCGTCGGCTGTCCCCCTCCACCCTCAAAGTGTATGTCGCCGCTATTGCCGCACATCACGATGCAGTAGACGGGAAATCCCTGGGGAAGCATGACTTGATCGTCAGGTTCCTGAGGGGAGCGAGGAGGTTGAATCCGCCTCGCCTCCCCTCTATACCCTCTTGGGACTTATCTCTGGTGCTAACCGCACTGCAGAGACCGCCCTCGAGCCTTTGCAGGTAGCAGAGTTAAAAATTCTGTCCCAAAAGACAGTTCTCCTACTTGCTTTGGCCTCCATCAAGAGGGTAGGTGACCTGCACGCATTTTCGGTCAGCGAATCGTGCCTGGAATTCGGGCCGGCTAACTCTCACGTTATCCTGAGACCCCGGCCTGGATATGTGCCCAAGGTTCCTACCACCCCCTTTCGGGACCAGGTGGTGAACCTGCAAGCGCTGCCCCCAGAGGAGGCAGACCCAGCCCTGGCTTTTCTCTGCCCCGTTCGCGCTCTGCGCTTGTACGTGGACAGAACGCAAAGCTTTAGGACCTCAGAGCAGCTCTTCGTCTGTTATGGAGATCAGCGGAAGGGAAAGGCTGTCTCCAAGCAGAGGTTGGCCCACTGGATAGTGGATGCCATCATCTTGGCGTATGAGTCCCAAGGTGAACCCTGTCCCCCCGGACTGCGAGCTCACTCCACAAGGAGTGTTGCCGCTTCTTGGGCGTTGGCGCAGGGTGCCTCGCTGACAGATGTCTGTAGAGCTGCGGGCTGGTCCATATGTTGCGGTCCCTACGGCGACCCCATATGTGTATTCTTCCACGATACGGCTCCCCAAAGTGAGCCCGTGTCTTTCCCTTGGCAGAGTCCTGCCGTCACTGTAAATTGGTGTGTCTCCCCCCTCTCTAGGCTGGAGCCACCCCAGTGACATTTCATATATTATACTGCCCGGCCCTCCGCCCAGTTCATATGTGTATTCACCCCCCCCCCCCCCCCCCCCCCCCCCCTTTCGGGTTGGTTGGGCTTCCGCAGCGTCCCTTCCTTCCAATGTTGGGCACGCTTTCCCAGTGTTACCAAGTCTAACTGAGTGGGTCTTGTGGAACAGCAGCGACTTCCTGGCCTAAGCCCTGTCCTTTTCCGCTAGAACGTCGGGAGGATCAGAAGGCTTTTGTCTAGGCACTGGAAGGTGGCAGCGTTAGTGGCGTGTTCAATGGTTGATCCCATTTCAGTCGGCGTCGACTACGTCCGACGTTATCGACTGAAAGGGAACGTCCTGGTTGCGTATGCAACCCACCGTTCCCTGAAGGAGGGAACGGAGGACGTAGTCCCCTTGCCACTACCGCTGGACCACCGCTGACTCCGAGTTACGCTCGGCTCCGAAGCGAAAAGCAAATGGTGCGTGCATCCACTTCCGTATTTATACCCGCGCTGCGGGGCGGAGTGTGAGATGCAAATCTCGCACGCCAATGTGTATTGGCTCGTTCAATAATACTCGAAGACGATAGGCTCCCTAGCGTGATCCCATTTCAGTCGGCGTCGACTACGTCCTCCGTTCCCTCCTTCAGGGAACGGTGGGTTGCATACGCAACCAGGACGTTCTCATGTTTTTTTAACCTTCTGGGGTCCAGAAACGCGCCGGCGCGTTTTGCTGTTTTTTTTCCACATAGCAGCAACATAGACTTAAAATACTCCGTCATTTTTGGTCATACAAATAAAATCAATACATTATAAACTATAGAGGGTGTTCTTTTTTTGTGTACACTCACATTAGCATCAAAACCGTGTGCTTTTGTAAAATAAAGAAAATAAACAGGGTGTGCTTTCTGCCTCTCTGTCTCCGTTAACTTTTTTCAGGAGCACATCTCTAAACATAAACAAAACTCAGCGAATACTATTCACCCAAGCATGAGCAATATATCTTTATAATCATTTAAGTTTGTACTTTTAAAACATCTAATTCAAAACTAAAATAAATATTCTCTGTTTATGTAATCTATAAAAAAGAGAGAGTTGTCAGCCGATCTCATTATCGTTCTCTCAGCTCATTATTCTGCTAATGTGACACGCCCACGGAGAGCGCGCGGTATTCAAACTCAAATGATCTGAAGCAACACAGGCAAAGTGTCAACGCCCCACATAAACGCGATAACACAACAAATGTAATCATCAGATTAATGTACTATTTCTTCTTGCGAGACTGTGTGAGGAATAATCCTGGGACATTTACCTCAGAACATGTGCTGGTTTATTTTTATTTCGAGGAGCAATGGATCTAGCTGAGAAGTAAGTTTTTTTTTAATTTTATTATTGTTCTAATCGCGATATCATAGTGTATGTAAACCGCAAAAAGACTGTTTAAATATGAATCGCGTCTGTGTGTGAATGAATGAACTGAACAGTTTTTACCAAACCCTATTGCTATACTGAGATGAGTGAAATCGACTGAAATATGTTGAAATAGCATTAAAATGTCTTTGTATTAGGAACGTATTAATAATTTAATCCAAAAATCGTATAATTTGTGCCTTTAAATTTCCTTAATTTCAGATAGTCTCCAAAAAAAAATGTAAATCCAAAATAATTGTACAACATTTCACGAGATACCTTACATCCATTTTTTTTAAGTCCACTTGGCTTTAAAATCTGAGGTGGCACATGCTGGCACTTGTCTCACATTCAGCCATTCTGTCTGTCTTGCTTGGCTTCTGTACTATGTTTCGTTCCAGAAACGCACCTTCCAAGAACCCCTGGCAGACTGTCCTGCCTTCTCAAACTTGCACAATTACACCTGTGGCTAATGGCTATAACTCCATATCTTCCTCCAGCTGACCCTCACTGCCTCGGTGAGGTTTTTCCAGATAGTTTGGCACGAGAGTTGGCCCTTTCAGCAGCATGACACCTCTTGGACGACACTGAGCTTAATCAAATGCTCATAATAAAGACCCTTCAGTTGGACACAAATAACACAAGCGTATCTGTCTAATTCCTGCCCGGCTCTTCAGACATGTAAATAGGGGAAGGCTAATGTGCTAATTGGATACATTTTAGGGTCGAGTGTTTGAAATTAAATTGTATGGATCTGCTTCGTAAAGTATGTTCGAATATTAGTAGAACCATCAGGCTGACCTTTTGCCTCCAATCTCATTCTGAACTTGAGTATCAGGCAAATTATCAAATTAAATTTAGCAATGAAAAAGCTAAGAAAAACTATATGTTATATAATGGCACATTAATAATAATAATAATAATAATAATAATAATAATAATAATAAATTACCCTAACATAATTGTGCAACTTTTCACAAGATGCAATTTTCCTTTTTTTCTTAAGTTCACTTGGTTTAAAAATCTGAGGTAGTGCAGCACATGCTGGCACAGAGAAGCAAAGACAAACCGCTAAACAACAGAATGAATGAATGAATGAATGCATTATTTAATATTGCATACTACTTTTTATAAAAAAAGGTGCCACAAAATAAATAAATAAATAAATACATACATAAATGCACCCTTTAATATTATTTTATTTTATTTTTAGATGATTGACAGCAGTCCTAAGCTCCAAGGCAATGGAAAAAATTATACTTTTTCCTTCATTTCATGCAAATTTCTTTCATTTCACATGGAAGAGTTTACATGTAGGCACATGCCTGAACAGGAAAATAAAATGTTTTGAAAAACCTCAAAAAAAATTCCCCAAAGACTCGTTGAAAAGCTTTTTAGTATTGTTCAGGGTGAAAAGGAGAGTCAAACTGTGAATCACAACTTGTGGTCATAACCCACAGCGCTACAAGGCCTCTAATGTGATGGCACAACCATCAGAAGGCAGAGCAAAGGCGAAAGGAGAAAATAATAAAGAGAGGACAGCAAGCGAGGGAGAAACGTTTCAATTTATTGAGATTAGATTTCAAGATCAAACAGCGGAAGGATTTGCATAGCCCAGGGTTGGCTGTGGCCCACTTTCCCTGCTCTTCTGAAAGACAGCCAGTGCATACCATTATCAGTGTTGGGGTTCCACAGCTCAGAGAAAGAGGGAGGTTGGCAGTGGCACAGCCTCTGGTGTTTGTCCCACAGTAACCAGTCTGGTCTCATTGTTTATATGTAGGTATATATGCAGTGACAAAAACAAATTTTTTGTACATTTGGATAGATGCTAAACCCACAATATGGACGTATTGACAACATCTATAATGCAAAAATTATTATGTATTTACAGCTGTAGTGACATAAGATATTTACAAAGATTTCATAGCATAAGTATTTGTATTTTTTTTTTTTTACCATGATATTGGTATATTTTAGATCCCTCAAACCTACCTCCATAACGGATAATCTTAAAACTTATGAATAGGAAAAATGCAGCTCACAATATGGTGGAATAAGTCCTGCTTTCTAAATAAAAGTGCCAATTTATATAGTCATCACGTCTTTGCAGATGACATTAGAAGCTCCGTTTGCAATAGAAACGTCTCATGATTAAGCATGTAATCATGGTTCCCTGAGAAGGGGAACAAGATGTTGCGTCCCCTAGATAGCACAATGGGGAATGTATCTGGCATGACTGGTGTCTGAAGCATGAGTCTAAACACGACAATGAACTTGACATTTGCAGGAGGAAGCCTATTAAGGGCACCTATTAAATATGTCATCCAATTCTTGTCTGAAGATGATGTGCACAGGTCGGTGCCGTGAATACTGATGAGCGACACCAGCGCGACACACCGGTCTTGTATCTCTCACGGAGGGGCGGAAGCAAAAAAAGGAGGAGCGATGACAGAGGAGATCAAGAGAGGAACAGGCCTGGACTTATGTTGTGTTTTATTTTATTATATGTGACAGTAGCCGTCCTCCCACGGCCCTCGACCTGCTCGCCACATTCATATTCAGGCCAGTGTCCAAGGAGGCACACACAGAGCCTAACACTCATAACTTCTGTTCAGACAGCCCTGAAGAGTGGAGACCTCAAACAAGAGGCCTAGCACCACTCTAACTCAAGGGCAGAACCAAGAAAGCTCAGAAAGAGCTAAAAACTCAGTCCAACTGGCCCGCGACGCTGCACAGAGTGGAGGCCTCAATACAACGACTCTCATAATGAGAGGAGGCCTAGCAACACTCCACACTAAGGTCAGTAGCCAAGTAGGCTCTCAGAGAGCCTGACAACCTAGCATACTACCCTACCATACTGCCTAGGTGAGCTCTAGGAGAGGAGGCCTCAGTATGATGACTCTCTAAATTAAGAGAAGACCTAACAACGCCCCATGCTCAGGACATCTTGCAAGGATGCTCACAGAGAGCCTACCATTCGCAACTGCTATCCTAACGGAGCTTTTTGAGTGTAGGCCTAAATGTGACCAGTCACGGAAACTAGGGACACAAGTCGGTTCTGGGGCATTTTGAGTTATTCATAGATTCTGAGAGTGTAATATCCAAGCTTTCCAACGATGTGTAACATGTGGAAATCTGATAATATTTGGAGAAGTTGTGGCCATTTTAAAGTAGGCACTTAAAAAAGCTCAAAGAGGAGAAAACGAGCTCTAAAGATTGTGCAGTTCTCACCTGTCTCTGCTGCTGGGGGTGACAATAGGGCTCATTTACATCTCATTTAGATAAGCCATACCCCCTGTAAAGCTCCTCCATGTGCTTTACAGCTTTTTTTACACTTCGAATGAGTGCACTTCTGCCGCACTAGGCGAAAAACAATTGTGCTGCCCCTCTATTTGCAACGTACCAGCAACAACACACAAAGACCAATAATGCCATATAGCCTGCATATAACGCGAAACCAGCAACAACACATAAAGACCAATATGCCATATACATATAACGCAAAACCAGCAACAACACACAAAGACCAATATGCCATATAGCCTGCATATAACGCAAAACCAGCAACAACACACAAAGGCCAATATGCCATATACATACAGTATAACGCAAAACCAGCAACAACACACAAAGACCAATATGCCATATACATATAACGCAAAACCAACAACAACAAACAAAGACCAATAAGCCATAGGCCTACATATAGCGCAAATAGTGCGCAACGCTCGTGTGCCCAAAATGTCAACAATATTAAAGTTTATGTAGGAGGCAAATGCCTGCTGGCATTTTTCTTTAAGCAGTCATTTCTGCAATTTTCCAAATAATCACATTTCACCTCCTCAAATTACTGTTGCAAATCTCTTTACACCACTTTCTTATGTGCGTATACACACACAAATGAAATGTCCGCAAGCACATTATATCATCAGCAGGTTCAGCATCTTAAATAACGACTAAAGAGCAAATGAAGCTTAACTTACATTTCAGAAACACGCACGGCAGGCCTTCATCGCAGCAGCAAAGGTCTTAACTGCATCCTCTATTTCGATTCTCCGTCACATATGAAACAGCCAGCCACCGCTGTCAGCGAGCCGAGCCGCCGTATTGAAGCACTGAGGGCGCGCGCGCTGCGCCCATACCTCCGGTTCAGTTTCCCGAGCCCACGAAGTGCGGCGAAAACATTTTCGGTGTAACTGCCAGACGGTTCATCTCGTCTGCGACAATCTTTGCGGCATCCATCTTCATTGAATTTTGATATCAGAGAGAGCTGGCCAGAGCACAGCATAATAAGTAGCCATGTGGTTGACTTGGAGGGCGGGGGCAAAAGCGCCGGGTTATTCAGTATGGAAATACACACAGACAATGACACGCCACGCCCCTACTGCATGCTAGAATCTCCGAAAACAAGCCGATTTCAACCTCAAAATGTAAGCTTTTAAATATACCAATACTGCTATCTCAAACATGGAGAGGCTTCTTCGTGATTTCAATTAACAGATTCTCCAAAAAATTGAAAATCACCAATTTTGAAAAAAAACTCTTCTTTCTCATTTTGCTCGAAAGTTGTGCTGCCGACTTGTGTCCCTGGTTTCTGTGACGGGTCACAAATAAGATAACTCTTTCAAGCGAGAGGAGGCCTAAAAATGATTGCAGCAGCCAAGGAGGATCAGAGAGAGCCTAACAGCTTAGAAAACTGCCTAGCCAAGCTCTAGGAGTGGAGGCTCCAACATGACAACTCTCTAAATCGAGAGGAGACTTAACTACACCCCACACTCAAGACACCTTGCAAGCAGGCTCACAACAGGAAGCCAACTACTTGTAACTGTTTCCCAAGGCCAAGGGTCAATAACCACACTCCGGAGGAGCCGACACCAAATACACCAATCAGGCGAGGCAACAAATAATATAAAATCTCTTATTTATATTTATAAATTAATAGCACTTAAAACAGCATCAGAATGACTCCGGGTTCTTTACTTCACTCCAGGATGTCCCGCATGGGCCTCCGACGAGAGGACTCTGGCCAGCGGGAGGTCAAGAGGGTCTGTGACGACTGACAGCGAAAGGTAAGAAGCAGAGAATGGGTTTTTGGCTCGTAACTTTGGCACAACCGTGCACTCCCTTTCCTTGCAGGGCGGCGGAGGCGAAACACCGCCTCGGAGGACCAGATCTCTCCCGTCCACCGGAGGACAACAGGTGGGTAACAGTAGCAAGTTTTCTCAGCTCCTCAAACAGTAACAGATCGAACGCAGCAGCCAGCAGTCTCTCCTTCAGAGCAATGGTTCACCGGGTCTCTCAGCTCGTAGAGCGGCAGCAGATCGGACGCAGCAGTCAGCAGACTGTCCTTCAGGATAATGGTTCACAGGATCTCTCAGCTCGTAGAACGGCAGCAGATCAGACACAGCAGCCAGCAGACTCTCTAGGCTGACGGAACACAATTGTGAGTATGAAATCCAACCGCTACTAACCGGCTCTTTCTCCTCTCATTTTGGGGGGGCGCAGTGTACCTGCTAGGGGGGCCGCAGAGGTCTCTCAGACGAGGTTCCCAGGGCTGCCCGAAGGGTCGTCTCCGCCATGGCCGCCCGAAGGGTCCTCACCGCCATGGCCGCCCGAAGGGTCCTCACTGCCATGGCGACCCAAAGTATCCTCACCACCATGGCCACCCAAAGGGTCTTCACCGCCATGGCCACCCGAAGCATCCTCACCGCCATGGCCATTCGAAGGGTCTTCACCACCATGGGCAGCTCCACCGTGGCCACCCGAAGGGTCAACTCCACCATGGTCACCCGAAGAGTCACCTCCGCCCTGGACGCCCGAGGGTCCGACAGCTCCGCCCTGGACGCCCGAGGGTCGTTCTGTCACGGTCACCGTCTATCTCTGCACTACATTCCCCAGAATCCTCTTTGGCGCACCTGCAGTTACTCTCCCCTGAGTATTATCACCTGCACCTGTTCACAATCAGCAGCCTCATCAGCAAGCTCTATAAAATACTCACCACAGCCTCAGTTCATTGTCAAGCCTCCAACAGGAACAGACAATTACCCATTGTCTCCCGAAGTCTCTGATGCATCCAGTGCCCGCCAAGTAACGTATACTCACCTGCGAAATATTAACCTCTGTATTCTTGTTCCGCTGTCTCCAGAAATCCTGTCTGAATCCATGTTTCCCGAGGTCCGATATTCTCCTGAGCCTCCTGTGTTCACGCTGAGTTTTACTTGCTCGTGACTGCATCTGAAAGAGAAAAGACAAGTATTAATGAACTGTGACTGCTTGACATCAGCTAACCTGAAGAGGACCTGCTCACCTGTAATCTGCCCCGCACGTAGTGATCTTCACCGAATCTGCACCTGAACTTTGAATACTCACCTTTGCACTTGTGTCACATTAAATAAAACTGTGTTTGGATTCACTTACCTCTGTCTCCGTGCCTGTATCCTGACAACAACAAGCTCATGAACCGTTGTGCCGTGCTGCTTATATTAAGTAAGCAGTAAAAACGCCCCTTCCCGCAGCCTAAACAAACTGTCTGTCAATGATAGTCCGAAACAAGGACTGGTGGGGTGGTGTCCTGCTCCACTTTACATACGATGAGTGGAAGGATAATTTCAGAATGACACAACAGTCATTTATGACACTTCATTCAACAACAGCTCATTGATTGCGTCATAGTACGTCATTGCACATGAGCAGTACTTTCCAGGTTCGGTTTTCAATCCGAACAAGTGTTTGCATACCCTCTTGGTTTGTTTTGCTAAAGGTTTAAACCACCCCTTACAATTCAAATAAAATTTTAATCAGATTTGGCCAAGTCATTCCGATTGACTTTGTATGACTTTTTTATTCCGACTGTGCTAGTAGTCCGATTACAATCGTATTATTAGTGTCCAGATAAATGCAGCTATTGGTTGGATCGATATCTCATATTTCCGTCGCTATAAGTTCTGGAAAGCGAAAACACTCACAAAACCCCTTAGCTGAGCGGCTCTCTCACACTGTATGACGTGACAGAAAACTAGTTGTCCAGTGGGGTTCCGTTCACACAGCGCAGGTTTTCCAAGAATGCTGTTGTGAGTCCTGACACTTTGTTTGAATATTGTTGTCACTCCCGTAAATAACCGTACTGTGTGTGAAAGCAACTGCATTAAGGACTCAAATAAAGGACGGAAAATCATATTCTGCTGCTTTGTGAACATTACACTGAACTAACATATGCGGCAAGCTAAAAATCAAGCTTAAAACTTATCTCTATCACGTAAATATGAATTGAACTGTACATTAAAAATCAGATATCTTCTCTATTCAAATTTCATGATTGTGTCACATCACACGGCAGTTTCACCTTCTGTGTAAACAGACACATTGCCTGTTGGAAACTTGCTTTGGTTTCAGCTATATGTGTGTGTTTTGAATCTGCCACTAAGTGCTGTTTATGACAGTTTAAACAGAAGAGTGAAGAGATTCATTGTGGAAGCTCTGAAAAATAGGATCTATATTCTGACATTTTTATTTGGGCAAAGGGCCATTCAATTTCATTGAATTTAATACCATTTTAGGATTATTTGTCAGCTTTTTGTCCTGTTAAACCAATTTGAGATCAGTGCTTACACAAGTTTTTGACATTTAAAAGGACACTTCAGTCAGCAGACAAAACGTCTCGGTTATGTATGTAACCCTAGTTCCCTGATAGGGAACGAGACGCTGCGTCAAACGCTGTGGGAACGCCCCTGTAAGGTGTAAGGTGTGTAAGGTGGCGAATCCTCCACATCTCCCTCATTTATAACTGGTGCCTCAGCCCGAGCGGAAGAAACCGCAGCGCGTGTTTCCGAACACGGGACTGAGGCACTGGATCTCACAGGTGAAGGGAGAGATAAGGCAGAGCCCGTCTCTAACCCCGCTGAGAGATCCATCTGCGATCCCCACGATACGCGTCGTCGCTCTGCCTCGGCAAGAGCGGGACCTGAACCGCTGGGAGCACGCACCGAACCGCTCTCCTTGAAGAGCGCCCGGCGGGAGCGTCCTTAATAGCAGAAGCTCGCAATGCTCACAATCAGCTCCCTCGAGAGCTGACTGGGCATGCTGCACTCCCAAACAAACAACACAAAGAACGTGTGTATCCCCACTCGTAAAATAACACGAGCAGGGAGGGACACACTTCCTAAACTGCTGTTCGTTCGCCATATCTCTCTTATATATATATATATATATATATATATATATATATATATATATATATATATATATATATATATATATATATATATATATATATATTGTTTGTGTGGTGCAGAGTATGTAAAGACAGACAATATTCACACAGGGACAGATTCACATATAGCGCGACTGAAGGCACTGAAAGCTGTTGCGCTTGTGTTTATGGGGTGCTTTATAGTTTCCTGGTCGATAACGTCACCCGCCTATGACGTTCCATCTCTCCATTGGGCTGATTCCATACGTGCTTCATGACGCACAACGCAGGGGCGTTCCCACAGCATTTGACGCAGCTCGAGTTCCCTTGAAAGGGAACTCCATTTAACACTATTCACGCTTTTAACATTTCTGTAGGTTAACATGTCACAGGTCTTGTTGGTGTTCAGCAATGTCTATTGATTTATTTTAATTCAAGCAGTAAAACTGCTATATAAAATCAAAAGGTTTTTGGTAAAATGCATTTTGAATTTGGGTGACAGCCAAAAACTAATTTAGGTTAATAGGTTAATGTCAGATTATCAAATAAACTTCTGAAGTGTTACTCTTCTCTAATTAGGTCATGTGACAGGTGACATATAGTATCATTAATAAAACATTTTAATGAAACCAAATCAGTTGTTGTCATCCGACAGCATTCAGCATTTTAATAACATGTGTACATACCCATTACAACAGTGCGCCACTGTAGCTGCCGTTGTACCTGCATTCTTCTGTAGCTTTCCAAAGGAAATATGGGTTTCCTTTCTACAAACAACAAATGTACAATTGTTTTGGATTGAAATGGAAATGATCCCAGCTCCTGAGGGAATGTGGAACAGGACATCAGAAATGAGTGAGTCCAAAAGAACACTGGTAATGAGTAGAGTGTGAGACCTGGTGTGCCGTATAATCCTCTCTCAGTCGTAGGATGAATTAAAATCCTAATTAATTTGAAGGCTGCCTCTGCAGCCAAAAACTAGTTTTGCCCAAAGTAGGTCAAGAATCAAGCCAACGTAGCTAAACAAATTCCTCCCTGTCACTATAATGTTAAAAAGTCCTCAAGATCCAGCTGAATGGACAAAAGCCTCTTGAAAGTGATTTTCATTTTTCACTGTAAAACACACACACACACACACACCAAAAGAAATAAAAATAAAATAATAATTCTGCCATTACATTACCGTTTAAAAGTTTCTATCTATCTATCTATCTATCTATCTATCTATCTATCTATCTATCTATCTATCTATCTATCTATCTATCTATCTATCTATCTATCTACAGTATCTACAGTATCTACAGTATCTATCTATCTATCTATCTAGACAGAATTTAAGTAAAATTTTCTTTAAATTGAGAAAATGTTTATTAAACATATACATTATTTATGTCCGCAAAGGTTCTGGCAAAGGCAAAATAGTTCTTTTGAACTTCTATTCATATTAAATATATTTCTAAGGTCTAAAAACGATTAGTTTTAATAAAACGTCTAATAAAAGTTTAAATGCAATTACTTTAAGAATTGTATTGTCTACAGAAGTTCTGTCCACTATGTGTGGACAGAACTTAAAAAAGTTCTGTGTGGACAGAACAAAAAAAAAAAAAACAAGGATGAATTCAACTGATCAAAAGTGACATTAAAGACATTTATAATGTTGTGAAAAAATTCAGTTCCCTTTCGTCCTGGGAACTCCGACGTGTCGTCGGGGGAGTTCCATGACGAATTGGAATTGGGATCACGCTAGGGAGCCAATTGTCTTCGAGAGAATTAAAAACGAGCCAATAGACATTGGCATGCAAGATTTGCATTCCGCGACCCGCCTACCAGCGCGGTAATAAAAGGCGGAAGTAAACATTGCGCAATGCTTTTTGCTTCGGAGCCATCCAGTGTGTCTCTCTAAATGAGCTGCTGTGTTTTCCGAAAATAAATAAAACGAGTCCTCTTGGAAGGAGAAAGGATTCTCTGTTGCTGGTGTGACAGCGCTTCGAGTGACCATCGCTTCCCGCTGCCGGCCGTTTTTCCCTCTATAAAAAAAAAAAAAAAGAGCTGTTTTAACAGCTGGTATTGGTATTGGTGAGTGCAGTACAGTACACGGGCTTGCAGTTTCCCCGTTCTGTCTGCCGCGGTGGTCCCTCTGTGCGTCGGCACATAAAAAGAGCATTTCTTTTTCCTCTCTAAAAGAGCAACACGGGCGTTTCGCGTCCTTTTCAGGATGTCGTTTCACCCATGTGTTTCTGGATGCAGTCGACTTCTCCCTCAGGAAGATGGTCATAAACACTGCCTCTCATGTTTGGGCTTAAAGCACGCTGAGGCAGCGTTTGTGAATGAGTCATGTTCTCATTGCGGGAACATGATTCTGGCGATGCTGCGTTCGAGACTGCGAACCCTGAAATATGGGGGAGTCCCTTCAGAGAATCGCCGATCTAGTTCGTCTGCCGGTTCAGTTCGGCAGACGGCTACTTCGGTGATTCCTGTTGGTGAGCGGATGAGGGTTACCGTGCAGAACGTCCCGTCTTGTGAAAGATCCTCACGGGCTTCTCACGCCTCTAGTAGCTCGTTGCCATCGGGTGTCCCGGAGGGGCTTCCGGGACCGCCTCGTGCGGTTCTGTTTGTCTCCTTTGGGGCACCGCCTGAGGATCAGATGTCGATCGCTGCATCGGAGGAAGAGCGGTCATCTTCTGGTGATGACTCAGCGGGTGTGGTGGCTCCGGCTGAGCCGGAAATGGCCGATATACTCGAAAGGGCAGCCGCTAATGTCGGGCTCGTCTGGAACCCTCTACCGGGTCCCGAACCTTCGCGGCTGGATGATTGGTGTCTCGGAGCGGGCCGTGCTGTTGCCCCGCGGCCTGCTCCAGTACCATTCTTCCCTGAAGTGCATGAGGAGCTGAGGAAGTCTTGGCTGGCCCCCCTCGCGACCAGGCAACCTCGCTCCTCCTTCCTCACCACTCTTGACGGCGGAGCGGCGCAAAAAAAAAAAAAGAAGAGGGACGGCAGCGTGTGCCGCCCCCCAGCGGTTACACCCCCGTTCCCCTCTTCCCAGTTTGCGGGAAGCCCCAGCTGCCCCATGTCCTGCTGGCAAGAGACCCATGTCCTGCTGGCGAAGGACGCGATCGAGCCGGTCCCTCCTGCCGAGATGAGGTCTGGGTTTTACAGCCCCTACTTCATTGTACCCAAGAAAGGCGGTGGGTTACGGCCAATCCTGGACCTGCGAGTTTTGAATCGGGCCCTGCACAAACTCTCGTTCAAAATGCTCATGCAGAAGCGCATTTCGAATGCATCCGTCCCCAGGATTGGTTTGCAGCGATCGACCTGAAGGACGCGTACTTTCACGTCTCGATTCTTCCTCGACACAGACCGTTTCTACGGTTTGCTTTCGAGGGTCGAGCGTATCAGTACAAAGTCCTACCCTTCGGGCTGGCCCTGTCGCCTCGTTTCTTCACGAAAGTTGCGGAGGCGGTCATTGTTCCCATGAGAGAACAAGGCGTTCGCATTCTCAACTATCTCGACGACGATCAAGAGCAAACTTTGCCCCGTGCAGAGGATCTCTTACCTTGGTATGAAGCTGGACTCAGTCGCCCGGACTGTGCGCCTCACGGAGGAACGCGTCCAGTCAGTGCTCACCTGCCTCAGGTCTTTTCGAGGCAGGACAGAGGTTCCACTGAAACAATTTCAGAGGCTCCTGGGGCATATGGCAGCCGCAGCCGCAGTAACGCCGCTCGGCCTGTTACATATGAGACCGCTTCAGCGCTAGCTTCACGATCGAGTCCCGAGGTGGGCGTGGCACAGCGGCATGTTCCGGGTCAAAGTGACCCCGCACTGTCGCCAAACCTTCTCCCCGTGGTCGGATCCTGTGTTTCTACGGGCCGGAGTGTCCTTAGTCCAGGTTTCCAGGCATGCTGTGGTTTTCACAGATGCCTCTGCCACTGGGTGGGGGGACACGTACAACGGGCATGCAGTTTCAGGTCTGTGGACGGGGCCTCAACTGCATTGGCACATCAACTGCCTAGAGTTGCAAGCAGTACGCTTAGCCTTGCGTCGCCTCAAAGGGGTTTTCAGACACAAGCATGTACTGGTCCGTACAGACAGCCCTGCGACCGTTGCGTACATCAACCATCAAGGTGGTCTACGCTCCCGTCGTATGTTGCGACTCGCCTCCCACCCTCTCCTTTGGAGTCAGAAGCATCTGAGGTCGCTTCGTGTCGTTCACGTTCCAGGGGAGCTCAACCGTGTAGCAGACGAGCTCTCACGGCTGCCTCCCCTGCCAGGAGAATGGCGACTTCATCCCCAGTCAGTCCAGCTGATTTGGAGTGTCTTCGGAGTCGCTCAGGTAGACCTGTTTGCCTCTCCGGACACAACCCATTGCCAGTGGTTTTACTCCCTGTCCGAGGGGACCCCCGGCACGGACGCCCTGGCTCACAGCTGGCCCCGGGACCTGCGCAAGTATGCGTTTCCCCCAGTGAGCAGGTCCTTCTAGTGGCGCCGTACTGGCCCACCAGGACTTGGTTCACAGAAACTCATGCTCCTCGCGACAGCCCCTCCTTGGCCGATTCCCTTGAGGAAGGACCTTCTTTCTCAGAGACGGGGCACTCTATGGCACCCACGTCCAGACCTCTGGAAACTCCATGTCTGGTCCCTGGACGGGACGCAGAGGTTCTAGGTGGTCTACCACAGGCCGTGGTAGACACCATCACTTCCGCTAGAGCCCCCTCTACGAGGCGCCTCTATGTGTTGAAGTGGAACCTGTTCGTCGATTGGTGTTCCTCCCGTCAGAAGGACCCCCGAACTTGCCCGATCGGAGTCGTGCTTTCTTTCCTGCAAGATGGGTTGGAGCGAAGGCTGTCTCCCTCCACCCTCACAGTGTATGTCACCGCAATAGCCGCGCATCACGATGCAGTAGAAGGTAAGTCCCTGGGGAAGCACGACCTGGTCATCAGATTCCTTAAGGGTGCCAGGAGGTTAAATCCACCTCGTGTTTTGCACTCTGTACCCTCTTGGGACCTAGCTCTGGTACTTAGAGCTCTTCAAAGTCCCCCCTTTGAGCCTTTGCTGACAGTAGAGCTTAATATCCTGTCCATTAACCTGTTAACCTTCAAGGCCACTTTTGAAAAATCCCCAGAAATGGCATACCCAAACTTAAACAGATACAGTTCATGAACCCTTTGCACTAAAAGCACAAGTATGATCTCATTTGAAATCTGACACCTAGTAGTTTATTCTAAATGTAGAAATAATTATTGTCATAATGAAAAAAAAATGTTTAAATAGCTTCAAAGTTTTGTAAAGTTATTAGAAATGTATTTTTATGAAACATCTTCATAAAAATAAAATTGAAGTTGGCCCTGGAGCAATCTAGAAATGCACTGCAGCTAAAGCCATATGTGTGACCATTTTATATTTAAAATCTGAAAATGATAAGTCTAAAACTCTGTATTTAGTTAAATGTTTTTCAAGATCATGTCAAATTACTTTATTTTGATTAGACTCTAAAATGCAAACTGATGTTTAGTCATCTTCTGAGTCATCTATTCAGTCTATTGTCTCTATTATTTTGTGGTGCAAACGAGCCCCATTCAGTGTGAGTCTCTCCCTGCACACATTTACACCTCTCCAGACTGGTTATGGCTCTAAATATGCATTTCTTTTGTCTGCATTATAGCTACTAACGACTGGCTATTCACAGGCTATTCATAGGGTTTCAAACCCTAATTTCTTTTATCAAAGTTCTCACTAAATATTTGAAACTGGTATCAAATGCACTGAAATATTTCAGTAAGCATTCCTATTTAGAAAAAAATCATAAAACAATAACTGCTGGTGGCAGGTGCACCTGGGCTAGCTAGCATGTTAGCTTAGCACACCATCAATACACGACCATTTATGAGATTAAAACCATGTTTGTGCTCCAAACTTACTTTATAACGCAAGTCGAGTGTTTTAAATAATCTTCTGTGATCTAATTTGGCTTCAGATTAAAAAAAAATCCGACGGAAAATTTATTATTTATAGTGTTCTGCACGATGATGAAATCTATATCGATTAGCATTACATTATAAATATAATCTATTATTATGAAATACCTGGCATGGCTTGAAGAACACAGGTAACTCAAATATCATTGCAATCATGTTTATTGTCTTCAAAACATTTTTATCTGCATGTTACAGCGATCTCTGTCAGCTACTTTCTGTATCAGTGACGTCCTGGAATGTCACATGACTATGGGTCTTCTTCGTGGTCCACATATGGACTGTTATTGTGCATATAGCGCCCTCAGGCTATTGGTATGAATTGAAAACACAGCACATCTCAGTAAGAAGCGATCATAATGATTACATCGACGCATTTGGGTATAAATTCAATAAATATTATTCCTGTCTATAGAAATATGATGTGAATCTATGAGAATATATCAATATTTCTCCAAGTCTGCACATTTTTGAGCTAAAGCCCTGAGGGACGATGTTTTGCGAATCGCTGTCATGACGACAGCACGGAGTGTTTTTTTATGAATGGACCAGCTGACGCTCATAATTCATATTAAAGGTATCGACTCATTTTTTCATTTCATAACTCCTGACACAAATTAAGACATAACTGTCACTATAAGTTTCTCAGAATACAATAGTGGTCAAATACTGAATCTTGAGTATTATATCTTTTTAATGATGTATAGTTTGTCAAGGTATAACATTAAATCTGATAGTAAATTTGAACTAAATAAAAAAAAAACCGCTTCAGTGCGCCGACGCTCTGGCAACGGTTAACAGGTTAAGACAGCGGTCCTGTTAGCATTGGCCTCCTTCAAGAGGGTCGGGGATCTGCAGGCTTTTTCGGTCAACGAATCGTCCCTAGAGTTCGGGCCGGGCCTTTCTCACGTTGTGTTGAGACCCCGGCTCGGATATGTGCCCAAGGTTCCTACCACTCCCTTCGTGGACCAGGTAGTGAACCTGCAAGCGCTGCCCCAGGAGGAGGCAGACCCAGCCCTAGCTTTTCTGTGTCCCGTCCGCGCCCTGCGGGTTTACATTGACAGAACGCAAAGCTTTAGAACCTCAGATCAGCTCTTTGTCTGTTATGGAGGCCAGCAGAAGGGGAAGGCCGTCTCCAAGCAGAGGTTAGCCCACTGGTTAGTGGATGCTATCGCCCGAGCATATGAGTCTCTGGGTGAGCCTTGTCCTCCCAGGTTGCGCGCTCACTCCACTAAAGGTGTTACCGCTTCCTGGGCCTTGGCTCAAGGCGCCTCGCTGACAGACATTTGTAGAGCTGCGGGCTGGGTGACACCGAACACGTTGGCTAGGTTATACTGTATAGCCTTCGTGTGGAACCGGTTTCCTCCCGAGTTCTGGCTACAGCCAGTGGGTCGAGGGAATAGGTTGGGTTCGGCTTGCTACGCCACTCCGCCTCGCAGCGGATACGTGCGTTCTTTGCTCCGTTGGCGCCCTATGTCGGTGAGCCTCGTGAGTTCCTCCTTCACCCCTCGGTGCTGGGCGTGGCGGACCGCCCAGCACCAGGTCTGCTACCTCTAGTAAGGAAATGTTAGTAGACTGGGTGCTCCAGTGGTCTCTACTGTGACCCATCATGCCACGTGCAGTTTAGCAGTGTCTTCCCCTTGACGGACTCGTTCGTCGTCCCTGTTGAGTACGCTCCCATTTTCCTAAAAAGATTGGGACCACCTCAGGGACTGTCATATGTTTCACTGTCCCACTGGGTTAGTACATATGTGTATTCCTGGCCTTCCTCAGTCAGGCTTGGGCTTCCGCAGCCTTCCCCCTCTCTGGGGGGAACGCTTTCCCAGTGTTATCCAATATCCACTGTGCGGGTCTTGCAGAACAGCAGTATGGTTTCCGTGCTAGCTCCCGCAACTTATTTTAAGAAACTGCTGCAGGGTAGCTTAGCCGGGTGCTGGAAGGGGCCAGCACCATGGCGTTTTATTAGGGATCCCAATTCGTCAGGGAACTCCCCCGATGACACGTCGGAGTTCCCAGGACGAAAGGGAACGTCTCGGTTACGTATGTAACCCTCGTTCCCTGAGTACAGGGAACGGAGACGTGTCGTCCCTTCGCCATGTTGCTGTACCTTCGCGGAGGTCTGGACACTGTTCGGCTCCTCAGCGAAAAGCATTACGCAATGTTTACTTCCGCCTTTTATACCCGCCCTGGTAGGCGGGTCGCTGAATGCAAATCTTGCATGCCAATGTCTATTGGCTCGTTTTTAATTCTCTCGAAGACAATTGGCTCCCTAGCGTGATCCCAATTCCAATTCATCAGGGAACTCCCCCGACGACACGTCTCCGTTCCCTGTACTCAGGGAACGTGGGTTACATACGTAACCGAGACGTTTCAAATATAAATGCTGTTCTTTTGAACTTCTATTAGATTTAGTAATAAAATCTATAATGTTTTATACTGAAATTAAATGCAATTTTCATTTAATTAAGAAAATATTTATTTCCGCAAAAAATAATATTACTTTTATTCAGCAGCAACATATAAAAAAATAAAAATAAAAAAAAATAAAAAAAAATTGGCAGTAAAGACAATGCTTGTTCGTTAAAAATCAGATTCAAATAAATGCTGTTCTTTTAAATGTTTTATTCATCAAAGATTTCTAAAAATAAATTATGGTTTCTACAAAATTTTTAAGCAGCACAACATTTTACAACACTGATAACATAAAAGAATAATATAATAGGGACATTTGACATTTAATATGTCATATTAACAGCAGAGTTAGGAAGAATAAACCCATTTAACACCACGTTCACCGTTACAGTGTTTTGCATTAGCACAGTGTATATTAATGTATTTACATCAGGCAGTAACAGAGGAGTAACTAAACATAGATATATGAGATGTGTTGCTGCTTAGTTTCCCATGTGGGCTTGTGTTCCTCCACTGATACACAGTGAGTGATTATTTGCTCTTCTCCATGATTTGATACCTGCTGATTTCCCCTAGAACTTTACAAGGTAAACCCCATGGTGTCGGATGCTTAATTGTCTTCCTTTGGGAAGGTGAGAGTCATTATCTGTGATGGATTGAACTGAACTTTCAAGGGCAAATTAAATGTCTGAGAAGGTGAATGTTTAATTCTTGCTCAGGGGCAAAGCAGATTTTAAGTATGTAGCGATGTCTGATCTCTCACCCCCTCTTGTCAGAAGAAATGACAAATCTCTGAATCTCTAAAGGGCTTAATGTTAAACCATGAAAGACTACACAAAACATCTTTGAAATTTTACAATAAAAATGAAATGGGGAAGTGTGTGATAGAAGAATAACCAGAGCATTTCATTGGTAGCACTGGTGTTGCAACTCTATTTGAGGGGAAATACTGTAGCCTATTTATATTTTATGCATTATTTATATGGTAGCTAGGCCTTTCATTTTGTGCCAAACACAATGCATCCGTTAATAGTGGTGGATTTTAGTCACTCTTTACGCAGATCACATTGTTATGCCAGTAGGTGGCAGCAGAGGAGAGTCTTTATGAGTGAGTCATTTGAATACTCAAACGCTGATTCATTCAAGATTAATCAAGAATGAAAAAGTACTGAATTCGGAAGAGCATACTAACCTTACTTACTCTTTCTATTTCTGTCTTATAAAGATATGGTAGAAATAGTAGTCCTATGTAGGCTATGAGTAGTTTCTGGTGTGCTGTTTCGAATAAAGCCACCCATTGAATAGGCCTAATTTATGAATGAGTCATTGATTCATTTTACTCAATGAATTTGTCAAAAACACAGAATCATTTACAAACAAAACACAACATATCTCACCTCGGTGTTGCGACGTTTCTGTTGATTCATTAAGTTTCTGTAGCAGTGGCGTAACGAGCCAACACCGGGCCCTTATGCAGGATTATCAAGGCGGGCCCCCCTACTACAGCACGTGATGACACAATGTCCACGAGTAGGCTACCATGAATAGGACAGGATAGGATCATAGAGATAGCATATAAGCATATATCTTTGGGGCAATCAGAATTTACCTCTTTGAGCAGTAAAATATTCTGGGACTATGCATCGATAAAAATTTGCTATGGACTAATCACTAAGGACTAATCACTATGGACTAATGCTGTGGAATGTTGATCCACAGTTGATCCAAGATGGCGCCGCGGATGGCTGCCTCGTTGTGGAGCTCTCCAGCTAATGTGTTGTTTTTGTCCGTTTGTTCTGCGTTTAGTCATTCTTTTCCTATCAGTTTCACCAAAGACGAACTACTGGACATTAGGAAACACACACCAGAAACCTTTTCTACAGTTTTTGATTATTCGGACGTTTTGCTGGACATTCTCGTCGGAGGGGCAGCGGTGTTGTTCAAACGCGGGAAGCGAGCCGGCGCGCTGGTTAAACTCCGCGAGCGCGGCCTGCGCACTGGACTCCCCAGTATTCATCTCGCGAATCTCCGATCCCTTCCTAACAAAACGGATGAACTTCTTCTCCTCACCCACACTAACAAGGATTTTTTAAACTCTGCTGCTTTGTGCTTCACTGAAACCTGGCTGAGTGAAGCCATACCGGACAACGCAATACATCTGCCGGGCTTCCAGCTGTTCCGAGCGGATCGCATCGCGGAGCTAACGGGGAAAACGAGAGGTGGTGGATTCTGTTTCTACATTAACGAAAGTTGGTGTTCAGATGTAACAACACTGAAGAAGATGTGCTCTCCTAATTTAGAGGCACATTTCATAAACTGTAAACCCTTCTACTCGCCTCGGGAATTTTCCTCTTTCATTCTCGTGAATGTTTACATCCCTCCAGACGCGTGCGTGAGCGCGGCGCTAAAACAGCTGGCTGAACAAATATCTGAAACGGAACAAAGGTACCCAGACTCTCTTTTAATCATTCTTGGGGATTTTAACAAAGCAAATCTTTCCCGTGAACTACCAAAATACAGACAGCACGTTACATGTCCCACCAGAGACAGTAATATACTGGACCACTGTTACACCACAATAAGAAATGCGTATCACTCCGTCCCACGGGCAGCTTTGGGGCTCTCTGATCACTGTTTGGTTCATCTCATACCGACCTACAGGCAGAAACTGAAATCAGCTAAACCTGGAATAAGGACTGTAAAAAGATGGACTAATGAAGCAGAGCAGAATCTACAGGCCTGCTTTGATTGCACTGATTGGACTGTTTTTGAAGCTGCTACCAATGATCTGGATGAGCTCACAGATACTGTAACATTATATATAAGTTTCTGTGAGGATACATGCATTCCTACCAGGACATTCTTATCATTCACTAATGATAAAGCATGGTTTACTGGGAAACTCAAACACCTTCGTCATGCCAAAGAGGATGCTTACAGAAGTGGGGATAAAATCTTGTATAACCAGGCCAGAAACAGATTGACAAAGTAGATCAGAGTTGCTAAAAGGAACTACTCTGATAAACTGAAAAAACAGTTTTCATCCAACGACCCATCATCAGTCTGGAATGGCCTGAGGAACATCACCAACTACAAGTCACCATCCCCTCGATCTGTGGACAATCAACACCTGGCTGACGATTTAAATTCATTTTACTGCCGGTTTGAAAAGCCCTCATTCACACCACACACCCGGTCTGATCTGCACTTCACACATTCACCATCACCTCCTGCACTCCAATTATCACTCCCCCCTCCTGCCATCCAACCTGAGCTTAAGGTCTGTGTGGAGGACTTGAGCCGAGTCTTCAAAAAACAGAAGACTAGGAAAGCCTCGGGCCCAGACGGCATCAAATCTGCTTGTTTAAAAGCCTGCGCTGACCAACTGGCCCCAGTCTTCACGCAGATCTTCAACAGATCATTGGAGCAGTGTGAAGTTCCCTGCTGCTTCAAACGCTCCACTATCATTCCTGTCCCCAAAAAACCCAAAATCACTGGACTTAATGACTACAGACCTGTCGCTCTCACGTCTGTGGTCATGAAGTCGTTTGAAAGACTGGTGCTGGCCCACCTGAAGGACATCACTGGACCCCTGCTGGATCCCTTTCAGTTTGCTTACAGAGCAAACAGGTCTGTGGATGATGCAGTCAACATGGGACTGCATTATATCCTGCAACATCTCGACAGACCAGGGACTTATGCAAAGATCCTCTTTGTGGACTTCAGTTCGGCCTTCAATACCATCATGCATGGTCTTCTCACAGCCAAACTGACCCAGCTCTCCATACCATCCTCGATCTGTCAGTGGATCACCAGCTTCCTGACGGACCGGCAGCAGCGAGTGAGACTGGGGAAACACACATCCAAGACACTCACAATCAGCACCGGAGCCCCCCAAGGGTGCGTTCTCTCCCCACTGCTCTTCTCCCTGTACACTAATGACTGCACTTCTAAAGACCCCACTGTCAAGCTCCTGAAATTTGCAGACGACACCACTGTCATCGGTCTCATCCAAAACGGTGACGAGTCTGCTTACAGACTGGAGGTATAACAGCTGGCTGCCTGGTGCAGTTATAACAACCTTGAGCTGAACACACTCAAAACAGTGGAGATGATCGTGGACTACAGGAGGAACAGCCCACACTCCCCCCACTCACCATCATGAACAGCACTGTGGAAGCAGTGGAGTCATTCAGGTTCCTGGGCACTATCATCTCTCAGGACCTGAAGTGGGACAATCACATTGACTCCACTGTGAAAAAGGCCCAGCAGAGACTGTACTTCCTTCGCCAGCTGAGGAAGTTCAACCTGCCACAGGATCTGCTGATTCAGTTCTACTCAGCCGTCATTGAGTCTGTCTTATGCACTTCCATCACTGTCTGGTTTGGTTCAGCTACCAAATCAGACATCAGGAGACTACAACGGACAGTCCGGACTGCGGAGAGGATCATTGGTGCCCCCCTGCCAAACCTCCAGGACCTGTACTCTTCCAGAGTGAGGAAGAGAGCAGGTAAAATCTTCACAGACTCCACTCACCCTGGACACCACCTGTTTGAACTGTTACCGTCAAGACGGAGACTCAGATCACTGGCCACAAGAACATCTCGGCACAGGAACAGTTTCTTCCCACAGGCCATTTCCCTCCTGAACAGTTAACACTCCTCCCAAGGCATATGCCTGTAAGTGCAATACTCCCACTGTTTAGTGCAATATCCTACAACTCAGGTGAAACTTATATGTAGATTTATTTATTTATAATATTCAAAACACTGTAAATAGGTTCATAATCTGTAAATCTGAAAATGTCTATTCTGACTAAACCCAACTGTGATAGTTTTATTCTCATATATTTATATTTTTATTTTTTATTCCTATAATTTGTAGTATTATGTTTCATGTTGTATTTGTATTTGTATATGTCCACTGGAAGCCTCAATACCAAAACAAATTCCTTGTGTGTGCAAGCACACTTGGCAATAAAGCTCTTTCTGATTCTGATTCTGATCACCTGTCAAACATTGGCAAGCGTGCTGGACAGTGTCTTGGAGCTCTGTGCAGGTTGGCCAACAAGCTTGACGTCAAAGGTAGGGCCAATGTCTACAAAGCACAAGTCAGGAGTACCATGGAGTACTCATGCGTTGCCTGGATGAACGCATCACAGAGCACCATTGGGCAGCTTGACAACATCCAAAAAAAGGCACTGAAAATCATTGGGGAGGATGAGGACACCGCCCTAAGGAAATATGCAATCAGCCAGCTCAGCCATCATAGAACTGTTGCAGCAACAACTATGCTTTTTAAAATGCACACTGAAAACTGTCCAGAAGATCTCAAAGCTCTGCTACCTCCACCTGATCTCTTTTGCCGAACCACTCGAAGAGCATGACCAAGTCACGCCCTAAAACTCCCCAAGTCTAACACCAAATGCTTGTGGAGGAGCTTTCTTCATTCGGCTGTAACAATTTGGAACTGTCTCCCCTGTAGTAGGTGAAATCACCTCAAAGAATGTTCAGGCCTTCAAGAAGAGACTAAACAAACATCTTATCAGCAAAAAAAAAATGCAATTTCTTGATGCTTAATGTCACTTATCCCATATTCCTAGTTCTGAGCAGCCGCAGATCACGATAGGCTCTCGGGTCAACTGTTAAAGCCTGTATCTGCTAAGCATTAATAAATAAATAAAACAAATATATATAAAAATAAAATATATATATATATATAAGAGATGAGATGACTGACAAAATCAGGGGTAGCCTACGCGTACCACAAAAAAAAAAAAAAAAAAAAACATTGTTACTCACTGCTATGACTACACACTCATAGGCCTGGGCCAAATACATAAAAAAAGATACTCACTTACATTGTAGCTGCATTTTCCGGGCTTTCCTCTGTGTGAAGTTGTCGATTAAAGAAGCTTCCTATTTTTGGTAATTTACTCATTAATTCCTCTTTTCGTTTTCGCATTTGAAAGCCACTTTTGTGTTTGTAATTTGACGACGACTCCATATCGATATTGTCTGACTTAAGTTCAACATTTTTACTGTTTTGCACGCAATACGCATGTTCACTTACCAACCCGGGGATTCCCCAGTCCCAATTCGAAACAAATTACACCAAAATCCATCATTGTTCGTTTCACACATGTATTTAATGATCAGTTAAATATATTGTTGTCATTATATTTATTCAAATAAATTTCTGATAAAGTAAAATGCGATCAGACTAAAAGTAGTAAAGTGCAATAGGGGGGCCCCGGCTGTCAATCAATATCTTCCAGTCAGGCGGGCCCCTGATTGGTGGAAGGTGGAAACATTTCTGTTCATAACAGACCAGCTGGTGGTAAAGAAGAAGTGACGGATACAAGAAAATTGCGAAAATCGTACTCGGTTACTAACGTAACCTCAGTTCTCTCTAGAGAGGGAACGAATACTACGTAATATCTTACGCTATGGGGGAAAACCTCTTTTTCACGAGATATTGAAGCCAAAAATTATCCTTAATTTTGAATTAATGTAAAACGCTGTGTGGCAGCATGCAGACATAGGCAAGACGGCTCGCGTTCCTATTGGCTGCCCTGCCGCAACAGCAGCAGCCTATCGAAAGAGGCCCTGCGTGACGTGATACCCAATGGGGGTGCTTTGCGCCCATTTCGTCACGTCCCGCCAGAATAGGCATGGCCTTGGCCTATAAATACACTCGACAGGGTGAAGCGAACCAGCCCTGTTGTATGCACGGCAAGATACGCAGTACTCGTTCCCTCTCTAGAGAGAACCGAGGTTACGTTAGTAACCGAGTACATTCTCTTACGAGAGTATCTCTCATACTGCGTAATATCTTACGCTAAGGGGAACACAATGCAACACGCCGTGCGTACTGGGATCCGACACCAAAGTCCCAAGGGCAGTAGCCCGGGGCTCATATAGTACATAATCACCGTAGACTCACAGAGAGTTGGAGAAGAGAGGCTACAAGCATCATTCCCCATGAAATAGCATCCCACGGGAGCTAGTTATGTAAACAGTGTTTTGCGCAGACAGGGTGAACGTGTTCAGCCTGAACTGGGTATAAGTACGGGTTATTCAACACCCATGGAGCTGTTCTATCGATCGGTGAGCGATGCACAAGCAAAACTCAGCATTCTGCGCTGGCGCAGCGGGGCAGATAGTACTGAATTCTAGACCGACAGCAGCTTGGCCTGTAAGGCGGGAACCTCTAGGTTATAAAACCTTATAAATGTAGACGGCGAGGCCCAGCCTGCCGCCATTCAGATATCTTGCAAGGAAATCCCGCTAGACCACGCCCACGACGAGGCCACGCCTCTCGTGGTGTGCGCTCTGACACCCAAAGGACACTGCAGGCCCTTAGAAGTGTAAGCCAGTGCTATGGCATCGACTATCCATCTGGATAGGCTCTGTTTTGATGCGGCCAGTCCCTTGGAGCGTCCGCCAAACAAAACGAAGAGCTGCTCAGTCTGTCTGAAGACAGACGAGCGGGACACATACGCTCTCAGTGCCCTGACAGGGCAGAGGAGACTCACATCCTCCTCCTCATCATGAACCGGGAGGGCGCACAGGGAAATAACCTGGGCCCTGAACGGTGTGTTGAGGGATTTGGGCACGTACCCATGCCTTGGTTTGAGTATGACTTTTGAGTCATTAGGCCCAAACTCCATGCATGACGCATTTACAGAAAACGCTTGCAAGTCCCCTACGTGCTTCACTGAAGCGAGAGCCATACGGAATACCGTTTTGAGAGACAGAAGTTTCATGTCTGACAAATGGATTGGCTTGAATGGGGCACCTTTCATGGCTTCAAAGACCGTAGAAAGGTTCCACACAGGGACTGAGGGGGGGCTGGGAGGATTCAGCCTCCGAGCTCCCCTGAGGAATCGCACGACCAGGTCGTTTTCGCCAGTGACTGGCCAGACGTCGGTTTTGCAAACGCCGCTATGGCCGTCACGTATACTTTGAGCGTGGATGGGGTTCTGCCCTTATCCAGCAGCTCCTGAAGAAAGGAGAGCACTTCCGTAACCCCGCAGTCTGCGGGTGAAAAGCCCTGAGCTTGACACCAGGCAGAGAACACCGACCACTTTGAGCAATAGAGCCGTCTAGTAGACGGGGCTCTAGCCTGCGTGATTGTGTTTAACACTCCCTCTGTGAGGTTAACGGGTACCCGTTGATGGCCCATGCAAGTAGGGATCATAAATCCGGGCGAGGATGCCAAATCGAGCCCTTTGCCTGAGAGAGGAGGTCTCTACTCACCTGTATCGGCCGCGGGGCAGTGCTGGTCAGCCGCATCAGGACTGGGAACCAATTCTGGTTCGTTCAGAGCGGAGCCACGAGCAGCACTAGGCATCCGTTTTCCCTGATTCGTTCCAGCACTTGAGGCAGGAGCGAGACGGGGGGAAAAGCATAGAGGAGCCAGCGGGGCCACACGTGGGCCAGCGCATCCCTGCTCTTGGAGAAAAAGTTCGGACAGTGAGCGTTTTCTTGGGACGCGAACAAGTCCACCTGCGCTCTGCTGAATGTCTCCCACAGCAGTTGGATCGTCTGCAACCATTCCCCTGCTGGGACAATTTTTTCTGGACAGACAGTCTAGTCCAAGATTCAGGCAACCAGGCACATGCACTGCTTTCAGTGAAAGCAGGTTGTGCTGAGCCCAGACCAGGAGGCGTTCCGTCAGCCTGTAAAGGTTTCAGGAACTGACGCCACCCTGGCGATTTATGTATGCCACCACTGACATGTTGTCCGACCGGACTATGACATGGCGGCCTTTTATCTGGGGACAAACGCGCCGTAGCGCGTTGTCGACTGCCAGCATTTCCAGACAGTTTATGTGTAGGAGTTTTTCCCGTTCTGACCACTGGCCAAAGAACAGTCTGCCATCCCGAGGTGGAGGCATCCGTGGACACCACCGTCACACTCGAGGGAGTCCCCAGACTCACGCCTGACTGACACCAGTCGGCTATTTTCCAAGCTTCCAGAGCCGAAACGCATTTCATGTCGACCCTGAGGCGAAACAGACCAGAGGTCCATGCCCGGGGTGGAACTCGTGCTTTCAGCCAACACTGCAGTGGGCGTATGCGAAGCACGCCCATATGAAGTACCGAAGATGCCGAGGCCATGAGGCCCAGCACTTTCTGAAACCTTTTGAGCGGGACTATAGAGCCGCGGCGAAAGGATTTTGCGGCGCTGAATGTCCAGTTCGCGCTCCGGCGACAGACGTCCTGTCATAGACAGCGAGTCCCGCACTGTTCCCAGAAAAGAGATTTTCTGGCTGGGAAACAGTGAACTCTTCGCCCAATTGACAGTGAAACCCAGATTCTCGAGATGTTTGAGTAATGGTTCTGTGTTCTATGAGCTCTGAATGTGATCGAGCTAGAATCAGCCAATCGTCCAAGTAGTTCAAAACTCGCATGCCCTGAAGTCTCAGGGGTGCGAGGGCCGCGTCCATGCACTTCGTAAATGTACGGGGTGCTAGGGATAGGCCGAACGGTAGGACTGTGTATTATATGCCTGGCCCCTGAAGGCGAATTTCAAGAATCGCCTGTGACGTGACGCTATTTGATTTTGGAAAAAGGCGTCTTTCAGATCTATTGACATAAACCAGTCTCCCTGGTGCACTTGCGCGAGGATCTTACTGGTTGTCAGCATTCTGAACTGGCGCTTCATAAGCACTCTGTTCAGCTGTCGCAGATGTAGAATAGGTCTGAGACCCCCGTCTTTTTTCGGTACCAGAAAATATCTGCTGTATAGCCCCCCTTCGCTCTGGGCCTGAGATAAAGGTTCTATGGCCCCTTTGCTCAGCAGTTTCGCTATTTCGGCTCGAAGTAGATGAGATACTTCATTGTTTACCGTGGTTTCGACTCGCGCCGTGTAACGGCCGGGATTTCGAGCGAACTGTAGCGAATAGCCTCTTTTTATAGTGTTCAACACCCATTCTGATACCCCAGGAAGCTTTGCCCACGCCTCTGTGTGAATAGCTAGAGGTAGAATGAAATCCGGGCTCTGGCCGCGGCATAGCGGCGGCCGCAGAGCTTCGGTGTGCTGAGACATACACTGTGATTACAGTGTGCGAGGCGGGAGGCGCGCCGATCACGGCGGGCAGCCTGGTCGCGCTCGAATTCTCTGTGACAGATTGTGGAGAGAGAGCGAGCGGGACAAACCCCATGGGGTTGAGCGTGTCTGTGAGGGAATGTGGGCGCGGGACAGCGGCCACACTCACTGCAATGAAAACACTGTCGGCTTGTGCTGACTGAATGTGTGTCGGTTTCGTTTTTACAGAAACCGATGGACACGTATCGTGTAGTGTTTGTGGGCACTGTGTCGTGGGCACATTCACTACTTTTTTTTTTTTTTCACAATCAACATGAGTCGATTTTATTTGTGAGATCCCTGAACTGTGGCGGGCTGTGTCTGTGTGTGGGAATGGGCACTGAGACGTGGGCATTCTTACAACACTTATAACACCATCGGCCGTGGCCGGAATACCAGAAAATACACTCTTTTTTGGATTTATCTGGGTCGCCGTAAAAATGGCGTTTGTATGCAGGCAAGCGGGCTGTGGTACCTGCTTGTTTACTGCGAAATACACTGGAACAGTCACATTGTTTGGAACTGAACGAGCGAGAAGTTTCGGTGGAGTCTGGCCGCGGCGAGACTTAAACACCGTGGGTCTTAGCTGACTGTATGTGTGTTGATTTCGTTTTACAGAAACCGTGGTACATGCAGCGTGTAGTGTTTGTGGGCACTGGGTTGTGGGCACATTCACTACATTTAATGCACAATTGACATGAGTCGACCTCATTTGTGCGAGCCCTGCACTGTGGCGGGCTGTGTTTGTGTGTAGAAATGAACACTGGGCTGTGGGCATTTTTATTACACTCATAACACCATCGGCTGTGGCCGGAATACCAGAAAATACACTGCTTATATGATTTTTCTGGGTCGCCGTGGAAACGGCATTTGTGTGCAAGCAAGCGGGCCATGGTACCGGATTGTTTACTGCAAAATACACTGGAACAGTTGCATTTTCTGGAACTGAACGAGCGAAAGTTCGGTGGAAGTCTGGCCGCGACAAGACTTTAGTATTTTTTTTTTTTAAATCTGCTGCGAGAGCTGGGATCGAACACGGGTCTCTCGTGCAGATAAGAGAGCGTCATCACAGTTTTGTGTGTGTGTTGGCGTTTGTTTGCAGGCGTGCGTGTTATACAACAGGCTCATTACTGCAATATTGACATTTTCAGCCGCTCAGACTACGAGGACCTGAGAAATGTTTGAGGAATGGAGATTGGTCCGGCCTCAGCGGGACAAAAACACTCTTTCCTCATTTCACCGGTGACGCGTGCCCACGTATTGAGAGCGTCATCACAGTTTTGTGTGTTTCGGCGTTTGTTTGCAGGCGTGCGTTTTATACAGCAAGCTCATTGCCGCAATATTAACATTTTCAGCCGCTCAGACTACGAGGAGCTGAGAAATGTTTGAGAAATGGAGATTGGTCCGGCCTCTGCGGGACCAAAACACACTCTTTCCTCATTTCGCCGGTGACGCATGTCCACGGGGGACAGGGTAGCTTTCTTGTAACGTACAGAAAGCTAGCTGTGCCGCGGTTTTTATGCTGGCCTGTTTCCCTAATGACTCGCGGGCAGAGGGGGGAGGTCCACAGAGCTCGCCCAGTCCTCACTGTCCGACGCCAGGATAGAGCAGCTGGCCTTCTCTACAGATGCACCTATCTCGTCGTCATTGACGACGGAAGCAGCGGGGTGCGGCGGCCGTTGTCCCTCAGCGAGCGACTCGAGTGAAGCCGGTGAAGCTGGCGGGCGAACTGGTGAGCTTGCACGGGCTGGAGAAGGCTCGGGGACGAGAAGGCTCTGAGAAGGATGCGTTTTCGGTTCGCATACCTACCCAAAGTGATAAGATAAAATAAAAATTCTGCATCAAAATTTATAGACAAGTAGTTTGTTTAGGCATGGTTTGTAAGGAATTACAAACCTGCGCACATATATTCAAACGCACATAACTATAGAATCAATTCTTAATGCGCATGTGAATGCCATCAGCGTCTATCACATGTTCACGTTCAAAATCTGTTTAGAGAGAACGGTGTCGTCTTAGCGGCCCCTAATTTAATAACAAATGATCATTTAGACGGAAGTGAATCAATCAAAACTAACTTTAGCTGGAAAAACATTTTTCAAGAGCCACTATAAAACCAAACCAATATGTGTTACCTTAAATTATATGTTTATCTCTGTAAAGCTGCTTTGAAACAATCTACATTGTTAAAAGCACTATATAAATGAGGATGACTTAACTTGACTTGATGCCAGGCGAGTCATCAGAGTCACCATGGGCATCAGCTCGGAATGAAGGCATTCGCCGTCAGCGAGCGCGAGAGCCGCGTTATCCTCACCCAGGCAGGAAGCGCAGTGACGGTCCCTGTCGCTGAGTGTTGCTCGGCACGAGCCGCAGGATCTTTGCATCTTTAAAAAGACGCAGCTCTTTTAGGAGAGAGAGATATATACAGTGAGAGTGTGAGTCGCAGCACGAACACACACTCTTAGCATTGAAAGGATATAGACGCCGGAAAGCGTAGCAGGTACGGCGGCTGAAGGCGGCGAGGTGAAGGCCAGCGGCTTCAGGCTCGAAGGCTCGTCCCGCAGAAGGCTTTCTGTCAACGGCGCGGCTTCTCACTCCGGATCCAGCGATGCAGTAGTGCTTCGCTGAAGAAATGAAAATCAGTTTGTATCAGCCTGTCGAGCGTATTTATAGGCCAAGGCCACGTCTATTCTGGCGGGACGTGACGAAATGGGCGCTTTGCGCCCCCATTGGGTATCACGTCACGCAGGGCCTCTCTCGATAGGCTGCTGCTGTTGCCGCAGGGCAGCCAATAGGCGCACGAGCCGTCTTGCCTATGTCTTCATGCTGCCGCACAGCGTTTTACATTAATTCAAAATTAAGGATAATTTTTGGCTTCAATATCTCGTGGAAAAGAGGTTTTCCCCCATAGCGTAAGATATTACGCAGTACGAGAGATACTCTCATAAGAGAACCATATGTGATGGCCATACAAAAAGTAAGGTTGCCCGTGGTGTCAGAATTTGTTGTGGGTACGGGATAGTCTGGATGAGTGTAAGATTTCTAAGCCTGAAACGTTTTCCCAGTCTGGCCCTGGTTAGAGCAAATCAGAAGAAATAACTGGCAATTGAGTATTAAATGAGTTCCTCAATATTATCTTCTTGTTTATTTAACTATTTATTAACTCACACATCAAGCTCCACCTTGTTTCTCAATAACTTCTCTTCTGAGCTGTCATTGAGTTTTCAAATTGATAACAGAGGCTTTTACACATCTTTTGAATTAGCAATGGTAGATTCCAAATCTGTGGCGTACAGTTTTCACACCGAAGAGTGTTTTTGGGACACTCTTTGCCTTTTCCTTAATTATTTAATTTACATAGGCTAGCTGATATTTTAACGGTTCACTTTTGTATAAAATTATGGCTAGGACATGTGCAGGCCATAATGCAAAAGTGTACTTTAATGTTATTTTTATTTTATTCAGAGAACAAGAAAATTGAAATTCAAGAGATGTCATGCTAATAATGTTATAGGCATAGACATATTGTTGTCTTATGTAATTTATGCCAATACCCAGCTTGGGAACATTTTCAGAAGTTTGTTTTTTAAAACATACAAATTGACAATGTGAACATTCAGAGAACATTTAGAGATATTGTTTTTATAACTTAATGGGAACAGTAGTAAAACGTTCTTAGAACATAGGCTATTTTGTTTGCTGGTTATTCATATTTCAAAATTTAATTTGAGCTGCGTAGCTGAATAACTTTAGATAACAAAGTTTATATGACTTTGAAAATGTTTATATCTTCATTACGATAGATACTTGCATGAAAACATTACTTTGAGAAGAACATGTGGGTCAGTAAAGTTGAGGATTTCAATTATGCTGAATTATCACCAAGTTCAGTCATATTGCTATGACAAATAATGTAAAGACCCTGATGTTACCTAATTGCGAGCTGTAAGGCGAAAAGTTAGGCAATATTTTAAAAGATATGCAATATGTATGCAGCGTTAAGAAACAGATATGCCTCTGCATCAACTATTCAAATATTAGCAAACATTTATTTTTTATAGGCACTCATAGCCAAGAAATGACTGACCACGTGCTTGATGTATTTAGCTCGCTTTGTGAGTCATCAACCTTTCAAACTCTCTCCGTTGAACTAAACAGAGTTAGGGAACATTTAAAGCACATTTCATGCAGTTCAGTTTGGTTGGGTTAGAAGAGGTATCCTGGACCTTCAACGTGACCTTCAACATACGCTGGTGAAACGAGAAGCCGATTTTCTGCATGGATGTATATTCAAGTGGTAATGCAATAGATCCACATGCATAAATGTACTGTGAAAAGTCATTCTAATCATAAATACAATTCATCTCCAGACTCAAAACCCTTTGTTCAGAACTGACTAGTGTCATGTATGTTAATGAAACCTTCATGAAAAAGCCTTATATATAAATCACTTCTTGTCAATGACTTAACCACTTACAACCTGGATTTTATGTTGCTAAATGAAACTTGGCTAGAAGACAGCTGCAGTGCAACAGTCCTCAATGAAACATCCCCTCCTAACTGTACTTTTATGAGTGTCTGCAGAGCTGTTAGAAGAGGTGGGGGTTTAGCTGCTCTTTTTAAAGATGTCTATCAATGTAAGCAAATATCATTTGGGAATTACCCATCTTTCGAATATCTGTGTATTGTGTTAAAAGGTGCTCCACGCATTTTACTTATCATTGTTTACAGGCCTCCAAAATACTCTCCAGCCTTTGCTGAGTAATTTACAGAATTGTTATCAACAATTTCCTCAGAGTTTGACTGCTTTGGCATTGCTGGAGATTTTAACATTCACATAGATAATGGAGAAACCAATATGGCAAAAGAAATCAAAACTGTTTTAAAAACTTATGATCTGACTCAGCATGTACTTTTGATCTGACCCACACATAATCGTGGACACACTCTAGATTTACTTATCAGTAAGGATCTAAACATTTCATCGATTGTTATTAAGGATGTAGCACTGTCTGATCATTTCTGTATTTTCTTTGATATATTGATCTCTCCTACCATTGAAGCTAGATCTGTGTCTGTCAAGAAGAGATGCTTAAATGAGAACACTGGTGTACTATTTCTGAAGGCTATATCTTTAACACCAAGCATATCTGCTGACTCTGTTGATTTTCTCCTTGATTCTTTTAACTCAAAAGTTAAGAGTGTAATTGATGATATTGCTGCTGTGAAAGTCAGGAAGAAGAATGGCAGATAAAAAGCACCTTGGAGAAATTCAACAGCAGTGCAAAATATGAAAAGACGATGCAGAAAAGAAGAGTGCATGTTGCGGAAGACAAAACTTGTAGTCCATTATAGCATCTACACAGACAGCATCCATGCTTTCAATAAGGAACTAGGCAAAGCTAGACAGACTTTCTTCTCGAATATTATAAACAGCAATATAAACAACACAAGCACTCTTTTTGCTACTGTAGAGAGACTGACAAACCCCCCAAGCCAGATTCCCAGTGAAATGCTCTCAGAGAGCAAGAGCAGTGAGTTTGTTTCTTTCTTCTCTGAGAAAATCAATAATATCGGAAAGGTGATCAGCTCATCCTTGAGTTGTGTTGGGGTCAGACAGATCAGACAACAGCCTGAGAAAGTAGTCACCATGTCTGATTTCAAATAAATTGATGGCAACATTTTATAAGAAACCGTACAGCACCTTAAAACATCAACCTGCGCCCTTGATGCACTTCCCACATCTTTTTTTCAAAAATATGTTACACAGCTTAGAAGCAGATCTCCTAGAAGTGGTAAATGACTCACTTCTCTCTGGGAGTTTTCCGAACTCCCTGAAAACTGCAGTTGTCAAGCCCCTCCTGAAAAAGAGCAATCTGGATAAGACCATATTAAACAAATATAAACTGATCTCAAATCTCCCTTTCATAGGCAAGATCATTGAAAAAGTTGTTTTCAATCAGCTGAACAAATTCTTAAGCTCAAATGGATACTTTGACAATTTTCAATCTGGTTTCCGACCGCATCACAGCACAGAGACAGCGCTCATAAAGATAATAAACGATATTCGCTTAAATACTGATACAAGCAAATTATCAGTGCTGATACTACTCGACCTCAGTGATGCATTTGACACTGTCGATCACAACATACTTCTTGACAGGCAGGAAAACTGGGTCGGGCTTTCTGGGATAGTCCTAAAATGGTTCAGGTCATACTTGGTAGGGAGAGGTTATTATGTGAGTATTGGAGATCGTAAGTCTGAGTGGACACCCATGACATGTGGAGTCCCTCAAGGCTCAATTCTTGCGCCACTCCTATTCAACCTGTACATGCTCCCAATGAGCCAAATAATGAGAAATAACCAAATCGCTTACCACAGCTATGCAGACGATACACTTAGCCCTATCGCCTAACGATTACAGACCCATTAACTCTCTGTTCCAATGCATTGATGAAGTAAACAGTTGGATGTTTCAAAACTTTCTTCAGTTAAACAAAGACAAAACTGAAGTCATTGCGTTTGGAAACAAAGATGAAGTTCTCAAGGTGAACGCATACCTTCAGTCTAGGGGTCAAACAACTAAAAATCAAGTCAGGAATCTTGGTGTGACTCTAGAGTCAGACCTTAGTTTCAGTAGTCATGTCAAAGCAATAACTAAATCAACATACTATCACCTGAAAAATATTGCAAAAATTAGATGCTTTGTTTCTAGTCAAGACTTAGAGAAACTTGTGCATGCTTTCATCACCAGCAGGATGGATTGTTGTAATGGACTCCTCACTGGCCTTCCCAAAAAGACCACAAGAAAGTTGCAGCTCATACAGAACGCTGCTGCTAGGATTCTGAGCAGAACCAGAAAATATGAACACATCACACCAGTCCTCAGGTCTTTACACTGGCTGCCAGTTACATTTAGGATTGATTTTAAAGTAGTGTTACTGGTATATAAATCATTCAATGGCCTAGGACCTCAATACTGTCACATGCCTGTCCTGTCTTGTGTTGCACATGGGGTGTTTTGTTATTTTGGGCCATGTGCTCTGGTCGTTGTCTGATCCCTCCCCCTCATTACCTGATTATTGTTTGAGTTCTTCCACCTGTCCCCTCTTGATTTGTTCCCTTCTTAAGTCTCCTCTTGTTTGCAGTCTTTGTCGGATCGTTGTCTAATGTCTCCTGTTCCCCGTGATTCCCCGTTCCCCACTTCATGTTAAGGTTCAGTTGTTTCATTCTTATTTATTGTGTTTTTCCCCCTCGTGGGTTTTTGCTTTGTGTTTGTTTATTTTTGTAATAAATTACCATTCTCTGCATTTGAGTCCTCACACCTTTTTTATCTTGCACGTTCCGTGAGATAACGATCCGACCAAATGAGGACTCAGCGGAGAAGAGGGGCCATGCCAGAGACTGTTTACGTTCTGTCTACCCAGCGAGAGACTGTTCACGTTCCGTCTGCCCAGCGAGAGACTGTTCACGTCACGTCTGCCCAGCGAGAGACTGTTCACGTCACGTCTGCCCAGCGAGAGACTGTTCACGTCACGTCTGCCCAGCGAGAGACTGTTCACGTCACGTCTGCCCAGCGAGAGACTGTTCACGTCACGTCTGCCCAGCGAGAGACTGTTCACGTCACGTCTGCCCAGTCTGAGACAGATCCGGAAATGCCCATTTGTGTGGTCGCCAAGGCACTCACGGACTATCTGGAGCGTCTGGCTCGGATCCTGGACATGCCCGTGTCTGCTGTTCCAGAGCCGAAGCCAGTGTCTCCTGTTTCAGAGCCGGAGCCAGTGTCTGCTGTTTCAGAGCCAGTGCCCGTTCCAGAGCCGGTGCCCGTTCCAGAGCCGGAGGCAGAGCCAGTGCCCGTTCCAGAGCCGGAGGCAGAGCCAGTGCCCGTTCCAGAGCCAGTGCCCGTTCCAGAGCCAGTGCCCGTTCCAGAGCCAGTGCCCGTTCCAGAGCCAGTGCCCGTTCCAGAGCCAGTGCCCGTTCCAGAGCCAGTGCCCGTTCCAGAGCCGGAGGCAGAGCCAGTGCCCGTTCCAGAGCCGGAGGCAGAGCCAGTGCCCGTTCCAGAGCCGGAGGCAGAGCCAGTGCCCGTTCCAGAGCCGGAGCCGGAGGCAGAGCCAGTGCCCGTTCCAGAGCCGGAGGCAGAGCCAGTGCCCGTTCCAGAGCCAAAGGCAGAGCCAGCGCCTGTTCCAGCGCCAGAGCCAGTGTTTGTTTCTGTGTTTGTTCTTGTGACTGTTACAGTTCTTGTGTCTGTTCCTGAGCCGGTGTCTGCTGTTCCTGAGCCGTTGTCTGCTGTTCCTGAGCCGTTGTCTGCTGTTCCTGAGCCGGTGTCTGCTGTTCCTGAGCCGGTGTCTGCTGTTCCTGAGCCGGTGTCTGCTGTTCCTGAGCCGGTGTCTGCTGTTCCTGAGCCGGTGTCTGCTGTACCTGAGCCGGTGTCTGCTGTACCTGAGCCGGTGTCTGCTGTACCTGAGCCGGTGTCTGCTGTACCTGAGCCGGTGTCTGCTGTACCTGAGCCGGTGTCTGCTGTACCTGAGCCGGTGTCTGCTGTACCTGAGCAGGTGTCTGCTGTACCTGAGCCGGTGTCTGCTGTACCTGAGCCGGTGTCTGCTGTACCTGAGCCGGTGTCTGCTGTACCTGAGCCGGTGTCTGCTGTACCTGAGCCGGTGTCTGCTGTACCTGAGCCGGTGTCTGCTGTACCTGAGCCGGTGTCTGCTGTACCTGAGCCGGTGTCTGCTGTACCTGAGCCGGTGTCTGCTGTACCTGAGCCGGTGTCTGCTGTACCTGAGCCGGTGTCTGCTGTACCTGAGCCGGTGTCTGCTGTACCTGAGCCGGTGTCTGCTGTTCCTGAGCCGGTGTCTGCTGTTCCTGAGCCGGTGTCTGCTGTTCCTGAGCCGGTGTCTGCTGTTCCTGAGCCGGTGTCTGCTGTTCCTGAGCCGGTGTCTGCTGTTCCTGAGCCGGTGTCTGCTGTTCCTGAGCCGGTGTCTGCTGTTCCTGAGCCGGTGTCTGCTGTTCCTGAGCCGGTGTCTGCTGTTCCTGAGCCGGTGTCTGCTGTTCCTGAGCCACCCGAGGGGTCTTCACTGCCCTGGCCGCCCGAGGGGTCTTCACTGCCCTGGCCGCCCGAGGGGTCTTCACTGCCCTGGCCGCCCGAGGGGTCTTCACTGCCCTGGCCGCCCGAGGGGTCGTCTGCTTCGCCCTGGCCGCCCGAGGGGTCGTCTGCTTCGCCCTGGCCGCCCGAGGGGTCGTCTGCTTCGCCCTGGCCGCCCGATGGACTGTCTGCTTCGCCCTGGCCGCCCGATGGACTGTCTGCTTCGCCCTGGCCGCCCGATGGACTGTCTGCTTCGCCCTGGCCGCCCGATGGACTGTCTGCTTCGCCCTGGCCGCCCGATGGACTGTCTGCTTCGCCCTGGCCGCCCGATGGACTGTCTGCTTCGCCCTGGCCGCCCGATGGACTGTCTGCTTCGCCCTGGCCGCCCGATGGACTGTCTGCTTCGCCCTGGCCGCCCGATGGACTGTCTGCTTCGCCCTGGCCTCCCAGGAGTAAGCGTTCTGTCCCTCCCGTCCCGCCCTGGTCAGTCCCTCCCGTCCCGCCCTGGTCTGTCCCTCCCGTCCCGCCCTGGTCTGTCCCTCCCGTCCGACCCTGGTCTGTCCCTCCCGTCCCGCCCTGGTCTGTCCCTCCCGTCCCACCCTGGTGTTTCCTTCCGTCCCGCCCTGGTGTTTCCTTCCTGTCCGACCCTGGTCTTATGGAGCGTCTGGTAGCCGCTCCGTAGGGAGGGGGTAGTGTCACATGCCTGTCCTGTCTTGTGTTGCACATGGGTGTTTTGTTATTTTGGGCCATGTGCTCTGGTCGTTGTCTGATCCCTCCCCCTCTTTACCTGATTATTGTTTGAGTTCTTCCACCTGTCCCCTCTTGATTTGTTCCCTTCTTAAGTCTCCTCTTGTTTGCAGTCTTTGTCGGATCGTTGTCTAATGTCTCCTGTTCCCCGTGATTCCCCGTTCCCCACTTCATGTTAAGGTTCAGTTGTTTCATTCTTATTTATTGTGTTTTTCCCCCTCGTGGGTTTTTGCTTTGTGTTTGTTTATTTTTGTAATAAATTACCATTCTCTGCATTTGAGTCCTCACACCTTTTTTATCTTGCACGTTCCGTGACAAATACATTACAGATATGCTCACTGAATATAAACCCAACAGATCACTCAGGTCACTAGGATCACATCAGCTAGAAATACCAATGGTTCACTCTAACCATGGTGAGTCTGCTTTTAGCTATTATGCCAGCCACAGCTGGAACCAGCTTCCAGAAGAGATCAGATGTGCTCCTACAGTAGTCACATTCAAATCCAAACTCAAAACACATCTGTTTAGCTGTGCATTTACTGAATGAGCACTTTGAATTACCATTGTGTATGAAATGTGCTATATAAATAAACTTGCCTTGCCTTGCCTTATATGTGTCAGTCAGCTATTGCAGACATCAAACAAAACTTGACAGATCATATGGGTTAAAAACAGTTTTAATGTTATTTATCAATGGTGTAAACGCAAAAGCTTTGTTTTACGTAGCATGTTATGGGAAGCCCCTTTCACATACATCACAATAGGAATTAAAAAATTATCACAACTTTCTTTTTTAAAACACTTCCCCTTCTCTTTATGTTTAAGACTCATTTTTCATTGACCCATTAGCACCATTTTCTGTGGGAATTTTTGTATAGTAGAGAAACGCAGTAGACCAGATATCTGTCAAAATGATGAAGCATTTTGAATTGTCCATCGATCCTGTAAATGGCTGAAACATGTGAATATTTAATAAGTATGGACAATAAGTATTGTCCATATATATTGGGGTAGGTTTACACGTCAACGATATGCTTAAAACGGAGACGTTTTTCCTTTGACATTTCCATGTACAGACGGCCAAAACGATGTGGTGTAAGCAGCCCCTTTAGTAAGGGCAATCAGATTTCTCTCTGATAAGAATTCCAAAGAAATCCAGCTAATAAATATCCAATAATGCATGTAAATGGTAGATGTAAATGGTAGCAAGATTTGCCACATAAAGTTGGGTCTAACAACTTTATGTGCTTATTTTTTTTAAATTTTTAAATTACAGGTTGCAGGTTTTCTTGTTTAAATATTGGATTACCAGGTTGCGATGCTCTCTTGTTAGGAGGATAATCATTCAGGAGCTCCGAGAAAAATGGATTCGTTTTGCTTCATCTCTCTCTGCTTTGCGACTGAAATGTGTTTAACGATAGATTAAAAGAGGGAGGCAGTCTCAATTCCCACCAGCACTCAGCACTGACCTCCATTCTGGATCAATCTGGAGCGATTACTCTTAAAACTCTCATTAAGAAATTAATTGGAGCTGGAGGACTTTAGGAATGGGGGAGGATGAGTGTGGTGCCGCCCGATTGATTTTACACACTCTTGGCTTTAAGGCCTCAGGGGCCGACTTCTGTTCCACAGAATGGCTTCTTTTGAGTTGAGAGGTGGGTAAAAAATACTGATAATGTGCCCTAATTGTCTACTTTTGCTTGAAATTATAGGTCGTATCAGATCAGTTCTACCCATGCGCTCAGTGTGATAGCTCTTATTCACTCTTAGAGTATCTTATTGTCAGAGACCTGACTAAAGGACCCTTGATGTCTGTAATGGATTTGATGGAAATGAGCAAAATAGCAGTGCAAGGTTTATTAGTTTCTTGTTGAGAGAGCTATGTTTATAGCTGGGCTAGAAAGGATGGTGCTTCACTAATGTGTCCTGGCAGACATGAGCTGTGTGGACGCAAACACACGAGAGTTTGCATGCACCCCCTTGGCAGTCCAGCTTATTGATTCAGACAGATGCAGGCTGTAGGTGAAGAACTCGCCCACAAATAAAAAGCGAATTCAAGACTGTAGATGAATTGTTAGCTCAAGACGATTTTGCAGTGAGCTGATTGTAAGCGCAGCGTTTGTTTTCCCACCTGTTGTAACAAACTGTCGGCCGCTGACAGATATTGATACTCTCCCGCAGAAGGAGTGAAAGTGGGTGATATCGACTCTGCCGAGCTCAAACTAACCTGACGTGTGGGATTTTTTTTTATCAGAAGGAATTATTTGATATTCCTGCCACTGACAAAATGGTAAGGCTGGTCTGTTAAAATTTAAAAAAAAAAAAAATCTAACCTTGATCATTTAATGAAGTCTGATCTGTGGCACTTAACTTATCTTTGATTGTGAAACTTTTAATAAATAAATACAAGTTAAAAAATATTAAATAATTAAAAGGCTAAAACCCTTAACGTCCGCATGAAACGGAAGTCTTTTCTTTCCTATTGTGGAGTATATCTGAGTGAAATTGCTTTTCGAACAAGAAAAATGTAGGGTGGGACTTGATTTTGTCCATCGTGAACTGATTGAGTGGTTGGATGGCTCTGGCTTGCTATTGGTCGATCTCGTGATTGACAGGTTGTCACGTTTGTGTCTGTTTTGATCTTCTGTATTCAGTATTAGTCACATGTCTTTTGTTTTCCCGCAACTCATCTGTTACCATGCCAACCGTCATTAGTCCATCTTCATCACCTGTGTCTTGTTAATTACCTTCATCTGTGTCACCTGGTTTATCTTCATCAGTATCTGTATTTAGTTCCCTCAGTTCATTCAGGGGGCTTTTTCATTGGGCTCGTTTGCTGCGGTCCGAGCCCAGGCGCGATTGTTCCCGGCGCCCCCCGCAGCTTTGGTCTGGTTTCATACTCAACTTGATTCTATTGAACTCTGGTGCCTTTGCGTGCATCTTAGGTCATTGCAAACGTGCAGGGCGCATGATAGAAAACACGCAGGTCAATATATTGTTTTTTATTAATTTGGTGCTATTATGCATAGCTGAGTAACAACGCAGGTTAAGTGTGTGTGTGTGTGTGTGTGTGTGTGTGTGTGTGTGTCGCATAAGCTGTCTTTCTGCTGCTTGCAAATTGACTCTTTTGAGGAGACAGTGGATTTCCATTAATTTGTTGCCTTGATTGCACGCACTATACGTGAATACACTGCAGACTCACTCTTGCTTGTATCCAGGGTAAATCTTCATCTCTTACGTGTGTTTTATTTAACAAAATACATCATAATCTGCTAAAACGCATGCGCAGGACATTTTACTTCCTGAGCAAGTGCGCACCCGAGTCCGTGTTGCTTTCACATACACGCGAACCACAGCACGGTTCGGGAGCAACTGAACTCAGACCACCTCCTCCAGGTAGTCTCGGGTTCGGGACCCAGTGCGCACCCGGGTCCACATGACAGCGTTCACATTAGCGATTTTTCATGCGAACCGTGCCCCGTTCTGAACTAAACTGCCAGTGTGAAAGCCCCCTCAGTCTTTGTCGGTTGTTAGTCTTGTATAGTCGTGTTTAGTGTGCGTTATCTGCCTGCCTGAATCTACCTGTTTGTACTTGCCTGTTGTTATATTATTAATTTGTTGCAATTGGAGCCTTTTGACTTTGCACCTTCTTCTAACCGCACCACACCTGTGACACAGGTTGTCCTGCCCTTGCGTCAATAAACCCATCATTAGAGAAGAGCAGGAGGGGAAGTTATTTTCATTTAATATGAGGGCAAATTAATTTGTAAAACAATAATAGTGTGCACAGATAAATAATTTATAGAAAATACTGCAATATTTAATTAAAAATGGAAAAGAAAAAATATTCGATGGTGGCTAAATAAAATTCTGCAAGTAGTTGAAATGATTTTAGTTGTATTTCTCTAGACTAAAAGTGCTGTGAATTGCTTTTATTAAAATTGAAAAAAAAACTGATCTGTATTCTGATTGACTTGGACCCTACACAGTGTTCACTGCTCCCTGCTCCCAGAATACAGGACATCTTTTCACTTTCACTTCACTTGACAAAATGTGTTCATGCTACAACCGCCTGCAACATCTTCACACAGATGAAACTTGAGTCACGCATATTAGAGGACTCCTTTACGGTATAATGACATAATATATAAATTACCATACATTTGTGTAATATACATGTGCATATTATATCTCCATTTGTATTTGAATAAATGTATATTTATTGTTAATTAAATCAATACAAATATTATTAATTAAAACAAATTAATTACATTATATTATTAAATTATTCATTAAATGTATAAAGTATAAAATGTCATAAATGAAAGCACTTAATTGAGTGATACATGTCTGTTGTGATGTATTAGGCTATATGAGATATTTTATCCAGTTTAACAAGTAAATTGTGATGGTTGCACTGTAACTGTCACATCTCACACACTTTATATCTGGAAAAAAACATGTACAAAACAAACCCGAGACTAATTAAACTCAATAAAAACTATGGAGCAACAAATTATTTTCTAATGCATTTATAGTTATTTTTGTCGAATTTCTTTAGTACTGGAGTGATGCACAACGAGTGGTGGGTAAATTTCTGGTAGAATGAGTACTGACATGTTTTACTTAAGTCTATTGCTACTAAATAAATAATTCACTTTATTGAGTACAAGTTGAAGTACTGAAAATAATAAGAGTCAAGTACGAGTAAATAAGTAGTTTGTTGGAAAACATTCTATATGCTACAAAGTACTTTAGCATTTTTTTCTATTTATAGCCAAATTGGAGCAATGTGAGCATTATGAAGCACTAAACTTAAAAAAAATGTGAACCATTTGATTGTTCAGTCAGACAGCTTTGAGTCTAGTCAATCATTGAACTTTTCACCAATTGCAATCTCTGAGGTGAGCAAAGCCCTTAAATCTTTGGATGTTTTGAAATCGGCAGGTCCTGATGATCTAGAACCTTACTTTTTAAAGCTAGCAGCTGATTTTATTGCTCCACCTCTGACTTATATTTTTAACCTTTCACTTGACTTAAATGAAATTCCACTTATATAGAAATCAGCTTTTGTTCTTCCCTGTTTAAAGGCGGAGATCCCACACACCCCAATAACTACCGGCCTATTTCCAAGCTGTCAGTCTTGGCAAAAGTTCTTGAAACATTTGTCACCAATCAATTAAAAGAATTTATGTCTGTTAATAATACCCTGTCTGATTTTCAATCTGGTTTTAGAAAACAACATAGCACAACTACGGCAGCCTTAAAGGTACTAAATGATTTTATTGAATCTGTAGAAAACAAGAAACACTGTGCAGCCTTATTCATCGATCTATCAAAAGCCTTTGATACTGTTGATCATACTTTACTGATACAACGATTATCTAGTAGTGGATTAACTAAACATACGATTGGCTGGTTTAATAACTATCTTTCAAACAGAACTCAATGTGTACAGGCAGAAGGTTTTATCTCTGGCTCACTTAATGTCACTAAAGGTGTGCCACAGAGGTCAGTCCTAGGACCCCTCCTATTTACAATATATATATAAATAATATTGATCGTAATGTTCATAATGTAAAGTTTCATTATTATGCTGATGATACAGTTATATATAGTTCAGCATCTACACCCAATCTAGCTCTTTCTCAATTACAGTCTGCATTTGATATTGTTCAGCATAACTTAATTGAATTAAAACTGGTTTTAAATGTGGATAAAACGAAATGCATGTTGTTTTCTAAATCCAAATCAATCCCTCATAATAATCTTCTGCCTATTACTACGTCTCAAAGTTCAAAAATTGAGTTTGTGTCTCAGTACAGGTATCTGGGTATTTTAATTGATGACGCTCTCTCTTTTGGCCCTCATGTCCAGCAACTGGTGAAAAGACTGAAAGTGAAATTGGGTTTTTACTTTAGAATTAAATCCTGTCTTTCCTTTGAGGCAAAAAAGAGGCTTGTTGCAGCGACTTTTATGTCGGTACTGGATTATGGTGATGTAATATATATGCATGCATCTACACAATGTTTACATGCTTTAGACACTGTTTATCATGGTGCACTGAGGTTTATAACAAATCTTAAAACTCTCACCCATCATTGTGTGTTGTATGCTCGGGTTGGCTGGTCTGCGTTGTCCATCCGAAGCACAACTGTCAAGTATCCCGTTTTGGCCGGGAAAGTCCCGTATTTAACCCTTCTTTCCCGCCGTCCTCCAGTATTTTCCCGTAAATCTCCCGTATTTTAACCTGCGATATTAAAAAATAATAATGTCCCGGGCGGATTAAAAAAAAAAAAAAAACATTCGCAATCTGAGCTCTGTCACTAGCCACGCGATAACTGCCACCTCCAGTACCCTACTACAGGTACAGTTGTCGCGAGGTTAGTGTGTGAGAGGTCAGATGATGAGTTACAAAAAAAACAAAAAAAAATCGGACACGGATGATGGACGCTACAACAGAGACGGAAGGCACTCCTGCCACAAAACCAAAACCCTCATGTAAATACCGCGATCAATGGGACAGCGAATTTACTTTTCTGAAGAGGAGCAGGGTAGGGGACAGTCACGCGTTTTGTAACTGCCACTTTAGCATCTTAAAACCTGTTAACCATGCCAGTGCGCCGGCGCACTGAAGCGTTTTTTGTTTGTTTAAATAGTTCAAAGTTACTATCAGATTTAATGTTATTACCTTGACAAACTATACATCATTAAAAAGATATAACACTCAAGTTTCAGTATTTGACCACTATTGTATTCTCAGAAACTTTGAAGATGTTTCATACAAAATAAATTTCTAATAACTTTACAAAACTTTGTAGCTATTAATAACTATTTTTTTCATTATGAAAATAATTAATTCTACATTTACAATAAACTGCCAGGTGTCAGCTTTCAAATGAGATCATACTTGTGATTTTAGTGCAAAGTGTTTATGAACTGTAGGCTATCTGTTTCAGTTTGGGTATGCCATTTCTGTCTGAGGATTTTTCAAGAGTAGGGTTGCAGCCTAACAGGTTAAAGGATGCAAAGTCTGCAACAAATTTGAACAATAACTCACTAAAAGAGTAAAGAAAAGTTATGTGACATGTAAAGAAAAACTGTAAAAGAAAAGCAATATGAAATTAAAAGAATGTGTGGAATGAAAATAAAATGTAAATGTAGAGACAAGCAATGTTAAATGAACAAACAATATGCAAATAAGCCTTTAAAATAAATGTTCTTCATATATACCCTTTTGTGTTTTCATTTAGGCTATAACACTTGTCTTAAAATGTAAGGGATAACGTGACTGGAGCTTGGTTGCGGTGGTGGGACTGCTTGCGGTGGGCGTTGGAAAATTTCCCTTATTTTCAAATCCAAAACTTGACAGGTATGATCCGAAGACAGAAACATTGGCATGTTTTTATTTATAAATCTATCCTGGGTTTACTTCCTTCATATCTTTGTACATACATCTGTAAAAAGAATCCTAGCTATAGCCTCCGGTCACAGGAATTATTTTTACTGTCTGTTCCAGTGGTAAGGACTGAATTTGGAAAAAAGGCATTTAAATTTGCTGCTCCCTCTGCCTGTAATTGTTTGCAAAGTACATTGAAACTGAGGAATCTGGTCTCGTTGGACACTTTTAAAATAGTTTCAAATTATTTGGAGAATGAAACATCGGGCTGTAGATGTTTTAGCTAGTTATGCATTTGATACTGAAATTTTATTAGAGTTGCTTGTGTGTGTATATGTGTATGTATTGTTGGATGTTATTTGTTACACTCAAACGTGCTGTGTCTGTCCGTTTTGGCCAGGACGCTCTTGTAAAAAAGATTCTTAATCTCAATGTGCTTCTTTCCTGGTAAAATAAATGATATAATAATACAAACTCTCTCATGTAATGCTGTTTACAGTGCTTTAAACTAAACATGCACTTTCCACACTCTTTGGATTGGAATCTCACTTAAGATGGTGGAATACCCTATGAAGTCCACTTTCCAGGGAATGGAACGCACCTTGTGTGTCAAGGTCAGTTATTTATTTAGTAATTTTGGAAAATGTATTTTATTTGAGTTTATTTTAGATAATTTGAAATAACTAAAAAATAATTAAAAAAATATAAATAAATAATGGGAAAAATTAAGGTGTCGAATTTAAGGTGTTTTACTTGATAATAGTTATACTTGATAGTATAATAATATGTTTTTGGTCTCACTATTAGAGTGAATATTCTTCTCACAGTAATGAGAAAAACGGATATCACAGTGCGGACATTGTTGTTCCCTTTCGTTGTCACTCCGAGTTACGTCGGATGACGACGAATGGGGTTTCGCTTAGAAAGCTATCAACTTCGAGTATTACAAAACGATCCAATGGCAAAGAAATGCTATGGGTCTTCGGAATTTGCATAGCGTATCTCCGCCCTACCTCATGGGTATAAAAGGAAGATGCTGGCAACATGCAGATATGTTTTCGCTTCGGAGCCAAGTTTAATTTTTCACTCCCTAAGCCATCTCTGATTTTGTCAGCTTCTTCGAGACGAGCAAACTCTCTGGTGTTGGTGTGACGGCGATCTCCCGGCGAGTACACACTTCCTGCTTATCTGTGCGTGGTTTGCCAGTAAGTGTGTTTCTCCGGCGCTTCAGAACTTGAGGTTCTCTCACAAAAGAGCTTGCACGCTTGTCTTTTTAAAGATGCCTCGCCCGTGCACTTCTGGTTGCGGTCGACGTGTGTCTGACTCTGATGGGCACGAGTGCTGTCTGGTGTGGTTGGGCATTAATCACGCTAGAGCAGCGCTCGTGGATGAGTCATGTTCTCTCTGTGGGAATATGACCATCGGAACACTAAGATCGAGACTCAATGATCTCGCAAGAGAGAGAGTCCCCTCATCCCCACCCCGATCTAGCGCCTCCACGAGAGGCTCTACTTCGGCTGGTGGCCAGGGTGATCTGAGGGTGACTGTGAGGAACAAAGCGCAGACTATCCGTCCGTGTCCCACAGCACCTTCTTCTGTGTTGCAACCCGCGAGTGTTCAGGGGATTCCCATGGGACGGTCTTTTGATGTCCCGTGAGTTTCCTTTGGTGCTCCAGAGGAAGACGTGATGTCAATCGCAGCATCAAAGGCGGGTCTGATTCGTCTGGAAGTGACGACTCATCACAGCTGCCACCTTCGGGTGTGAATACGGCTGTGGCTCAGTCTGATCCAGAGACGGCCGCGAGCATTGGTTTAGAGTGGACCCCTCCACCCTGTCCCGAGCGCTCGCGGCTGGACGATTGGTTTTTGGGTGCAGCTGCGGCTTCCCGTCCGCAGCCTGCCCCAATACCTTTCATCCCAGACGTGCATGATGAAATCTCGAAGTCCTGGAAGACTCCCATGTCTTCCAGCTACCGCTCGTTGGTTTCACCCGCCTTTCCTCCCCTCGATGGGGCAGCTGCCCGTGGGTACACTGGGCTCCCCCCGGTTGAATGCTCTGTTGCGATGCAACTGTGTCCTCAGAGTGCTTCTTCTCGCGGCGAGCCTAAGCACCCATCCAAAGCCTGTAGGTTTTCCTCTACGTTAGTGGCGAAGTCTTACAGAGCGGCGGGAAAGTCGGCTGTCTCTCTGCATGCCATGGCCACTCTGCAGGTCTACCAGTCCCAGATGCTAAGGGACATGCACAAGGGTAGGATGGACCCAGGACTCTTCGATGAGCTGCGCGCCGCCACCGACCTCGCTCTCCGGGCGACGAAGGTGACCGCACGCTCCCTGGGTCTGGTGATGTCCACAGCTGTGGTCCAGGAGAGAAATTTGTGGCTGAACCTGGCTGACATGCGGGATGCTGAGCGGTCCCGTCCCGCCTATTCGTCGGTGCGCCAGAGGATTTCGCCCAACAGTTCTCCACCGCCCAGAAACAGACTGAGGCGATCAAACATATTCTGCCCCGATGGCCCGCTGCTGCCTCCACCCAGCCGACCGGGCAGAATCCTCAGTCTGCAACAGTGCGCGCCCTCCCCGGACCGTGCTGCTCTCATCCTCCTCTGTCGCCAGCCCCCTGGCAGAGCAGACCGCCGTGTAACGTTCGTCCTTCCCTGGTCTCCTCTGTCAGGGCGCGGTCAATGACTGTGCCCCCACACCGGGCTGCTATGCCGTCCATGTCTGGGCCAGTCATTCCGCCTCGCTGCACCACCGATGGGAAGTCTGTGGTTCGTATGACCCCGCTGGTACAGTTATTGGGAGCTTGGTTAGAGCTTCCAAACCTGTCCCGCTGGGTCGCTCGGACGATCAGGCTCGGTACGTGATTCAGTTTGCGCGGTCTCCTCCCCGCTTCAGGGGAGTCCGCTCCACTCTGGTCGTTGGCAATGCCCCTATCATGAGAGCGGAGGTTGCCACCCTGCTGGCGAAGGGTGCGATCGAGGCTGTCCCTCCAGCCGAAATGAGGTCTGGCTTCTACAGCCCCTACTTCATTGTCCCGAAGAAAACGGTGGGTTACGGCCAATCCTGGCACGGCCAAACGCATTTTCGATTGTGTGCGGCCCCAGGATTGGTTTGCAGCGATCGACCTGAAGGACGCCTACTTTCGTGTCTCCATTCTCCCTCTACAAAGAGCCGGTCCTACAGTTTGCTTTCGAGGAGCAGGCATATCAGTACGCGGTTCTCCCATTGGGGTTAGCCCTGTCTCCTCGCATCTTCACGAAGGTCGTCGAGTCAGCCCTTGTTCCCCTACGGGAACACGGGGTTCGCATCCTGAGTTATCTCGACGACTGGCTGATCCTAGCTCACTCTTGAGACCAGGTTTGCGAACACAGGGACCTAGTGCTCCGGCACCTAGTCCGTCTGGGCCTTCGGGTCAACTGGGAGAAGAGCAAACTTTGCCCCGTGCAGAGGATCTCTGTTCTCGATATGGAAATCGACTCGGTCGCCATGTAAAAGGCGCAGCTTACGAGCGAGCGCGTGCAGTCACTGCTGACTTGCCTGAAACAGTTCGAGGGCAAGAGTGCGGTTCCACTGAAACTTTTTTAGAGGCTCCTGGGGCATATGGTATCTGCAGCCGCGGCAACGCCGCTCGGATTGCTTCATATGAGACCGCTTCGGCTTTGGCTTTGCGACCGAGTCCCGAGGTGGGCATGGCAACACGGCACCCTCCGAGTACCACTGTCAGTGCCTGTCCTAAGAACCCTGAGCAGTGCCAGGCCTTCTTACACTTCTTTGATGACAAAATTAGCCAAATTTACCAATGCTTCAACCCAAATGCTATCTCTATCTCTTCTTCTCCTTCCTCTTTAGGACCTCAGCTTTCCCATTTCACTGCTATAGACTCCCTCACTATCACTGACATCATAAATAAGTCCAACTCCTCATCGTGTCAGCTTGACCCTGTCCCCACCCCTCTACTTAAAGCTTGTATCACATCCTTATCTGAACCCATTGCATTGATTGTAAACACCTGCCTCAACTCTGGTGCTGTGCCTGCTGCCCTCAAGACTGCTGCAGTCACACCCATTCTCAAAAAAGCTGACTGCGACCCCACATCACTATGTAACTACCGCCCTATCTCCAACCTCCCCTTCCTGGCCAAGGTATTGGAAAGAGTGGTGGCCTCACAACTACACACCTTTCTTAATCACCATGACCTGTATGAGCCTTTTCAATCTGGTTTCCGTTCATGTCACAGTACAGAGACTGCCCTTCTGCGCATCGTTAACGACCTTCTACTGTCTGCTGACTCTGGTTCACTTAACATTCTCATCCTCCTTGACCTTAGTGCTGCCTTCGATACTATCAATCACAATGTTCTAATCACCCGTCTGTCTGCTATTGGTGTTTCTGGTACAGCCCTCAATTGGTTCCAGTCTTACCTCTTCAACAGAAAGCAGTTTGTGACGCTTGGTCCTCATCAGTCTTCCAAGTCCTCTGTCACACGTGGTGTCCCCCAGGGTTCTGTACTTGGGCCCCTCCTCTTTCTCATATACATCCTCCCTATTGGCCCGATTATACGCAGCCACGGTCTTAAATTCCACTGTTATGCAGATTATATCCAACTCTATTTGACCACTCACTCTCCCTCCACCACTGTGCTCCCTCACTGACTGCCTCTCTGACCTAAAAGTATGGATGCAAAACAATTTTCTTAAACTCAATACAGATAAAACTGAAATTCTGCTGATTGGCCCTAAAAGCATCCTCTCTAAATCTCCCAGTCTCACTCTCAATATTGATGGTTCATCTGTCCACCCTACCCCTGTTGTCAAAAACCTTGGCATTTTGCTTGACTCCACCCTTAGACTACTGCAACTCACTTTTCCTTGGTCTCCCTGTCAAATCACTTCAAAGGTTACAATATATTCAAAACTCAGCAGCCAGGCTCCTCACCCATACCAGACGATCGGCACACATCACCCCCATTCTATACCAACTCCACTGGCTACCAGTTCCGTCCCGGATCAAATACAAAGTAGTACTACTCACCTTCAAAGCGATCCATAACCTTTCTCCCCCCTACATCCGCGACCTCCTGATCCTGTACACTCCATCCCACTCACTCAGATCTTCTGACCAAAATCTCTTGGCTATCCCCCGCTCCAGACTTTGCACCCTGGGTGGCAGATCCTTCAGTGTCTTGGCCCCCAAACTCCCTCCCACAACCTCTTCGTGACTGTCCTTCACTTCCCCTCTTTAAAGCTCATCTCAAGACCTTTTTGTTTAATGATCATTTTTCCACACCAAACTCGTAGCTTCATATTGATAACTTGTCGTTGTTGTATTGTTTTGGTTGTTGCTGTTGTGTATACTTTCCTTCCCACTATGTAAAGCGACCTTGGGTTTGAGAAAGGCGCTATATAAAATAAACTTATTATTATTATTATTATTATTACCAGTTACTCCAACCTGCCGTCAGTCCTTCACCCCGTGGTCGAACCTCAGTTTTCTACGGGCCGAAGTGCCCCTGGAACAAGCTTCCCGGCATGTTGTTGTAACGAAAAATGCCTCTACCACGGGCTGGGGCGCCATGTGCAATGGACGTGCTGCCGCGTGCTCCTGGACAGGACCCCGACGCCTATGGCACGTCAATTGCCTCGAGTTGCTGGCTGTACGTCTTGCACTCCGCCGCTTCCGGGCCAAGCTCAAGAATCAACACTTACTAGTCCGATCAGACAATACCGCCACCGTAGCGTACATCAACCGTCTAGGTGGTCTACCTTCCCGCCGTATGTCGCAACCCGCCCACCACCTCCGTATGCGTTGAAGTGGAACCTCTTCGTCAACTGGTGCTCTTCTCACCGAGGAGACCCCCGGAGATGTTCGATGATTTTCGTGCTTCCTTCCTACAAAATGGGTTGGAGCGAGGGCTGTCTCCCTCCATCCTAAAAGTCTATGTCGCCACCATTGCCTGCACAGTATGACTGTGTTGAAGGTAAGTCCTTGGGAAAGCATGACTTGATCGTCAGGTGCCTGAGAGGAGCGAGGAGACTGAATCCTCCTCGCCCTCCTCTCGTTCCCTCTTGGGGCCTCTCAGTGGTGTTAACTGCCCTGCAGAGTGCTCCATTTGAGCCTCTGCAATCAGTGGAGCTTAAGTTCCTGTCAATGAAGACAGTGCTCCTGGTTGCACTGGCCTCCATCAAGAGGGTAGGGGACCTGCACGCATTCTCCGTTTGACGAAGCGTGCCTGTAATTCGGGCCGGCTTACTCTCACGTGATCCTGAGACCCAGGCCTGGATATGTGTCCAAGGTTCCTACCACTCCCTTTCGGGACCAGGTGGTGAACCTGCAAGCGCTGCCCCTGGAGGAGGCAGACCCAGCCTTGGTACTGCTCTGTCCAGTACGTGCTCTCCGCACCTATGTAGACTGAATGCAGTGTTTCAGTACCTCAGACCAGCTCTTGGTCTGTTATGGTGGGAAGCTGAAGGGAAAGGCTCTCTCCAAGCATAGGTTGTCTCACTGGATAGTGGACGCCATTGCTTTGGCATACCAACAGCAAGGTCGACCGTGCCCCCTTGGTGTGACTGCCCACTCCACTGGAGTGTGGCGCCCTCTTTGGCTCTAGCACATGGTGCCTTGCTAACAGACATCTGTATAGCTTGGGCGACACCAAACACATTCGCCAGATTCTACAATCTGCTCAGGTGTCTTCGCTTGCTCACCATTGTGTATACTCCCTGAGTAGGGAACGGAGACGTTACGTCTGCCTGCCACTTCCGCTGTACCGCGGGGATTGCCTGAGCTGAGTCTTGGCTCCTCAGCGAAGAAACATATCTGCATGTTGCTAGCGTCTTCTTTTTATACCCACGAGGTAGGGCGGATATACGCTATGCAAATTCCGCAGACCCATGGCATTTCTTTGCCATTGGCTCGTTTTGTATTTCTCGAAGTTGATAGGCTTTCTAAGCGAAACCAAATTTGTCGTCACCCGACGTAACGTCTCCGTTCCCTGCTCAGGGAACGAGGGTTACATACGTAACCGAGACGTTTCATCAGTTGCATATTGTACTTTTAATTGGGTCCAACGAGGTTACACAAGATAGAAGCACGGTTAACACAACGTGACCCATAACTAAAAGAGTCAACAAACAACACCAGTCTAAATAAGGTGTGAAATACAATAAACTTCAAATAAGTTCAAATTATTCTATTGTGTATGCTGGGAAATTCCAGCGATGGATTTTGTGCAGTTGCTATGGTACAGTTACATAATTGAGCAACAATAGATTAGACCAGTGGTTCTCAACTCCAGTCCTCGGGACCCACTGCTCTGCACATTTTGTATGTCTCTCTTATCTGACACACTCAGTTCAGATCATGGAGTCTCTCCTAACGAGCTAATGATCTGAATCAGGTGTGTTACATACGGAGACATACAAAATGTGCAGAGCAGTGGGTCCCAAGGACTGGAGTTGAGAACCACTGGATTAGACTGTGTAAAATGTGTATGTCATAATATCCATGATTAAATCTGAGAGTAGATACAGTAGTAAATGTACATTACAATATTGATATTAGCTAAATGTATATTTGCTATTTCAATCATTTGGACGCCTGAAATGTTAGGCCCTGTTTACACTTGGTATTAAGATGTGTTTTGGTCGATTGGATCACAAGTAGACGATGAAGACATACCGGTTTACACCTGGTGTTTCAATCCGTCTCTCTTGTCCACTTCCAACCACTTCTGTCCTAATTTCTTCAAAGGGGAGGGTCTAAGGGCGAGGGGTCAAAGGGGAGGGTCTAAGAGGATCTCCCTGCCGCCCCCTGCAGCCAGCCTTAGCATCCGTCTTTCCCCCAAGCCTTGTCCTTTCTACGGAGCCAGAGCCAAAAGCTCTCTTGCTTTGCCTCTTCTGCCAGTTCTTTGAGGACTCTCTCCAGTCTGGCACCTGGATGGAGGTTCCAGTGAAGCCCCTGCAACCAACTTCCACTGGGTAGGAAGTATGCTCTCCACCCAGCTTGTGCGCATGCAGCTGCCAGTTCCGCATACCTCTCCTTTTTTCTTTCAAAGGCAGCCTCCAGCCCATCCTCCCATGTCACGGTCAGTTCAGCCATAACGTCCGTCTTAGTGGCGATAGACCAAATCACGATGTCTGGCCGGAGGGAGGTTATGGCGATCTCCTGAGGGAACTTCAACTGGCGATTCAGGTCAGCTCTAAGGGCCCACTCCCCTCCAGGTGTCAGCAAGGACCTCTCTCTCACTGTGCTATTAAGTGCCTCTCCCCCTTGTCTAACAAACTGGATGGGCGGGTGTGATGTTGTTGGGCTGGCACGGTTCACTTCGAGCCTGCGTGCTTCGATGGCTTCTGCTAACTTTCGTAGGACTCTGTCATGACGCCACCCATAGCGCCCCTGGGTCAACGCAGTCTTGCAACCAGAGAGAATGTGCTGGAGGCTGGGACATTGGTGGCCACAAAGCTAGCAGGGCTCCTCTGTGCCATACCAGCGGTGCAGGTTTTGGGGGCTTGGGAGAGTGTCATACGTGGCTCTGATCAAGAAACTTAGCCTTGCTTGGGGCAACTTCCATAGATCAGACCACGTGAGGGACCTATCGGTGACAGCCTCCCAGGTGGACCATCTGCCTTGCTGGGCTTGGGTCACTGCCATAACCCTGTAGCCCTCCTCTTCCCCCCTCCTGACTTCCGAAATCACGAGCTGTTTCCTTTCCTCCCTTGAGGCTTTGGACCATGGCTTGAGTGGTGTTCGCCATCCAAATCCTGCTGTGCCAAATTGCACCGCCCCTACGACCTCCTGGTGTTTCAGCCGGGTAATGGCCTGGTCTACTGCCTGTGATGCGTCCCATGTTCCTGTTCTGACTCGGACTTTGGCACTCTGTACGACTGGGTCAAGTGAATCTTTTAGTTCGAACAGCAGTCTCACCTTCTCCAGTTTATAGCCCAAGCTTATGGTTTTCAACGGAAGTCTCAAGGTGTTCCTTCCGAATAGAGCTGCCCTTGACAGGCATCGTGGAAGGCCTAGCCAGTTCCAGATGTAATTGTTTGCCTTAGCATCCATCTTCGAGACTGCTGAAGAGGGGATGTCACACAGCTTTAAGGGCCACATGAGGCGATGGAACAGGGTGAACTAGTAGCACCAGACCCTAAACTTGGCGGGTAGAGGGCTTTGGTCGATCTTCTTCAGACCAGCAGTGAGCTGTGCAGTCACTGAGAGTGCCATCTTTTTGTCTGACAGGTCAGCTGTGTATAGCCTTCCCAAGCTTTTCACCGGCTGTTCTGCCAGGCGTGGAATCTCCTCGCCATCCACTGTGAAGTAGTGTCGTCTCTCCTGGCTCCTTTGCGAATTGAGACACTGCGAGACTTGGATGGCTTTATCTTCATCCTGGCCCATGTCAACAGTTCCTCAAATCTCTTTAGGAGTCTGTGAGTGCATGCTACTGTCTGTAGGAGTGTGGTGACGTCATCCATGTAGCATCTGATAGCTGGAAGTCGCTGCCCTGCTGGCGATCTTCCTTTAACCATTTGTCTTCCTCCAACTAGGATGACCTCAAAGGCTGCTGCAAAGAAAATTGGGGAGATTGAACAACCTATGGCTATTCCCTTCTGCTGTTGGTACCACCCAGTTGTAGTTGTTGATGTAGAGTAGCACACTTGGAGGTTACACACTTGGAGATCAAATAATTATTCAAAACACTAACACATGTTCTCTTCCAACAAAAAAAACAAACACTATCATCAGCTGAAATTACAGAAACTGCATTATTTTATGTGTCAGGTCTGCCCTTATACAATAGACAGTATATTGTATTGATCATAGATTGTGTTTTGGACTGTAGTTTCTTTTGATGCCTCTCTAGATTTTTGTTTTGTTGGGTTTAGTAAATGGATGCATTTTGTTTCTTTTGCTGAAGAAGTTCAATACAAAAAATGAATGACCATCTCAGAGTAGCTTTATAGAATGTACAGTTTATGAAAAAAAAAGACAGAGAAATAATTGCTGCAGTAAAGATTTTATTTGCAAAAGGATATTGCTGCAAGATATACAAACAGAAAAAGCACTGGAATAATAAATTTAAAAAAAAGTAATCTTCTAATCTGCCCGGTCTTCTGCATTTGGGCACATGTTCTCATCCACATCACACCTGATATCTTCTCCGGCAAGGCATCGTGGGAAGAATCTTTTGGCATGCCTTATCCACCCCTGGCAGTGTTCAGCTGTGATGTCTTGGCATGCAGCATCCATTGCATCCAGGAGGGACATTTGGTCATGTGGACGATGGTCAAAAACCTTCCATCTCCAGACTGAGAAAAACTCTTCAATGGGGAAAGGGGAGTAAGGGGCAAGGAAATGGGACATCATCTTTGAAAGTGCGTCAAACCAGGCTGTGACTGTACGGGAATGGTGGAATGCCACATTGTCCTATATGATCACTTATATTGGCAAGTGGTCTCCCACCTGTCCCCTTTCTACCTCTGGCACCAGTCTTTCGTGCAGGTCTTCTAAAAACAGGAGAAGGCGGTCTGTGTGGTGGGGGCCAATCTCACATTTATACAACGGAGTGCACCGTTGTTGGAGATTGTGGCGCACATGGTAATGTTGGCTCCTCTCTGGCCCGACACAGTAACTGTGGCCCTTTTGCCAATTATGTTTCTCCCACGGCGACGCCTTTTTGCCAAGTTGAAGCCATCCTCGTCAACATAGATAATTTCATGTGGGACTTGATTGGCCTCCAATTCCATGACTCTCTGAAAGTAATTAGACACAGTGTATGTAAATGCTGTGCTGTATATCTACTGTATGTCCTACTGTATGTCCTAAAGTACCTAATGTACCATGGGGTGGTGATGGCGCAGTTGATAAGACACATGCCTCTGGTGTGAGAGATCCGGGTTCGAATCCACTGTGAGACACCAATGTGTCCCTGAGCAAGACTCTTAACCTCTAGTTGCTCCAGAGGCGTGCCACCTCTGAAATATAGCAATTGTAAGTCGCTTTGGATAAAAGCGTCAGCTAAATGAATAAATGTAAATGTACTCCAGGTTTATAGAGGTTTATAGAGCAAAACACACTGTGTATACTACAGTAACGACTGTATTGAATAACCTTACCTGAACGTATTGGTGATGAAGTTCTTTGATGCGCTCACTGTTCCTTTCAAAAGGAACTTTGTATAGTTGTTTCATTCGGACTCTGTGTTTAGCTAGAGTCCGAGAAATGGATGTTATGCTGATTACTGAAATGTTCCCAAAGACAAGGTTGTCTTCTACAACTCTAAGCTGAATGTCCTTCAGTTTTATTTCATTGGCAGCAATCACCATGTTGACAATAGCAAGTTCCTGTTCTTCATTCAGGAGCTTTCCTCTGCCCCCTGAGGGAGGTAGATGTTGAATCCTTAGAGGGACAAAATACAGTTACATTTTAGAGACCGGAGGCATACAGTCACTCTAATAAATGGCCAAATTATTTACACTTTGTTGTAGGAGAAGCAATATCCTACCTGTTGGTTTCTCTGAAAATACTGACAATGGATGCCACTGTGTCCCGGCTGAGATTTGGCTGTACTCGTTCACCAGCCTCTCTGTATGATAGCCCATGGTTTATGACATGGTCTACGATAGTAGCTATTATTTAATCAGTTACCCTAGCTCTGGTCCTTCTTTGAGCGACACCACGCATTCTAACTCCTCTCCCTCTACCTTGCCCCACTCCTCTCCCTCGTCCTTGCCCCACTCCTCTCCCTTGTCCTTGTCCCACTCCTCTCCCTCTACCTTGCCCCACTTCTCTCCCTTGTCCTTGTCCCACTCCTCTCCCTCTACCTTGCCCCACTTCTCTCCCTTGTCCTTGTCCTTGCCCCATTCCTCTCCCTTGTCCTTGCCCGACTCCTCTCCCTTGTCCTTGCCCCACTCCTCTCCCTTGTCCTTGTCCTTGCCCCACTCCTCTCCCTTGTCCTTGCCCCACTCTTCTCCCTTGTCCTTGTCCCACTCCTCTCCCTTGTCCTTGTCCCACTCCTCTCCCTTCTCCTTTCCCCACTCCTCTCCCTTGTCCTTGTCCCACTCCTATCCCTTGTCCTTGTCCCACTCCTCTCCCTCGTGCAGGCATTTCTTTCTTTCTTTCTTTCTTTGTGTTGCTCTATATTGTTCCTTTTCCACACAAGATCAGCCCAAAGAGTCCTTTTTAAGAACATATGATCATGCGATTGAAAGAACCTCAACACCTGAGTGTGCTTCCTAGATGGGAATCAGCTGTGATTTATATATTTGCATAACTTCAATAAGCTGTTTCTCATTAGCAATGGAATAAGATACAGGGAATATATTTGTGTTTCAATTCACAATATGAACAGCTGTTCACTTTGACTTTAGTTTATATAAGTTATGTTTAGAACATGATGTTATCTGTTCTGACATACAGTGTGAAAGCATTTGTAAATTTGACTGTAAAATTACATTGTTTTGGTCTTGGTTGAGCTTGTGTGTAAAAAGTTCAAGCATTTTAAATTTGTGTTAATTGTATGCATTTTGTGTTAAAGCAACAAAAAATGTGTTAATAGTATAGCAAATACAGACGGATGTAGTGCTAACTGTGTTAAGAGTTTAGGAAATGTGTTAAAAGTATTGAAAAAACTGTCATAGCGATTGGAAAAAACTGTAATACCAGGTGTAGACAGGGCCTTAGTGCCCTTACACGGCATGCGCGATTATTTTTATTTGATTAAAAGTGGTGAAGATGAGAGCTGTCCAAATGCTGCTTAATTAAATAGCTGGAAGCCTTAATCAATTTGAATTTTAATCAAGTCTTCAAACTAGTACTCCACACGTAATGGCCGCATGTGAATCTTTTTGTTGTTGTTGTTGTTGTTGTTGTTGTTGTTGTTGTTGACATCCTTTTCATGCGAACAAGATCTCAAACAATTTCAAGCACAATGTGCAGCCGAGGGATGTGGCATTTTGCAGAATGTCACATCGACATGATATTGCGCTCTTCCATTAATCTTCCAGCTGTAGCGATATGTGTCTTGATGAATTTTTTTTATATCCACATCAATCATCCTGTCTTCAGAAACCAGACCTTATTTATCATAAGTTCTCAAATTCTTTTAAAAGCCATTCCCTTAAGTTCATAAATTCAAAGACATCAATGAACTGATTAGAGAGAACATGAAAAATAGCCGTTCTTAGTTTTAGGACATGATTTTAAATGAAGCAGTGTGATGAATGTGGCTTTAAAATGGTGAATTGCTAATTGAACTCAGCAGTCCATGCCGGTGACTACTTGACGTTCCTGCTCAAAAGTGAAACGTTCTGATCAATTAGACTCATCATATTGTAAGATGTGATGCTTGAGGATGACAGCGGTGGCCTTTTGGTTTGCCTGTGGTCTGCAGGAACATTGTCAAGGGCTCCCTGTGGGTATACTATAGATGCTGTGAATGTTTTGTTCTCAAAACCACTCAAAACCTTCTTACATTTTTCAAAGAATCCTTGTCATAGGATATTTATTATTTATTTCTGTCTTGTCAGATGTACATTGAAATGCACGTTATTTTTACTTCAGTCAGGATTTGATAAATGCTTGAACAGTGATTAGTGTGAAGTCCAAACCAGTCTAGTAATTGTAACTTTATTTCTCAGTATTATTTTATATATAATGTGACTTTTACATCTACTTTGTAAACTTCGCAACTTTATTTCTCAGTCTGACTTTAAATATTAAATAGCATATCATAATGTGACTTCATATGTCCAATTGACTAGTTCTTGTAATTTCAACTAGCTATATTTTGAAAGTGAATTTATATATCACAATTTTGAGTTTATTTCTTGTAATTGTGACTTTATTTCTCATAATTGTGATTTTACATCTCAGAAAATGACACGCAATGTGATTTTATACCTCAAATTTGGAACTTAATGTAACTATCAATTGCAACTTAATTTCTCATAATTGCAACTTTATTATTATTATTTAGCAATTGTGACATTTCTTGTAAAATAGATTTTATTTCTTGTAATTGTGACTATAGCTCACATATAATATCAGTAGTGCAAGTGTACCTGGCAGGATATAGGGACAGAGGTAGGTGAATCAACACAAAGCTTTATTAATGTGACTAAAGTGCAACGGTGAGTCTTTCAAAGTTCAAGGGTGAATTCGGTGAAGATTAGGGTGCGGGACGGATTCCAGGTGAATAGATCCTCTTCAGTTTATCCAATGTCAAACAAACACAGTTCGGTGATACTTGTCTTTTCTCTCATAGATGCAGCCACGAGCAAGTTGAACTCAGGAGGAATACAGGGTCTCAGGATACACGGATTCAGGCGAGGATTCTGGGAACATCGGAACAAGGACACAGAGGTTAGTAATCAATAGGTGAGTATACATAACTTGACGGGTGTTGGCAGCATCAGAGACTTCGTGCGACAGGGGAAATGGTCTGTTCCTGTTGGAGGCTTGACCCTGACTGAGGCTGTGGAGAGTGTTTTTATGGAGCTGGCTGATGAGGCTGTTGATTGTAAACAGGTGCAGGTGATAATTCAGGGGAGAGTGATTGCAGGTGTGCCAAAGAGGATTCTGGGAAATGTAGTGCAAAAGATAGACGGTGAACCGTGACAGTACCTAATATGTTCGCATGAACATTGCTATACTATTTGTGTATATGTAGTGTTAACATCTTTATTTATTTATGTCTCAAGTGAACCACATTTAAGTTATGTTAAAATTGATTTTATTATGAACAATCACTATCTTTGATAATACTTTTCACAGTTTGAGTGGTGCAATTTTTAGGGAATCATTCTGATTTAGGAAGCATTATATACTCTTACTACATTAAAGGAAGATCTTTCTAAAATTTAGAAACATTCTTGTAATGTTTTGAGATGTTGTTTTGAGAAAACATTGAAGTGACAGGTAGAGATGTATGTGGTATGATGGAACTGCTCCTTCACTGTCACAACACAAAGTCCTGACTTCACTCAGTCATTTTTGCTCTTAAGTCTGTGCCTTATCGTTTTGTCATTTGAGTGATTCGAATGGAACAACCATTTGTTCACACTAGGTCTGTCAAGGAAAAACTGCTGCCATTTTCCCCTTTTGTGAGTCAAACCAAGTGAAGTATTCTTTTCATTCTACAGGCTGAGAGCAAAAAAAAAAAAAAATTCAAATATAGGTACTCTGAAACTGTGGTGCAACATAAACAATTTTTTGTTCATTGATATTCATATTATTCATTGATAATATCGTGATATGATGAAATGAGTCTGGTAACATGACATGCAAGAGTAAAGCAGTCCAAGTACACCTGGCTACACTATCAAAATGCTTTTATGAGGCGAAATGTAAATACAGTCAGTTATGTCTGAAAGGATTAAAAAGACAGGACAAACCACATCTTATATTTCACTAGAGATCTGTGCATTGCTGTGAATGCAGTTTATTTGATCTCCCACTGTCTATGATGTCATCAGTAATAATCCAACAACAGTAAAGATGAGAAAGAGAAAAATCCTTCACAGCTCTTGAATCACTCACAGCTCTTTATTGCTTGTAATATTTCAAATTTTTGATTGAACCATGTGGTACAGTCGATCGCACATTATATCATTCCCATTTTAGGGGTGTTTTTGTCCGTTCAAGTTGAATTATAATGCTCAGTCTCAATCTTTCTACCACTTAACGGGTGTAAGCAAAATGGAATTGTAATATAAACTGCCATAGTTTTGACAAACCGGTATTTCCACCTCCATATTCACATTATTGATTTAGGCGGGCAAGATCTGTAATTGGCTATATAATATGTCAGATAATTTTTACAGAGCCAAAGATTGTCACTGAAATAAGTGCCCTGAGCAATATCACTTTTTTTTCAAACACACCTGTAAAATCAACTCTAATAAAAAAGCTATTTAAAAAAAAAGCATTTTACAGAATCTATTTTATAGATTGTGATGACAAGTAGAGTAGGTTTGGGTTGCATTATTTCAATGGGTGGGGTGGATAGGCCATTTATAGGTTGTCAGGCAGAGTTATTGAGTTGTCTGCCAGCCTGTTAGTCTGCTGGATTAATATATATATATATCATATATTTTTGGTCATATTTTTTGAGACAATGCAAGACACACACAAACACATGTCTATCTTCATAATTCTAGTTCCCCTTCAGGGACTACCGCTGCGTGAAATCGCAGTGGGAACGCCCTTCAGCGTGACGCGTCACGCCAGCTTTTTGTTACTTCAGCAAGCCCTGTGTGTGTCTGAAATCTATCGATTGTGTTTGTCTGTTAAGACAGGAGTTTCTCACTATATATATATATATATATATATATATATATATATATATATATATAAAAAAAAATATGAGTGTTAAAGTGACGAGCGAGCAATATAGAAAGTGTCATGTAGAAAAGGGAATCCAAGGCACTCTTCTTTAGAAAATTAAAAAGCCTTTATTAAACTGGCTATATCATGATTGAAAAAATTATTAAAACATGTGGGGGAAAATACAACCCACGCATAGCGGCACAACCAGCCTTCTTCAGGGTATATTTTCCAAACAAACAATTTCCTCATTTATAGATGCTAATTGGGAACACCTGATTGACAAATAGCCTGCACATACATAGAAGGTCCACTAGGAGGTAGTACAAAAAACAAAACAAAAAAACAAAAAAAACATCACAGAAAAGGGCTGAAATCTATTTCTTCATTTAAACCAGGATATACTGTGGCCTGTAATTCATATATATAAAATGTTTCTCTCTGTAGAAGTAATTTTAATCGGTCACCACCCCGAATACTCTTTTTGATTGTTTCTAAACCCTCAACCATTAGACCTTCTGGGTTGTTATTGTGCACGTTTTGGAAGTGTTTTGCCATAGGATAATCTAAATTGGCTTTTCTAATGGCATTCTTATGCTCAGATACTCTCTTTAAGACGTCTCTTGGTCCGGCCTACATAAAAGCATCCACATATGCATGATAACCTATTGTAAGGAACTTTTTGGAAACATTAATAATCAATAATATCTTTTTATTATTAATTATAAATATTTGGGTCAGTTAATTGGATTAACTTGATGTGGCTGAATTAATATTACAATCAATGAATCAGTCCGTCCAAAGAACTATTTTGATTATTAATTTATTCTAAGAAAAGGGTATCTTCCATGGCCACAGAAGAATAATTATTTCTTCGCCTGTACAGCACTTTGAGCCAGTAGCAAAAACCGTGATCGTAAAGTGACTTGTTTTGCAAACAAAACAGAACCAAATACATATTATGTACAAGTTTTATTAACTAAATATAGATATTTATATGAATATAAATAAACTAAACAACATACACACATGAATACATAAATAGGTTAGTGATAGGATGAAATTGGAAACCGGAAGAGGGTCTATGAGGAGAACCATCAGAATTTCATTTTCACATTTCATTGAATTGAATACTTGCATTTGTAATGGGAACAATTCTTGAAGTTGTTGAAAATTGAAGTCGTTGATGGTTCAGGCAGCGTCAAGTGGAAGTTGGTTGAGCGTTCTCTTTCTCCAGGAACGCATGGCTGGTTTGGGCAAGGCCTGGGACTCTGTTGAGGCCACGCCGAGCACCCAGGAGAAGTGAGGAAGTCGGAAGGATGGGTGATTGGAGTTGTTGTTGGTTGGAGTCTTTGTTCCAAAACTCTTGAGATTGTCCTTGGTTCTTTGTGAGAGAGTCATCTCTCTCCTGCCTGAGCCCATATCTGGTTGGAATCGAGGCCTGCTGGGCCCTGGGGCCCCCGTGGAGGGGGAGGGGGGCTCCCCAGTATCACCAGAACAGTGTTGCGGCTGGATGAAAGAACTAAGAGAGGGAGGTCACATGTGGACTGTCTCTAATAAGGCCTGGAGAAGATCCTCCCCTAAGGGTTGAACTCGACCAATCAGAAAGGGGACATGTCTGAGAGGGAAAGTGGCTCTTAGTTGATTTATGGTCTTTGTCCCCAGCATGCTTAGACTGTTCATTCAAGCTCAAATAGACATAACAAATTCACATTGCATTCTAAGAGAAGGTGATGTATATTAAAAGTGTGTGTCATTAAATGAGGATTAATTTGCTAGGAAGCATGATACAGGTGAGGTTATATTGACCGTTGGGTGGTCGTTCAACCACATACACCCCAATCAAACATACCATGTTGTTATACCTAATAGTACACGAGACAGTAAATCATCACAGTTTCTGTGAGGCATGTTCCTTCATAGATCAGAGAAACACCGCAAAGTTTATTTAATTAAAGATGGTCTCTCTCTCTTAAGCATGTGGCGCATGTGGCCACATTCCTTTGAGGTCGTAAAGTCTGTTATCAGTCTTAAAGTGTTCTGTAACCGGACACCCGGCTGACAAAGTAACTTAATTTGTGAGGTTAGTTTTGGGGGAGAGTTTCATAGACCTTTATATTCATTAAATATAGTGAATATGAATAATTAGTGTGTGTCTGATTGGTCCAGACCCTACATCCCCCCCTTTCGACCGTTGTTGTCCCCCTCAAGGACAACCATGATCGAAGTTGAAAGTGCCGACAGATCAGACACACCTTTGTCATAGAAGGCTGGAAGGCCATGGTGGCCTCTGGTTGCTCGCGTCTTCTGGAGTGGTGGTCGTTCCACGGCGGTTGATGTGGACAGTAGCCCAGTACAGGTCTCTGCAGCAGGTGTTGGGGCAGAAGGTGCCTTGACTGGGTATCATCTGTCATTCTGGAGTTAGGGTGAAATTGTGGTTCTTGAAGAAGGATGAGGTTTCCAGCTTTGATTCAGGTTTGGCCTCAGCAGGGCAGCGTGTGTCTTGGATCAGAGACTGCAGACCAGCTGAGTTTGAGTAAAGTCATTCTGGAAGACAGTAAACAGCTGTTTCATGGAGTTCACTGTCTGGTTCAGCCGAACGCTGTGGGTGTTGAGAATTACCACAGTTCCCTTCGATGTCTTGCCGATGGACGGCAGGGAGGCACTCTGTGTTGTGAGTTGCCCTTTTAGCTGTGGGATTTCAGTTTGAATTTCAGCCACACGTTGTCTCACGGTGGCTAGGTTCAGTGCGTTGACACTGGACATGCCAATGTTAACAGAGTTCCGACGGCAGTGGCGGTTGTGTCCATCTGGCTCGGCTTGTGTGACATTTTTTTTTTCAAGTTGGTTGAGCATGTGTTCGACATTGGCCTCAGCGTGGGCGAGGGAGTGGAGTCGAACATACACTCTCTGGGTGTTGGTCCTGCAGTTGGTGATAAGGAGTCCTGGTTGTTCCTTCGGGACGCTGCCTGATACCGGACCTGGTGAGATGACCGACTGCGGCTGTCCTCTGGTTGGCTGGAGGCACAGGAAGACTAATCACAGCAGCATCCTGGAACAGACAAAGGGGAGAGGGAGAGAGAAAGGGAGGAAAGATCTCAGCGACTGTCGTCCTTTGTTGGCTAGGACAGTCTTTCCGCTTCGAGGACGCCGGTATGCCAATTGCTTCGGTGTTCTGGTGCTGCGGTGTGCAGCACATGCTACGTCATGGGCATACACTGGCACGAACCCCCCTTTTGCACTGTGGCACCACATGCTTTGGCGCAGCGATGTCATCAGGTGCATAACACAGAGTGTTGTCCTGTGCACGCAGCGTGTGCTTGTTGATTTCAGTTGTCTGGGGCACCGGTTGTCGGTGGGTGCAGACGGCGTTCGTGGGTGGTTGGAGGGGTTAGAGGTGGTTTCTCATAGTGTCCATTGGTTTGTCATAGTCTTTGGTAAGCTGGAAGGTTGGGGTCAGGTTAAGCAGAGGCTCTGTGACATTTTGGCACACTTGTGGTGAGAGACTAATTCATGACCCTAAAAGTTCAGAACCACTGTTTAATGGGTTCGCTAGATATGTAGCATAAAGTTAGGTGTTTCATGTGTATCTAGCTAGTGATGTGTCTCTTGTATCTTTATCATCTTAGCTGTGGATGTTAGGAGGCTTAGACTTGTGTGGTTCCTAGAGTATTTCCTGGAAAGGGCATAGCCGAGATGAAATAAATGACTTAAGATGGTTCTTATGACTAAATTATTTCTCTGGACTTAAATGGTGGTTCACTGCGGCTTGACGAAGTGAAGGATAGGAGGAAAAGGGACAGCTTTCCTATTCAAATTATGCTTATTATCAATCCTCAGGACTATAGTTATGCCCTAGTAATTGTTGAAATTACTTGTGTTGCAGGGTCACAAAAATGAGTGCACTTGTTGAAAATAAACACAATCACAAATAAAGGTGTCTCTGTTTCCTTTCTGGGCCCAATGGGAAATAGAACCACATTCGAACAAGAGAGGAAATGGAATTAAATCATATAGATGACCGAATAGACAAGGGAATAGCTGACTGCTATTATTATCAAAGTGGAAATAAAAGAATAAAATAAAAAAATAAAGTAAGTAATCAAAACAGCGGTAATGATCTGAAATTGAGAATAATCAATAGCACTAGTGACTAACCTTTAGATTTGCCTGGACCAACACTCCCTAGTGGGTCACAGCTGTTGCGTGTTTAAGACCACACCGTGTGTGTCCCTCCAAAGGTTTAGTCAATATGCTGATGAAAATTCTCATAACTATAATAATTCTTCTCTAGCTACACAGTTTACATGTAATTAAACTTGGGTTTAATTGCCAGGGCATCTGCAAATTTAGCCTACAGCACTCAGCAAGGACTATGCCTAAACTAGTGAAGGTGAAATTCAGCTGAGAAGAATTGAAAGTAAGGAAAGAGAAAAATTAGAAACCCTAAATGGGGTTAAAGAAAGTATTTTAGAATACTTTGCGCTGTATACATAAAAGCTGTAATTAAGGCTTCAAGTAAATGATGCTAACCGCTAACTGTAGAAGTTATTATGTAGCTTAGCCTAAGCTGGATGGATGCTAGGTTAGCTTAGCTTAGCCTAAGCTGGATGGACGCTAGGTTAAGTTAGCTTAGCCACCTAGGCTGGTTTGATTACAAAATGACGTCACGAGTTAGCACTTCCTGTGACAAGTCGTTGTCATGGGAACCAGTGCATGTCAGAACAATTCAACAGTACCTGAAGAATGTCTACACATTTTACTGAGTTATGCATGTTTAAACGGGTTAAAAGGGGGTGCCTATACTTTAAGTCTTTCAAGAACTTGATGTTACATTCAGTAAAATGCTAATGTGTTTTGGCATTTGCTAATTTTACTCATGGAACTCTTCTCTTTACTTTACACAACTTATTCTATTCGTTTACAAAGTAAGGAAATAGATTTGCTGTAAGTCAAAGCTTGTCTAAGCCTATATAGTTACGTCCCTCTCATGCATAAATGCTGACTTTTCAGCGAGTGAACATTTTTGATCGCTAGGTAGCTCTCTGCTTGTGGATGCAGCTAAAAATTTAGGTGAATTACATCAATCTAAGAATAATTTGTAAGGCCTTTACATTGTAGAAAGGGGAGCATCACCCAGGTCTACGTATATATAACACTGTCCTGAGCTTTCTTTTTCAGAAACAGGTTTAGCGATACTGCAATTTGGATTTCTTTAACCAAAGCAGGATAGATATCGGTACAGTTTACAAGCTGCTGAGATGAGATTCCTTTATCAAACAGACTTACGCTTTAATGCTGAACTTACTGATACCAGTTGGAAATCTAAGACTCTTTCACTTGCAGTAGAGATGTCAATTCCCGCTATCGTTTTATCTGCATTTAGACAAGCCAGCAACCAGTGATCAAAATGCGTATCGCATGTTGTGTTCCAGTTGGACCGCAATGGTCAAATGCACGCCTGTAGGTTAACAGTAGTTTAAAACTCAGGTGGTTTTCCTACACTATGGCGTCAAGGTATGCCCTATTTGGAGCTAGTGTTTCCTGTAACCCTTCATTGTCATGGAAACTAATGTAGCAGTGCCAATTCAACCAGCATGTAGCAAATGTTTGTTTCAAAAGAGTTGTGCATAGTCTGTTGGCAGGTGAGGCTTACACGTCCATTCAAGATTTTCTTTATATCAGTAAAATTCTATTTTTACTAATGCAGAGTCTTGCTGCTCTTTGAGCACCCATTTTCATCTACTTTAAAAGTTTTATGTCCTATGCTGACCAGGGACTTTTTAGCAGAGTCTTGCATTGTGTTCATGCTGTGTGGCTTCTGGTTTTGCAGTTCAGGATCAATGGGGTCTTAGGAACCCTTTCTGGGGAGGCCTTCTGTGTTAGAGGCCTTCCCTATCAGGTCACACATCATTGAGTGGGCATTGCGTGGGGGCAGGTGAAAATATGGTGACTAACTGGTTTTGGAGGAAAAGTTTCTTGAAGCTGGTGTCCTCCTCCGTCACAGGTTCGTTGTAAGTTCCACAGACAACTCGTTCGGAGTTGGTGGTGGTAGCACAGGGCCTTCTAGGTCTGTCCTGCTTGGTGTTTGGGCAGGGCCCAGCTGGGCTGGATGTGTCCAGATCAGATGGAGTCTGTCTCGGTGTGCCATACCGGTTGGAGACTGCAGGTGAAAATCAATGTCTCGTAGATTGGCAGGGATGTTTCTGACCTTTCACTTGAGATTGTTGAGTGTCACTTCATGTGCCATTTCAGGGTTTGTCTGATTTACCTTTTCCTCCTGCAGCTGCAGGGGCTCTCAGGGCACTGTCTGGTGAAGTGTTAAGCCGAGGGCTTTGGCTCCTCCCCCCTTTGTGCAGGGCTGGGGAAGCTTACGCTGCTAATGTGAAGGTCAGCAGGGTCCATCTTTCTTGTGTGGTCCATTTGCAGTGGGTTGGACTGTTGCAGCTCTCTTTGGACCACATGGAGTGCGTCAATAATGTTACAGCATCGCTAAGTCAGTGTTCGGACTTCCGCTGCACATTGATGGCTTTAGCTCTCTTTGAGTTCAACCATTTCTTTAAGTTCTTTGAGTGAAACAGTTCTTTACCCGTCGGTTTGCAGGTGCTCAGAGCTGTCGTCCGCCTGAAAACTGATGATCTCGTTCAGTTGCTCTGCTCTGTCAGGGTCCTCGCATCTGTCCTGTGCCTTCTCCCGTTGAGCAGGGTTCGTTCTCTGTGGAGTCCTGTGGCTGGCAGCGTTAGTTCATTTACCTCCTGTTTGAGGCCTGCGGGAGCATGGCCAAGGAGAAGATAATGCTGGTCAGCTCTTGGTGGCTCAGGCTGGGTGTCAGACGTCTGCTTTCATTGTTGCCTAACTGTTCCTTCCTCTGCCGTGGCAGGTCGTTGCCTGCTTCAGGCTGAAGGATGTCCATGACACTTCTCTGCCGGGTCTTCAGGTGGTCCTGGTGGCAGGGCTGGGTGTCTGAGGCCTACTGGAACACTTGTGGGAACACGAGAGAGAAATGGCAAAGGCAAATGCAAGTTTCTACAGAGGTGGTGAGCTATCTGTGTGGGAGAATGGCTATGTGGAGCAGCTAAAATTTAGTGTTGGTGAGCACACACAACAACAAAAAAAAAGTTTTGAGTATCTTAGTTGACGTGCTTTAAGCAGCATCGACTGATGACTGGGCTCTTACATGTCATAACCTATTACTCAAAAATGCTGATGGTTCTTCTAACATGTTGTGCTACGAGAGTAACAGATAGAGCAAAACCAAAATAAAACAATGGGATGAAACCAGAAAAGAAGAGGAAGAAAGGAGTGTTTTACCTATTTAGGTTTAGCTAGGAGACATAGGTAAACAGGAGTCACTTATGGGTTATGCTGCTGTTAGACTAAGCTACCAGGGACACATCAGACATCTCAAGGTCCAAAAGAAGAAGAAGAAACAATGGGAAGTGTTTCCAGTTCTGTCTGGGGCCTACTGTGCGTTTGTGTTTAGCCGTACTTCATGTACTTAGCTTGGTGCTAAGGAGTGAGGATGGGTAAAACACAGACAGGAAGTAGGATATTAATGACCTGTGTAACTCGCTATGGAAACAACAGTCGCTAGATATTGTAATCCTATAGAGAGAGAGAAGATGAGGATAGTGACTAGTGATCTAAAATAAGGTAAAGGTAAAGTTAGAACGTCCTTATAGCTCTAAGAAAACTAAAAGGAAAGGGAAGCGTATCAAGTAATTTAATTAAATTTCAAATTTAGTTAAGCCCTTTTTTTTCTTTAGCTGAATATAAGAATTCAGGCTGAAACAAACGTAAATAACTAAATTGAAATAAAATTAAAAAAAATAAAAAAAATGTATGTAAACATTGTGTGTTCTCATAGCTCTGGTAACTAGAGGGGAACTTGACTAAGCAAATTGATTTAATTAAATTCCCAATTTAATTAAATTCAATTTAACTGAATAGGACTATTCAGGCTCAACAGGTGTAAATACACAAAATAAAATAGGGGTAGATTTAAGTAAAAATAAAAGAAACACAAATAAAAACCCAAAGTATCTGGGTTTCAATCTGAAAGTGAAACCAAGAGGAAGGGGTCGAGAGAGAGAAAAAGAGAGAGAAGAGGGTGGTTTAACCCTCTTATGAGACGTGCTTCGTGAAGCTCTGACACCAGGGTGAATCATTCGTCTCAAATCATTCAGAGTGTATCACTGCTAAGGTCACGTGATTTTATTAAACTGGGCTTCGTTACGCGTCATAGCTGTTTCGAAATTGTTTTAAATTTCAACGGTTCGTGAACCATTGTGTATCTGGTCTCTATGTGATCTCGTATCACTTTATAGATTCGTACACATTTAATGACGCATTTGATAAAGGGTCTGATTGACTTTCAAGTCAAGCTTTCATAAAACGAGCCCTACGGTTTACTAAGATATTATGCCTTGAAAGACACCTCATATTAAACGATATTAGGTAGCTCGCGGATTGCCATTACCTGATTACACCTTTTGATAAAACCTTTGCGATTGGTTTGTAAAAGGTGTTCCGTTGATTTGAGTTTCCGCTACACTTCCACTGTTTTGACCAGCAGGGGTCGCCAGCGAGGGCGCTTCAAACAAAGAGTCATTTGTGACTCAGTTGACTCCTTTGATTCAAAGCCTCGAAGAGCTTTGACTCTCATTACTCGTGTTCAAATCACTCAGTTCAAATCACGCAAAATCTATAGTCTTTGGTTTAAGGTTACACTTTACGCTCTAACGTGTCTAAGTTTTTAGGCGGTGCTAAAACTATCACTCGAGGTAGAGGGTTTTACTTGTAAGTCATGCGTGTAAGTTAGGATTGAGGGAGCTATTGGCTACAACCGTCGCTTGTTTACACGAGGGTCTGTGAGATTGGTGCTGTTGTCAGAAAAACTAGATAGGAACGCCTGCTCGCGTTCCGGACGCAATGCCAACCAACAACACAGATCGTTCGGAGCAGCGATCGAGCTGTGCTGACAGTTTGCACTGAGTCTCTCGCTTAGACACGACGTTGCGTGTGAGTGACTCTTTTTAACAAATCAAAACAGCACCGTTCTTTCACAGACAATGGCAAATTACTAGTTAGCTAAGCTAGAATTTATACCACTAATTCGACGCGATTGTTTCATATGAGCGCTTCAGCGGTTTAATATGAATACAATGACGTAACGCATAATAAGGCCTTAATCGGTGATTGAGGAACATCGCTCAGATCACATTCAAAAATGCTGAAAATGGAGATTTCTTCGTCCATATCAGGTTAATTAGTTCTGGTAGCATTTATGCGCGCGGCTAATCTGAGATTTCTTCGTCAGAGAAGGCTTATGCTCGATTTATATCTGAAATTAGGCTTTCTTCGCTAATATCAGGAGTTTCTTATCGTACGATTTAAATATGCATTATAGCATTTGTGAACTTTCTGCCATTCGTAGGAAGGCATATTCAAGCTATAGTTTTGCTGATTTACTCAGAAACTTGTACGTGCATGTATGAGATGTTAATAAAACTTATGGGACAACATATGATTGATTACTGTCTGCTTGCATACAATGTTTAATACGATGCCTGCATTCTCCACCATTATGTAAGGAACTCAGCTTTTTGGAAACATTAATAATCAATAATATCTTTTTATTATCAATTATAAATATTTGGGTCAGTTAATTGGATTAACTTGATGTGGCTGAATTAATATTACAATCAATTAATCAGTCCGTCCAAATAACTATTTTGATTATTAATTTATTTTAAGAAAAGGGTATCTTCCATGGCCACAGAAGAATAATTATTTCTTCGCCTGCACAGCACTTTGAGCCAGTAGCAAAAAACTTGATCGTAAAGTGACTTGTATTGCAAACAAAACAGAACCAAATACATATTATGTACAAGTTTTATTAACTAAATATAGATATTTATATGAATATAAATAAACTAAACAACATACACACATGATTACATAAATAGGTTAGTGATAGGATGAAATTGGAAACCGGAAGAGGGTCTATGAGGAGAACCATCAGAATTTCATTTTCACATTTCATTGAATTGAATACTTGCATTTGTAATGGGAACAATTCTTGAAGTTGTTGAAAATTGAAGTCGTTGATGGTTCCGGCAGCGTCAAGTGGAAGTTGGTTGAGCGTTCTCTTTCTCCAGGAACGCATGGCTGGTTTGGGCAAGGCCTGGGACTCTGTTGAGGCCACGCCGAGCACCCAGGAGAAGTGAGGAAGTCGGAAGGATGGGTGATTGGAGTCGTTGTTGGTTGGAGTCTTTGTTCCAAAACTCTTGAGATTGTCCTTGGTTCTTTGTGAGAGAGTCATCTCTCTCCTGCCTGAGCCCATATCTGGTTGGAATCGAGGCCTGCTGGGCCCTGGGGCCCCCGTGGAGGGGGAGGGGGGCTCCCCAGTATCACCAGAACAGTGTTGCGGCTGGATGAAAGAACTAAGAGAGGGAGGTCACATGTGGACTGTCTCTAATAAGGCCTGGAGAAGATCCTCCCCTAAGGGCTGAACTCGACCAATCAGAAAGGGGACATGTCTGAGAGGGAAAGTGGCTCTTAGTTGATTTATGGTCTTTGTCCCCAGCATGCTTAGACTGTTCATTCAAGCTCAAATAGACATAACAAATTCACATTGCATTCTAAGAGAAGGTGATGTACATCAAAGTGTGTGTCATTAAATGAGGATTAATTTGCTAGGAAGCATGATACAGGTGAGGTTATATTGACCGTTGGGTGGTCGTTCAACCACATACACCCCAATCAAACATACCATGTTGTTATACCTAATAGTACACGAGACAGTAAATCATCACAGTTTCTGTGAGGCATGTTCCTTCATAGATCAGAGAAACACCGCAAAGTTTATTTAATTAAAGATGGTCTCTCTCTCTTAAGCATGTGGCGCATGTGGCCACATTCCTTTGAGGTCGTAAAGTCTGTTATCAGTCTTAAAGTGTTCTGTAACCGGACACCCGACTGACAAAGTAACTTCATTTGTGAGGTTAGTTTTGGGGGAGAGTTGCATAGACCTTTATATTCATTAAATATAGTGAATATGAATAATTAGTGTGTGTCTGATTGGTCCAGACCCTACACTATATATCACGAAAGTGATATTGCAATTAATGAATGTCTTTGTCATACTTTTTATCTGTCTTAAAATTAAAGAATTCTTTACATACTTTAATATTAGAGCAATGATTCCCTGACCCACATTTGTTAAACTCCTTTTAAATGTGTGTTAAGCCAAGTGGTCCGTTTTTCGGCAGGAAGATGGCTAGATACTAGCCTATCTCGTAGAGTTGGAGCCCTCTTGAAACTTATTTTTGGAGATGCAGAAAATACTTCTCTAAGAACAGGATCACTCTTAATAAGATTCCAATTAGAATATATAATTCTTTTTATGGAATTGACCAAGGAGCTATATTGTGTCACAAAATAGGCCTGATTTTGTAAAGCGGATGGTTTTTTCTTCTTCTGGAATAACTCTGGTCTAGAGATGGCCTGGGCTTTCTTATAAGCATTTTGTATAATTTCTGTATGATAGCCCCTTTCTAAAAATCGGTTGGACAGAATTTTAGCTTGCACTTCATATTCGTTATCTGTATCACAAATCCGTCTAAGACGTTGAAACTGGCCAAAAGGTATGTTATTCTTTAGCCAATTTGGATGGAAACTATCTGCTTTTAACATGGTGTTCCTATCAGTTGTTTTGCGATACACAGTAGTGTGGAGTTTCCCATCTTTACCAATAGAAATGGTTAGATCTAAGAAGTTAATAGTCATTTTGGAATGTTCCATACACAATTTTATATTCCTATCATTATTGTTCAAGTACTCATAAAACTGTAACAATTCATCAAAAGAACCTCCCCAAATCAAAAGAATATCATCAATATACCTCCCCCACCATTTAATCTTGTCAATATACCTGTGTGGATAGACGAGATCACTCTCCCACAAACCTAAAAAAAGGTTAGCATAGTTAGGGGCAAAACATGCACCCATCGCAGTGCCCTGAACTTGAATATACATTTGGTCTTAGAAAAGGAAAACATTGTTCTTAAGTGTCCATTCGGTAAGCTGAACGATGAACTCGGAGGGAGGCAAAGAGTCTTACTTAATAATCAAGATTACTATCAACGGTTGCGGTCCAACCCAATAGACGACACAAGAGATCAATTAAAAGTTTTGTTGCTCACGGCTAAGGATGCTGGATGGATTTCTAAACAGGAGCATGATTTCCTCCTATGTCAACATCCTAGAATACCTACTTTCTACATGCTCCCGAAGATCCATAAGTCTCTTGAATCTCCTCCAGGCAGGCCTATCATATCGTCCAATGGGTCCCTTACAGAACCAGCTTCACAATTTATAGACTTTCATATTAAGCCATTGGTTCAACGACTTCCTTCCTATATACAGGATACCACTCATGTGTTGAAGGTATAAAACGATATGAAAGTTCCTGATGACGGTTTCCTAGTCACATTGGATGTGGAATCTCTTTATACAAATATTGCTCACAATGATGGACTAAAAGCTTTACATCATTTCCTGACCAATGGACCTACAGACTCTTTGCCTCCCTCCGAGTTCATCGTTCAGCTTACCGAATGGACACTTAAGAACAATGTTTTCCTTTTCCAGGACCAAATGTATATTCAAGTTCAGGGCACTGCGATGGGTGCATGTTTTGCCCCTAACTATGCTAACCCTTTTTTTAGGTTTGTGGGAGAGTGATCTCGTCTATCCACACAGGTATATTGACAAGATTAAATGGTGGGGGAGGTATATTGATGATATTCTTTTGATTTGGGGAGGTTCTTTTGATGAATTGTTACAATTTTATGAGTACTTGAACAATAATGATAGGAATATAAAATTGTGTATGGAACATTCCAAAATGACTATTAACTTCTTAGATCTAACCATTTCTATTGGTAAAGATGGGAAACTCCACACTACTGTATATCGCAAAACAACTGATAGGAACACCATGTTAAAAGCAGATAGTTTCCATCCAAATTGGCTAAAGAATAACATACCTTTTGGCCAGTTTCAACGTCTTAGACGGATTTGTGATACAGATAACGAATATGAAGTGCAAGCTAAAATTCTGTCCAACCGATTTTTAGAAAGGGGCTATCATACAGAAATTATACAAAATGCTTATAAGAAAGCCCAGGCCATCTCTAGACCAGAGTTATTCCAGAAGAAGAAAAAACCATCCGCTTTACAAAATCAGGCCTATTTTGTGACACAATATAGCTCCTTGGTCAATTCCATAAAAAGAATTATATATTCTAATTGGAATCTTATTAAGAGTGACCCTGTTCTTAGAGAAGTATTTTCTGCATCTCCAAAAATTAGGTTTCAAGAGGGCTCCAACTCTACGAGATAGGCTAGTATCTAGCCATCTTCCTGCCGAAAAACGGACCCCTTGGCTTAACACACATTTAAAAGGAGTTTACAAATGTGGGTCTTGTAATCATTGCTCTAATATTAAAGTATGTAAAGAATTCTTTAATTTTAAGACAGATAAAAAATTAAAGACATTCATGACAAAGACATTCATTAATTGCAATACCACTTTCGTGATATATAGGTTATCATGCATATGTGGATGCTTTTATGTAGGCCGGACCAAGAGACGTCTTAAAGACAGAGTATCTGAGCATAAGAATGCCATTAGAAAAGCCAATTTAGATTATCCTATGGCAAAACACTTCCAAAACGTGCACGATAACAACCCAGAAGGTCTAATGGTTGAGGGTTTAGAAACAATCAAAAAGAGTATTCGGGGTGGTGACCGATTAAAATTACTTCTACAGAGAGAAACATTTTATATATATGAATTACAGGCCACAGTATATCCTTGTTTAAATGAAGAAATAGATTTCAGCCCTTTTCTGTGATTTTTTTTTTTTTTTTTTTTGTACTACCTCCTAGTGGACATTATCTGTATGTGCAGGCTATTTGTCAATCAGGTGTTCCCAATTAGCATCTATAAATGAGGAAATTGTTTGTTTGGAAAATATACCCTGAAGAAGGCTGGTTGTGCCGCTACGCGTGGGTTGTATTTTCCCCCACATGTTTTAATAATTTTTTCAATCATGATAGAGCCAGTTTAATAAAGGCTTTTTAATTTTCTAAAGAAGAGTGCCTTGGATTCCCTTTTCTACATGACATTGAACTCTCGACCCCAAAGAGCACCTTCTAATACTTTTTTTGAACTCCTTGAGCACCCTGGACTTTTTGTCTCTTTCCAATATAGAAAGTGTGTTTCCCCCTGTACACGATACATCACGGGTGGGGATACACATCAGCTGTGTGTTGCTTGTTTGGGATTGCAGCATGCCCAGTCGGCTCTCGAGGGGGTTGATTGTGAGCATTGCGAGCGTTTTCCCTTGAGAACTCTGCGCTCGCGGCGATCGCTCTTTGAGGAGAGTGGTTTGCTGCGAGCTCCCCGAGGCTCGGGTCCCGCTTCTGTTGAGGCAGAGCGGCGGCGCTTGTCTTGGGGCTCGCAGATGGATCTCACTGGCGACGTTGAGACGGGCTCCGCCCTATCTCAGCTATCTCCGGCGAGATCTAGTGCCTCTCACCCGGCTCTGGAAGCACGCGCTGCGGCGGTTACTTCTGCCCGGGTCGAGGCACATGTTGTCGAACTTAGATTATCAGTTCTGAGGAGCTCGATGTCGAAAGTTTTGCATCAGAAGAAACTGACTCGTCACTCCAGCATACTGCTGAAGAGGGGCTGATAGATGTGTTATCTCGGGCTGTTGAAAAGCTCAGCATCGAGTGGCCAACTGATAGACAGGAGTCTAGTAATAAAAGCAAATTAGATGATAGATTTCTGTCTGCCCGTCCTCAGCCTTCTCGCCGGTGCTTACCATTCTTCCCGGATATTCACTCTGAGGTTTCAAAGACCTGGGTCAGACCTGTTTCAAGCAGAATTTATACTAACCAGTCTAATGCTTATGGAAACATTTTTGGTGCAAAAGCTTCAGGGTACGTGACCATGCTGAAGGCAGAGGAGATGCTCGCTAGCTATCTCTCTCCTGCTTCGTCATCTTCACTTAAAGCACCGGCTCTGCCCTCTAAGCCACTAAAAAATACTTCTGTGTTAGTGGGGAAGGCTTACTTGGCGGCTGGTCAGGCGGCTGCATGTCTACACACTGTGGCCATTATGCAGGTTTATCAGGCTGACCTGCTTAAAGATGCTTGTGAGGGGGGTGAAATTTCTGTTGATATGATTAATGAGCTCAGGCAGACTGCTGATCTCACTCTCCGGGCCACCAAGGAGACCGCTAAATCTATCGGCCGGTCTATGGCAGCCATGGTGGCCACAGAGAGACACTTGTGGTTAAGTCAGACCTCTATGAAGGAGAATGATAAGACTCTCCTTCACTCTGTCACGGAGAGGTTCCAGGAAGAGAAGAAACAGGCGGCTGCTTTTTAGAAATCTATGCCCCTTAAAGTGCGCGTCGCTGGGGCTGCTGAGCGAGGGCAGTCCCAGCCGCCGAGTACTTCAAAAAGAGCGCAGCAGAAACGGAGTATCTCGTCTCGTGCCCCCCCGCAGAGAAACTGGAGGGACGAGGCGGGGCGCAGTCCCGTGTCTCTCCTCGACGGCTCTCCCCTGGAGATACCGATCAGAAGAGATCTACTCTCTCAGGCGAGTGGGTCGATCCTTCACCCCCCCCCCCCCCCCCCCCCCCCCCCCGAAATATGGAGGCTGTGGGCTTGGCCTCTGAGGGGGCCCAGCTCATAGATTCTGGTCTCTCAACTGAGGTCATTGAGACCATCCTCCAACCCAGAGCTCCCGCCACAAGGAAGTTATATGCCGCGAGGTGGGAACTTTTCACCTCTTGGTGTGGAGTGCGCCAGCAGGACCCAGTTAACTGCCCGGTTGGTACAGTGCTGGATTTCCTGCAGGACCGTCTCTCCACAGGGTTATCCCACTCCACACTGAAGGTGTACGTGGCGGCCTTAGCTGCTTACCACGCCCCTTCGAGCGGAGGTTCTCTCGGGAGACACCCACTTATATCTCACTTCCTTCGTGGCACCTTGAGGCTGAGGCCTGCAGTTCGTACGAGGGTACCAGCTTGGGATCTGGCCATCGTCTTAGAAGGTCTCTCCCTAGCTCCTTTCGAGCCCATCGAGGAAGTTTCGGAAAAGTTTCTTACACTAAAGACTATCCTTCTTCTCGCTATCTCATCTCTAAAAAGAATTGGAGATATTCAAGCACTTTTGGTGGCTCCCTCGTGCCTGGATTTTGCTCCTGGTATGGTTAAGGCCTTTCTCTGTCCGAGACCAGGTTATGTTGCTAAGGTGCCAACTACTTTTGTTAGACCTATAGTTCTGCAGGTTTTCTCTCCGCCTTTTCTGACGTCAGACCAGAAGAAACTTAATTTGCTGTGCCCCGTTAGGGCTTTAGATGCTTATGTCCACAGAGCTCCCTGTGGAGGAGATCGGAACAAGTGTTTGTCTGTCTTGGGTCACCTAAGAAAGGGTGTCCGGCATCTAAGCAAAGGATGAGCAAGTGGGTGGTCGAGGCCATCTCGCTTGCTTACGGTTCGGCCCATCAGCCTTCACCTTTGGCTGTAAGGGCTCATTCCCCCAGGAGTATGGCTGCCTCTACAGCTCTTCTTTCAGGAGCTTCTCTTCAGGACGTTTGTGATGCGGCAGACTGGTCCTCACCGCACACTTTCGTTAGGTTTTATTCCCTTGATCTTAGCTCCACTCCCGGGGCTCAGGTTCTCTCGTCGGTTTGTGTCTCCTAATGACACACGACGGGGATTTGGTCGTATGGGGATGTGGGTATTGCGTTCCCACTGCGATTTCACGCAGCGGTAGTCCCTGAAGGGGAACGTCCCGGGTTACATATGTAACCCTAGTTCCCCGAAGGGACAGACGCTGCGTGTCCTGCCATTGTCCCGGCATCCCCTTGAGTCGCTTGCTTCAGTAACTTTAAGCTGGCGTATTGTGTGCTCAGGGGATATGTATAGCTTCCTGGTCGATGACGTCACTCGCTATGACGCTCCATCTCTCCATTGACTGATTTCATTCATGCTTCAGACGCGTCACGCTGAAGGGCGTTTCCACTGCGATTTCACGCAGCGTCCGTCCCTTCAGGGAACTAGGGTTCCTAGCTATTGCAGTGAAAGTCCAAAAATTCAATACTGCTCAAAACCATAAAAGCATGTAATGTGTAGGCAAATGTGTGCTGGTCAACAACTAGTCTAAAATTTAAAAAAAACTAGAAAACAGTAAAAAATAAAAAAAAATAGATGTGTACATTTAAGATAGGCTACTTAATTTATTATTCCAATATCCAAATATGATACTAAATCACACAGAAAAAATGACTTTTACTTTTGACGTGCTGTCTTTTGAGACAATGCAAGACACACACAAACATGCCTATCTTCATAATTCTAGTTTTGTCAAAGTTTTTTTAGCTAGCAATTTAGCTGTTGCAGTGAAAGTCCAAAAATTCAATACTGCTCAAAACCATAAAAGCATGTAATGTGTAGGCAAATGTGTGCTGGCCAACAACTAGTCTATTTTTTTTTTTTTTTAAATAGAAAACAGTAAAAAAAAAATAAAAAAAATAGATGTGTACATTTAAGATAGGCTACTTAATTTATTATTCCAAAATTCAAATATGATACTAAATCACACAGAAAAGATGACTTTTATTTTTGACGTGCTGTCTTTGCATTTGAACATTGCAAATTTTAAACAGGACACTCATTAGCTGAATAAACGATAGCCAATACAAACATATTTATAGAAAATAGTTGACAATGAATAGACAGGACTCCTGTCACATGACCAATAACAGCAAAACTAATCACTTATTCTAAAACGAATATCAAGTATCCACAAGTTTCCTACGTCCCATGAGGCCTTGCATCAAAACTGGGCGCGTCTTCCGGTTCGAAGTAAACAAGCGAGACGTGGCACTCGTTCATTCATTCAACAGTTGACAGTCATTCAAGATGTTACGTTAGCGATCCAAACTTGCTAACGATGTGGGAACATAACCTCAACGAAATTAAAAAAGGGTGAAATAGCAGTAACTTAGGCTACTGGGGATGGGCATTGACCTGAAGACCCAACTGGCTGAGGTGCCTGAGCACTAGGTCCCCGTGTTCGCATAGCTGATCTCGAGAATGTGCTAGTATGAGCCAGTCGTCGAGATAGTTGGGGATGCGAACGCCCTGTTCTCTCATGGGAACAAGGGCCCCGTCCGTGACTTTCGTGAAGACACGGGGGGGCAGGGACAGCCCGAAGGGTAGGACCTTGTACTGATATGCTCGACCCTCGAACGCAAAGCGCAGGAATGGCCTGTGTCGAGGAAGAACCAAAAGAACCGCTTCATTTGCTGTTGCTTGATTTGAGGACTGCGCGTGCACAGAAGCGTCACCAGGTTTTTGCGTAGTTTAGAGTGACAAATCGTACCACCATACTTTCAGGTCAAAATGCATATCCTATACGCAAAATGCGTACAGGTTGGAAGGTCTGCTTATTTCTCCAGAGAGAAGTCTGAGATATTTCGCTGGAATATAGAGTTAATGACATTTTGATTAAAAAATAAGAGGTCAAACTTTTTTTTTTTAACTTAAAACATGCATGTATGAATTGTTCACAATTAGATCAATGACATGCATTTAGAAAATAGATAGGTTCCGTTTACAATTATTAATGTAACTTTTTGGGTTCAGTAGATTAGAATAAGCAAAAGCAACTCCATTTTTTCAACTCCAAATGCTCGTTGAGAGTCCAAAAGATTGAGACTTTTCCCATTAATTAAACCATGAAAGTTTAAATCCGAGTCCAGGTCAAGTTTCATTCAGTATTCACTGAATTCTGATCAAAGTGCATCTTTGCGATTTCAAATCAGGGGCGTTTGTTCAGTAGGGTTTGATCTAAATCGATGCTGTAATATCTTTGGATTTAACAGTAGGAGACCACTGCTGTCCTGAGAATAAATTGTATCTATACTCCCATCACAGCCGTGAATGAAATACTCACTGTGACCTTCACGGGATTCTTATCAGTAAGCTGTTTTATCATCGCAAATCTGCTGCGGTGAGACTTCAGCAACTGGATCATTCACCATTTTCCACCTCAACAAAATGATGAAAAAGAAAGGTACTTTTGCTAATATTAGCATATCAGGGAATAGAAATCAACTGTGGTTAGTGTAAAACCACAAACATTAGTATCTAGCAAGTAGCAACACAACAAAACATATTTTTTTTAATTAAAATCATGTTAATTATACGTTTGGATAGATGCTGAAACGTATAATTTGGACGTATCTGCAACATTTAAACGTAACATAATTACGTTTTTTTCAGCTACAAAACGTTAACTATTTACGTATTTTTCATATCATAAAGATATATGTATAATTTCCCTTTTACCATTTTATAGATAAATGTAAGAGCCCTTAACCCTAATCCTAAACATACCCATTTTATACAGAATATAAAAAGGATAAAACGTAATGGAAATAGATGTGTAGGGAAATGGCAGTTTAATTAACAATATAGTATTAAAATATATTTTGAGCCACTATTCCTACTATTAATTTACCCCTAAACCTATCCATAACCATTCCTTAAAACTACGTAGGCTACAATTATGAAGAAAAACCATGAGAAAAACATAACAGACAGACCACTGATCTATATAGAATAACTGGATAGCTCATGACGTCATAAACAGTGAAGCCACCGTGCCGCCATATTGGTATTCCCTAGTGAGCTCACGCGTTCTATTGAATCAATAGGAAATTGTATGAGTTGACTGAGAAAACATTGCCTAAGGAGACAGCGTTTTAAAATCTAAATTCACCCTGCACATTCTTACCACTCAAACACCCTAAGCATTTAAATGGATATTTGTTTCAAGTCGAAATTTTTTCCTGCTTATTAAACATTGCATTACATTAAGATGTAGCTAAATCTACTGTACAACAGTAGGCAAATATAATTATTTCAGTCAATTCCTTCAAGCTAAACCGAACTTACATTTTTGACGGGTTGCCGTGAAGAATTTGAGTTTCTGTGTGTGTTATGATATAACGATAGTTTTTCTCAAATGAAGCGGTAAAATGCTCATGAAGTGACTCTCAGATTGGCTCTGGAGAGGAAGTTCATCATGTCCTCATATTGTGAGGCAGCGGAGACTGAAACCTGCGCCAGCGTCACACGTGCTTCTGTGTGTGTGTGTGTGTGTGTGTGTGTGTGTGTGTGTGTGTGTGTGTGTGTGTGTGTTTGTGTGTGGTAAATTAAACCGCGTGTCTGCACCATTCATTCCCACAGAGACAAGCAGAACATGCAGGGTTAATAGGCAAGTTTTTTTGTGGTTTAATATTCACAGACAGTAGTATAATACATCGTGGTATAACGTGAGGCTACATTGGCTAAAGTGCTCCTAGTAAAAAAGTTAGTCTGGAGCCTCGATCGCGCTAAGATAAACACTGAAGCGATTGAAAGCAGCTATTAGTGGGTACCGAGAAAATAAGTTACCCGGTTCTGCAGAAATGCTGCATTCGTCCCATTTTCAAAATTTCAGTACCGACTTGGTAACTTACCGAAGTAACATTACCGGTTCTTTTGACAACACTAGTAGAAGAATTAAGTTACTCTTGCCTCGGAGAAAACAACAGAGGAATAGCGACAATTGTCCATATAAATTACTACTTATAGGGCTTGAATTACAACCTGTGGGCAGTTTTTCTACATCCTTTTGTGAACGTTGTTTTACACTTGAATGCTGCACAGCGGGTCATCTTAAAAGTAACGTTGAAGCTACCAAAATCTGTATAACGGCCGTTGGAGCCCTCTTCTGGTAGGGAATCGTAAGATGGCACTTCCGGTGGCTTCACTGCCTGATGGCAGTTTAGAACGTCATGAGTCATTCTATATAGATCAGTGAGACAGACAAGTATAATCACAATAATTTATTTATTGCGAAAATGTCAAAACCGGTACCAAAAGTCATTCACATCATGATGTGTTGCAGTCACAGTCCTCTCTGAGCAGAATTTATGTTATTAATCCATTAAAATATTAATCCGGAATCGGTTCGCACTTTGAAGGCACACGCGCGCTTCTTCATTTCAGATGTAGCACACCGACTGGAACACGGCATGTCACAATTTGTGACGAAGCAGGCGAGAGCCAATGAGCGTTTTATATCCCTGCCATAAAACACGTCGTAACGCTTCTTGAGGGCGCAATTTTTGAATTTGATTTTCATCACGAGCGCGGGATTTGACGTTTACGGTCGCTGATGAGAATGGAGATGAAGATCGCTGGATAAAGGGCTGAATTTGGATCTGTTTCTCGCAAACGTATGGATTCTAAAGATTTGGAATACATCAAGCTAATAAAATGTATGTCTTTTGTGAATTTGTTGTGTTTTGGTTTATTAGGGTTCTATATGAGAAAACGCATTTTGTGTCTCACGGTAAATAAACTATATTAAGAAATGGTAAAACGATTAAAGAAGGTATTTTTAAGGTTTTAAAGTGTAGTCTTGTTTAACACCATGTAGGCTAACGTTAATCCTCCGAGTTTGCAGCAGAAGGCACGAACAGAGTGAAATGTTATTATTTCTTAAATGAGTAAACTGCATTTAATAAATGCGACTGAAAACGTAATTGATAAGACAATTGAATGCAAAAAGGTGAAAACATTAATGCCACGATTTTAATATGCATAAAAGGAATACGTACGAATTTGTACGTCAGTAGAGTTGATACGTAAATAATTTACGTTTTTGTACTGTCAATAAGTAAATATTTTACGTTTTAGTGCTGTAAATACGTCAGTATTATACGTTTCTGAGAGTATAAAACGTAAATAAATGTACGTGTGGTAGAACTACACTTAACGTAAAAATGTACACGTATTCTCATGAGATCACGTTCATACCTGCAAACTTGTCGCTTTTCGGCGACAATCGCCGTTTTCTTGGTCAATTGGGTCATTTACGTGAATGCGCTTGCATTCATGGGTATCGCAAAGGGATCTGGCTGAGGATGTTGAGACGGCTTCGGCCCTTTCTCAACATTCATCGGCCAGTTCCCACGGTCTCGCTCGTGAGGTGGAAGCCCGCCCAGCGGCTTCTTCCGCCTGCGAGAGGGACCCGATGTTCAAGCTATCTGGTTCTGAGGGATCAGATAGTTTGAACATCGAGGCAGGTGGATGTGAAACTCCATCATCACATTCACCTGCCTTTGAGGAGTTGCTGGAGGTTGTGACTCGGGCTGTGGGTAAATTAAAAAAAATCGAATGGCCCCTAGATAAGCAGGAAGCGACGAAAGAAAGCAAGCTTGATGAGCGCTTCCTGCAAGCCCGGCCACAACCTCAGTCTCTCTAGACCCAATGTACATATATATTCCAACATCATGGGGTCGAGGGAGAGGGGCTATGGGACGATGCCTCGGGTCGAAGAGAATTTTGCAACCCATCTCTCGCCCGATGCTGCATCGTCCCTGAGGGCTCCGACGCTTCCCTCCAAGCCCTCCCGTACCACCTCGCCGCTTGTTGGGAAGGCATACATGGCGGCAGGTCGGGCTGGTGCGTGCCTGCACACTATGGGGCTTCTGCAGGCGTACCAGGCTGACCTCCTTAACCCTCTGGGGTCCGAGGTGTTTTCTGGGTCCTGGAGGTGTTCTGACATGCTCTGACATTTGTGCTTTTTTCAGTTATTTATAAACATGTTAATGGCAAAGGTGTAAATTCACTCTATAGCACAAACGGGGCTACCGTAATATGTGAGCAAAATGTATGTACATGTTTGTATTTTTAAGAGAAAAATGTTTATGCGTGGTTATTGAAAAAACTAAAACTTAAAGTGTCTGAAATAAGGCCACAAAACACATACTAAATATGTGTCCAAAAGACTTTTGACTAATGGGTGTTGTTGCCTAGAATTTTTGCTTCAAAATGATGTGAAAATCATCCTGCCTAATCATTCACATAAAACAATACATTGATTTAAATTTTGTAAGACACTTTTTGTTTGGAAAGGCAATATGCGCAAGGGGCGTCAACGATTTCAACACCATCCTGCATATTTAGTGGTTCACACCTGAGGAGACAATGGGGCCCGCATACTTAATGAGCCATTCATTCAGGGGTGTCACTGAGCCACAAGAAAGAATGCAAGAGCAACATATATCTGCCAAATTGGTTCACAGTTGGAAGCATCTCATTTTTTTATATATTTTTCCATGTCTAGTAGCCTAATTGTGCAGTTAATTCTCATACTGTATTTTCAGTTTTGGAATATGTATCCTCTCCCCAAATTTGTCACTGATAAAACTCAATAAAAATTATTTAAAGAAAAGATTTTTTATAGGCTATGTTCTGTCAAAAATAAACTCATCAACAAGATGTTATTATAGTGTTTGTTCCAATGTAAGCTATATCAAATTAATAAATCCTTAACTTTAAAACATGTATGATAGAATGTATTGGCCTACTTTTAAAAATAATACTTTATAAGAAATTTATGGGAAAAGACAATTATATTTTTATAAGATTATATTTACCTTTTAATAGTTTGTTTACATCTACCTTGTAAATATATATTTTTTTATTAAAAAGGTTACAATTACAACAACAATTCAAGTGCAATCTTTCTTTGTAAAAACTAAAGTATACATTTTATCATACATATTTCAAAGTTAAGGATTCATTACTTTGGATATAGCCTAGGCTACATTGGATGGCTACAAACACATAATAACATATTATTTGATTAATTTATTTTTGACAAAACATACTATAGGCTATAGTATGAGCACAAATTGGCAAACAAAAGCTTATTTGATGTGGCAAATATTTTACAGTAAAAATGTATAATCTAGGCCTATCCAAAACTAGTCAACGAAAAGTTGTCTTTCATATGTCTGTAACATAGGTCTTTCGTTTATAGAAGAAATATAAATGTTAATTTGCAGTTTAATACGTTACTTATACAAATACATTTTATTTCAACAAATTTCAGTCTATTTTTTACTCATCTCAGTATAGCAATATAGTTTGCTAAAAGCGGATCATTCATTCACACACGGAAACGCGATTCAAATTTAAACTGTCTTTTTGCGAGTTGTGGTAAACAGCGCATCTCTGCCGTTCATTCATTCACACACAGAAACGCGATTCACTTGAGAATGAAAAAAACTTACTACAGTATTACTCAGCTCAGCTGAATATTTTAAAATATATTAAAATCGAAAACAGTTATTTTAAATTGTAATAATATTTCACTATATTACTGTTTTTTTTGTTGCATTTTTAATGAAATAAATACAGTATTGGTGAGCATAAGTGACTTCTTTTAAAAACATTAAAAATCGTACCGACCCCAAACTCTTGAACGGCAGTGTATATATATAATCCAAATATAAATGAAAGTCAAAAGCACATTTTTAGTCATTCCTGGAGACAAATCCTGTTCAAATAGGCTATATGGGCCATTCTACAGAATTTGTTCAAAGTTAGAGTTGGAAACATCTTGAAAAGAAAATTGTCTTTTCCCATAAATTTCTTATAAAGTATTCTTTTTAAAAGTAGGCCAATACATTTTATCATACATGTTTTAAAGTTAAGGATTTATTTGATATAGCTTACATTGGAACAAACACTATAACATCTTGTTGATGAGTTTATTTTTGACAGAACATATAGCCTACTATATATTTAACATGAGCAGAAACTGGATAACAAAAGCTTATTTGATATTTTAGAATAAAAACTTTATAATCTATCCAAAACTACGAAATGTTGTCTTTCATATTTAATCTGTAACATAGTAGGCTAGGCTAAACATAAACAACAGCGCCCATCTGTGCCGTTAATTCATTCACACAGAAACGTGATTCAAATTTAAACAGTCTTTTTGCGTTCACAGACACTATTTCATATCGCGATTAGAACAAAGCACAAGAATAAAAAAACTTAGGCTACTCACAATTCTCGGCTAGATCCGTAGCTCCTTGAAATGAAAATAAACCACATGTTCTGAGGTAAATGTCCCAGGATTACTCCTCACAGTCACAGCCTCGCAAGACGAAATTAATCTGATGATTAAATTTGTTGTTATCGCGTTTATGAGGGGCGTTGACACGTTTGCATGTGTTCCTGAAGATCATTTGCGTCTGAATAGCGCGCGCTGTCCGTGGGCGTGTGAAATTAGCAGAATAATGAGCTGAGAGAACGATAATGAGATCGGCTGACACCTCTCTCTTTTTTTATAGATTACATAAACAGAGAATATTTATTTTAGTTTTGAATTAGATATTTTAAAAGTACAAACTTAAATGATTATAAAGATAAATTGCTCATGCTTGGGTGAATAGTATTCACTAAGTTTTGTTTAAGTTTAGTGACGTGCTCCAGAATAAAGGTTAATGGAGATGGAGAGACAGAAAGCACACCCTGTTTATTTTCTTTATTTTACAAAAGCACACGGTTTTGATGTTAATGTGAGTGTACACACAAAAAAGAAGACCCTCTATAGTTTATAATCCTGTATTGATTTTATTTATATGACCAAAAATGAGTATTTTAAGTCTATGTTGCTACTATGTGGAAAAAAAAACAGCAAAACGCGCCGGCGCGTTCCTCGACCCCAGAGGGTTAAGGAGGTGGACGACAGCGGGGAGGACTCGTTCGCCGACATCAGAGAAATGCGTCGTTCGGTTGACTTGTCTCTCCGTGCTACCAAAGAGACGGCCCGCGCCATTGGCCGCTCTATGGCAGCACTGGTAGCCACGGAGAGACACCTGTGGCTGAATCTGTCGGGCATCGGGGAGAAGGACAGGGCTTTCCTCCTCGATGCCCCGATTTCGTCTTCTGGCCTCTTCGGCGACGCAGTCGATACTGTCGTCGAGAGGTTTCAGGAGACAAGACGACAGTCAGCCGCACTTAAGCATTTCATCCCCCGCCGTCGTTCCAAGGCTCATGGGTCTGCTGCCAGGGGGCAGTCCCATGAGGCCACCGCCGGCTCCTCACACCTGCAACAGCAGAAAGAGAGTGTTGCTTCTTGTGCTCCCCCGAACAAAGCCTGGAGCCAGGGGCAACACTCTCAGTCAAAATCTTCCAGACCTAGGGCAGATCTGAGGACTGTCATCCAGGCTAGCAAGGCTTCAACGAAGAGGCCCTGACGTGTTGCGCAGGCCTCTGAGGGCGGTCCCTCAGACAACAAGGGACGGTCCCTCCCTCAACAACATCTCGCTCCTTCGCGGAGCCCTCAGAAAATCGATGTGTGCTTCCCGCCGCTACGTGCGCTTCGGGACACAACGGTTTTCAATGAACGCAAATCGCAGTGTCCGCCCGAAAACTTTGCGGCCCTGTCGACTGCGTTCCCTCTCACGAGGCCTGTAGAAAAATTATTATGTCGGTTAGTTCCTGCCAATCGAGTTCTTCAGGTCACCGATATCTCAAACACAACACCCGAGGTCAGTCTCGAGAGGCTGATCCCCCTAGTTGATTATCTAGACGCCTGGAAGGGTCTTCAAAATATATCTCAGTGGGTCCTGCACACAGTGGAAAAAGGGTACAGAATTCAGTTAGAATATCGTGCACCAAGATTCAGTGGGGTGGTTCACACACTGGTCAGTCCAGAGCAGGGTCAGGTTATGGAGCAAGAAGTTCAGTCCCTCTTGGCAAAGGAGGCCATAGAACAGGTGCCTCCCCAAGAAAGGGAAGCCGGGTTCTACAGTCGGTACTTCCCAAAAAGGATGGAGGGTTACGACCTATAATAGATCTAAGGGTATTGAACCGGTCTCTGAGGAGATACAGGTTCAAAATGCTGACTATACCTCTTATCGTGAGTCAGATCAGGTCCGAGGACTGGTTTGTCACAATAGATCTGAAAGATGCTTACTTCCACATTTCCATCCTTCCCCAACACCGGAAGTTCCTAAGATTCGCTTTCGGGGGAAAAGCGTATCAATACAGAGTTCTTCCATTTGGCCTAGCACTGTCACAAAATGCATGGATGCTGCCCTTGCCCCTCTGAGGCTTCAAGGCATTCTCATCCTCAATTATATCGACGACTGGCTCAATTTGGCACAGTCAAGGGAGACGGCGGTTCAACATCGAGATGTTGTTCTAAGCCATCTAAGGTGCTTAGGGTTAAGACTCAATGTCAAGAAAAGTTCTTTAATTCCTCTACAGAGAACCACTTTCCTGGGGGCAGTGTGGGATTCTGTCACGATGCAGGCACAGATGTCTCCTGCTCGTGTAAACACCATCTTGAACACAGTCACGAGTCTCAAATTAGGCCACACCATCACTGTCAAGCACTTCCAGAGGGTGCTGGGCCTTATGGCAGCAGCATCCAACGTAATTCCTTTTGGTCTGCTGTACATGAGGGCCCTGCAGTTGTGGCTCAGAAGCAGAGGGTTTTCCCCGAGGGGCAACCCTTTTCGCACGATCAAGGTAACGCGCAGTTGCCTTCGTTCTTTGGTCATGTGGAAGAAACCAGAGTTCCTGTCCCTAGGCCCTGTGTTGGGGGTACGGTGTCAGAGAATAATTCTGACCATGGATGCATCCCTCACGGGCTGGGGTGCGGTTATGGAAGGCCGCTACACCAGGGGTACTTGGAGGGACCATCACCTTTCATGGCACATCAATTGGCCTCAGAGGCCATCATGTTCTAGTGCGAACAGACAATACGTGGGTGGTTTCATATATAAATCGACAGGGGGGCCTGAGATCGCGCCCTCTGTGCAGACTGGCGCATCAGGTTCTCCTGTGGTCCCAGGGAAAACTTATTTCACGCAGAGCTATGTATATCCCTGGGGACAGCAATGTGGGAGCAGACATCCTGTCGAGGCAGGGGCTGAGGCCCGGGGAATGGAGACTCCACCCCGAGGTGGTGGAGTCTATATGGAGGGAGTTCGGTCTGGCGGAATTGGACCTGTTTGCCTCTCAAGAGAACACCCACTGTCCTCTCTGGTACTCCCTTATGCATCCAGCTCCTCTGGGACTGGATGCTATGGTGCAGACGTGGCCGAGGCAACGTCTGTACGCATTTCCCCCAATCGCTCTGCTCCCAGGGGTTCTAGAGAGAGTTCGGCGGTACGGGATCAGCTTACTCCTAGTAGGTTTTCGGACATTAAGGTTCTTCTAGCAGGCCCTCCGTGGCAAATTCCGATCAGGAGGGTTCTTCTGTCTCAGGCCGAGGGCACAATATTTCACCCTCGACCAGAGCTATGGAAGCTGTGGGTTTGGCCCCTGAGGGGGACCAACTCTTAAATGCCGATCTCTCAACTGAGGTTGTCGAGACCATTCTAAACTCTAGAGCCCCCTCCACGAGGAAACTGTATGCATTAAAATGGAATGTATTCACTTTATGGTGCAGAGAACATCAGGTGGACCCAGTTAACTGCCCTGTGGCTTCAGTGCTGGAGTTCCTCCAGAGTGATTTCTCTGACAGGCTCTCCCCGTCCACGCTTAAGGTCTATGTGGCAGCCTTAGCTGCCTTCCACACGCCTTTAGGGGTGGGCACCTTGGGAAGGTCTATGTGGCAGCCTTAGCTGCCTTCCACACGCCTTTAGGGGTGGGCACCTTGGGGAGACACCCACTTATAGTACGTTTCCTTCGTGGAGTTAGGAGGATGAGGCCTGTCATCCAGTCCGGTGTCCCCACGTGGGACCTGACAGTGGTTCTTGAGGGGTTATCCCTGGCACCCTTCGAACCTTTGGATGAGGTGACTGAGAAATTTATGTCTTTCAAGGTAGCATTCCTGCTCCCCATTACGTCCCTAAAGAGAGTCGGGGACCTTCAGGCTCTATCTGTCGCTCCTTCTTGCCTCAAGTTTGCCCCCGGCAAGGTAAAGGCCATTCTCCACCCTAGACCTGGCTATGTGCCTAAGGTGCCGTCAAATGTGGCATGGTTTTTAATTCTCCAGGCCTTCCATCCTCCACCGCATGTGTCGGATGAGCAAGCGAAGTTACATCTACTATGCCCGATCCGAGCCCTAGAGATCTATGTGCAAAGAACTTCGGGATGGAGGAAATCAGACCAGCTACTTGTGTGCTTTGAGTCCACTAGGAAGGGGTCACCTGCTTCAAAACAAACTATTAGCAGATGGATAGTGGAAACAATCTCTTCAGCTTATGAGGTGCGTAATTTGCCTTCACCTCTGGCGGTTAAAGCCCACTCCACTAGGGCAGTGGCTTCCTCTAAGGCTCTGCTAGCAGGAGTTTCCCTCCAAGAGGTCTGCGATGCTGCAGGCTGGGCTTCCCCTCACACCTTTATAAAACACTACAGTTTGGATCTGTCCTCTACACTGGGTTCACGGGTTCTCTCGTCTTGAGTGTGCCAGTTTGCTTCACTCCAGGGCGTATTCTCTCAGTGTGGCGCAGTGGGCATTTCGTTCCCCAATGTGTCGATTCTCGGCGCAGCCCGAGTTCCCTCGAAAGGGAACGTCTCGGGTTACGACTGTAACCCTCAATCCCTGAGAAGGGAACGAGACGCTGCGTCCCTCGGCCACACTTCTAGCGCTCCTGAGTAAGGCTTGCTTCGACCAATCAAAAGCTGCCATTGTTATGATCCGGTTCCCTTTTATAGCTTCCGCTCACCGTCACATGTGACGTCACGGCTGACGTCATGACGCAACACCAATCAAGATTGGACTAGTTCCATACAGGCTTCAGACGCGTCACGCTGAAGGCGCTCCCCAATGTGTCGATTCTCGACGCAGCGTCTCGTTCCCTTCTCAGGGAACGAGGGTTACAGTCGTAACCCGAGACGTTTTGCATTTGCAATACTGTATATTACTTAGATTTTTAGGTTTTTTTGGAGGGAAAAGCTTAGTGTTCATGTTCGCATGGGTAGTAGCACTGGCTTTAGCGGGTTTCATCTGATGATGGACGTCTCATGATATTTATTTTAGCACAACTGGGCTGTATTAGGCTATTGATCCGTGATCTTGCTTATAAATTCCGATTCAGCCATTAGCCTACCTTCGTGATCACGCAAAGAGGTCTGCAGTGGCGGTCCGTTCAGAATTCCAACCAACATAAAATATAAATAATTATGCTGTGCATGTACAAATGAATGATTTAGGAGGGAAATAGACTGCTCCCATAACGTAGAAAGCAATGACTATATTTGCAGCAATGTTCGGTAAATATTAACTTCATAAAATGAAACCGGATGAGTGAATATACGTAGCTAAATAACTGTTAACGGGATTCATTTCAGTATGGCTAATGTACCCCTTCAGCCTACCCTAATCATAGACTAAACAATTAATAGACTAAACCACACACAAATACATGTATACGATGTACTGTGTACAGTACACATGTATATATAGTTCAATCACACATTACTAACCCTAACCCATACACATAATGTATTAATTGTGTATATATATATATATATGAATGCATGTGTATTTATGTAGGCCTATATGTATTACACAAACACAGATTTTGACAAATATGCATTCACACATAACCCTAACCCATTTAAATAAATGAATTGTGTGTGTATGTATATATATATATATATATATATATATATATATATATATATATATAATATTATATATTATATGCATCAGGTTACCGTAAGTTAGCTAACGTTAGTGTCATGTAAGCTATAGCTGCAATTAACCTATTATCTTCCAATAAACATTAACTAAAACTGGCTACATAAAATATAACTACTGACTAGATTCACGAGAGGTCGGCTAATGTGTTTAAAAGTAAAAAAAATACAGTAATTTCATTAATTTACCAGCGAGAGTACTTCGGAAACACTGAAAATGAATGGGGTTCAATGCTGGAACTATCAGTGTTTGGAACTATTAGCTGCTCCACGACACGCGTTACTTCCGCATTCCAAAGTCCCTATGGCGGTCTATGGGAGTGTCGCAACTCTTTCTCTCTTACCCCTTTTCCACCAACAAGAACCGGGTGCTGGTTCAGAGCCAGAGCCAAAGCTGGTTCAGAGTGGGTTCGACTGACGAGCTTAATAAGAACCGATTTGCCTTTTCACCGGCTAGAGAGCCACAACAGAGCCAGATCTTACGTCACTGTATACGTCTCATGTTGCCCAGCAACGCTAGTGCGGTAGCGCCAAACAGTACGCCAGGCTTGTTCGAGATGCATCGGCTTCTCGCAGATCGATCTCCGCATGACATCAAAGCACTGCGATAGCGATCTAAAAGCACAAGGAGTCGTATGTTCTCCAAACACTCCCGCAGCTCCGATCGGTCCGCGCAGCTCCGATCGGTCCGCGCCGCTCCGATGCATCTCGAACAAGCCATCAACAATAACGGACGTTGCAATACTATGGATGCTCATGGGTTTACAAAATACATCGGAGTCCAACGCGTTTGTGCAGCTCGCCGTAACTTACATAGACGGATATTTATAATCGAGCTGCTATTAGCTCGACTAGCTGCTATTTAAAAATGGCGGTCACAAGTTTCTATTCGTCTTGTTGGTCACGGTAACCCCGCCCCCAGCCCCTGACGCAAGTGGTTCTTACTTGGCTCTGTTCTAGACCAGCAATGATTTGGTGCTACTTAAGAACCACTTTTCCTGGTTCGGAGCTGGTGCTTTGCGTGTGGAAAACCAAAGAACCGAATTGAAACTAGGCTCTGGCTCCGAACCAGCACCAGCTCTGCCTTGGTGGAAAAGGGGTATCTATGGCACTGCACAGCGCTAATAAGAGATCCAGTAAAGGAAGCATTTGAATTTGCCACAGAAGTAATAACATCGCTGCGACTCCTGCGAGATCTAGTGAGAAACATTCACATTTCTCTGTTATTAACGGATCAAACAGCACTGACGTGGAAACCAGGAAGAAACATTGTGCCATGAATTAACTATCCAGTGTCCACAGATCAGCAACATTCACCATGGATTTACTGTAGTAAAACTAACTGCAACCATGGAAGGTTTTATTTTGACATTATGAATACAATTGCTGCCCTCAAACTAATCTGAACTAAAATAAACCTTTGTTTATAACTAACTTACTACAATATTACATTTAATTTTTTCTAAGGAGCTGTTTTGTTTTATATGCTCCTAAGAAGAGTCAATTATAGCTCCAGAATTGCTCAAAGTAAAAAAAAAAAATATCATACTTTATGAAGTTAGTTTTAATAAAAAAAAAATTAGAAAAAAAAAATTAAATCAAGGAAATGACCAAAAACCTAAAACCTGGTAGACATTAATTTCTAACAACATAGGGCTATTTAGATAAATAAACTGGCGAGCATGTTGTTTTAGGCTAATACACCAACAGCAAATTTCTGTTTAATAAAGCGCTCAGAAATGTGTCGTTTGCATATTAAAATCTCAAAAATTAAGAATCTCAAGATCACAGCAGTTTTGTTGTGTTTTAGTCTTCAGCACTAAAGGTGTTTGAAACGCAGGGAGAATGAACAGTCACAAATAGATCATCCCAAATAAGCTAAAGCTGCAGATTAACTGTATCATTGTAGAGGGGAGGAAAAAATCCAATTTGCCATTTTACATTTTTTCAAATATTTGAAATCTGAATAATTTGATCCCCAAAATAAAATAAAGTAAACAATAAAATGAACAAGCTCTTGTGGAATAAATTGGATTTTAAACCATACAAAAAGGGTATTGTCTAGGGATTTGTGCACTATTTATTTTCATACAGATTCATTTAAATTCTGATATTAAATTCAATGTTTTTTTTCAAACATATTGTGAATTATAAAGAGCTAAAATAGTTCAATAGTTTGTATTAGCTCTTCCTTTAAAATAAGAAACAGGGTTCATTGCTTCTTAGGGTTGCAATGCAACATTTTCACTTTTCTTGGAACTGAATTGCAAATGGTTTTGAATAGAATCTGTGTTCCAGGAAGATTTTCGTCAACACTGCATGCCCTGCTTTGTCTCCAAAAGCCCTGCTTAACTATCCTTGACTCTTGTATTAGTCAGAAAATGTTGCTCATTAATATAATTAAGGTCAACAGAGTTCGGTCAGTTTACACCAGATGCCTTTTATCACAGTCAACTGAAAGAAGTTTCTGTTCAGAGAAGATTCTGCAAGATTGTGTTGCACCTTGCAATACACAAACTTTGTATGTACATTTTCTTCAAACCCATTGTGTAGTAGTATGGGAGTTTCCCTTTGCATTGGTTACCCTTATATGGTAATGTGTAGATGGTATACTGCCCTACAAAGCAAAAAGGCAGTAATTGCATTTTTGGTCAAAACTGAGTTATTATCATTTCCATGACATTCAAGGCATCCTTTGTTATGTGACAAAACAACTTATCTCAAATGTGTGTTGTTTTTGAGAAAAATGGTAGTCGTTTGTACAGTAACTGCAAAAAGCCCTATAGTGAAACAAAGCAAGTATACAGTAACATCCATTACTGTATTCTTGTTATGTTTTACCTAACAAAAAACAACCGTGTTGCTGCGCAGTGTAGTTACTGTTGCCATGGTGAACACACACAGCTGATTTTGCGGCATCCTCATGGGACGGTTTTGACATTTGTGATTTCACCTTTCTAACTTCACACAAATTTTGTTTGAGATGGCACAAAGCCAGTGAAAGAAGATGGTCGAACTGGCGTTGAAAAGAAAATACCCGGAGAACAGTGACAGATTAAACATTTAGAGGCTAGGCTATCACAATAGGCTTGTTCGACTTGAACCGGCGCTGCACAGACCGATCGGTTTATGACATCAAAGTACCGCAAGAGTGATTAGAGAGCAGACGGCTCCTTATGCTTTTGAATCTCTCTCGCGGTACTTTGATGTCATCAACCGATCGGTCTTTGCAGCGCCGGTTCAAGTCGAACATGCCTACTATAAACACCTGTCAGCCGCCAGGGCGGGACTTCCTCTCAGAGGTTCATTCAGATAGCATTATGCTAATTGACAGGCGATGTTTTAAATAGCTTTGCTTACCTGCCCCTGATCCTCCCTGCTCCTAGCTGTAACTTTATCCTCTTTAACTTCACATCATCGCTGATGCCATGTCATCATTTTGTTGTCACAAAGTTATAATCCAACCAGCGGTGAAAAAATATTCAATAACTACAAAAGCACTTGGAGAGCACTAACCTCTGTCAAGGCATGATTTTCTTCCCATTAGCCTACATGAATGGCGTCTTCTTTTTTCATAGGCTAATCATTCACGGCGTTATTGTCCAGCAGGAGAATATAACTGTCAATAAACACGGTGTAACAGTTATTCTTTAACGTGACAGGTGTCTGTTCAACTTAAAACACACTCTCTTCGCGGCCGCTGTTTGAAGACTATGTCCGCTGTTTAGATAAGTTAGCGAGTTGTGAGCAAAACTGACATTTTTGCTGTCATTTTTGCTGACATTTTGTCAGGATGCTTACAAAACTAACTGTTGTAAGCATCCATGCTTTCAACAAAAACAAACTTCTGCAGACAGAGCGAGCCGGCAGGTATTTACGCCCCCCCCCCCCCCCCAAATATATATATATATATATATATTCCCATGTATTCATTTCATTCAGTACTTTGTGTTAATAAACCCACTGAAACAGATACTGCACCATACAAACTCATCAACTTGTTTATCTTAGTTATCATCATAAGAGTTTGAAAAGCCTTAGAAACACTTAGGCAAAATGATTTTGTTTTGCTCTGTTGAATTGGAGTTTAACTTGCCTATTATTGCTCCAAAAAAATGTTTTGCAGTGCCTCTAACATTAATGTGATTTGTAGGTATAGCAGATACTACACTACATTGGAAAATATTGACCTAAAATGCTCAAATTAGTTTGGGTTTGGTATATCCATGTTCAGGAAAACAAGTGGTTCCAATTGTTTCAAATACAGTGTATCTAACAGACCCAGAGCCCAAGTTGTGGCAAAATAGTTTTTGGAGAATCTGTAGTTACTGCCCTTTTCCTTGGTATGGTGCCACGTTTTTGTTAAGTAATACAAAGCAAGAATACAGTAACTGCAAAATAGGGGTAAAATATCAAATTAAATATGAGGATTGATATGTACAAAGAATAAGCTAATATAAAGTAACAAAACAGTCATGTCCAATAATCTACCTACAACTACTTAGGCTGGATGACTGGATAACTCCCGCGTATGAAGTGGTGGTCGCGCAGCTGTTTTTCTTAACTTGAGTTATTTTTCCTGTTTTGAAATTATATTATGATTGTTTTCATTTTGGTTATTTTTGTATTGAAATGGTGTTTTGATTGATTAGTGTAATTTGGGTGTAAGGGCCATGTGGTACATCCAATGCCATTGCAAGTGGGGTGCGAGGCCCTGTGCGAACTTGAAATGCGAGGCCATTTTGGTAAATTAACTTTTTGTTAAATATATTTTGGTGGTGAAGGTACAGTATTTTCTTTTGTTTTGTGAGGTTGGTTTGACTTGTTTTGTCCTCTGCATTACAGATGTCTTAAGAAATGTTCTTTTAACTTTACGGTTCTGATTTCCGTAACACGAGAGTAGATGTTAAAAACATCATTCTGATTTGTACTCGGCTTTCACCAAGATAAGCACCAACTTAGATGTAGCTTTACAGTAACCTATGCTTCTCCATCCATTTACGCTTCTTTCCATATGGTGATGTGAATCTCCTTCTGTCTGGTGTTAATGGCTGCAGTTTATTTTGCGCGTCAGCACACACAACGGCTGCAACCACAGTGCGGTCTCCCCAGCGGATCAGCATGACAACCGTCTGGATTGAGCCGAGTAGGGGACATCTCTAGGGTCTTCAAGTGGGCACCTTCCGTCCCCTTTTGTTTACTAGCCCACGACACCTCAAGATGGCTCGACAGTGACTCTGGCGTCCCAGAGTCACCCCCCTCCGTCCCCCACTCAACTCAGCCTAGCTTACTGACCTTTACATCCCTCCTGCTGCTGAGGCTGCTCCTTCCTCGTAGTTCACATGTGACCTAACCACAATCTCTCACACCGCAACCCAACCATATGCGCCAACCCGTTTGACTAAGGCTGTCGAGCCCCACTGCAGTCGTTAAAGCGGGTTCAGTGGCAACGGTTCCGCATGGCATACTACCTACCGCCAAACACAATATCTGTCCAAGCACCAATCCTCATTCACGCAAAATACACAGGAGCGTAATAACTATGCAAACTATACAAATCAACAGACTCTTCGAGTTTTTCAAGAATTCTTCGAAACCGTTCTTAATATTATTGTTATAATAAACTTGCTAGTGATTTATATCTTGATTAAAATGATTCCAGTTTATTTTTTTTTATTTTTAAATAAAATGATTAATTTGATAAATTGGACAACACATCTCTGTCTTTTCATTTGCACAACCGAACCTGTGTTCCTCCTTGTATTTCCTTGGGTGTAAATCCAAGGGTGGCGTAGTCAGTGTTATCTGGATTTAATTATATCGAAAATACCGCTCTGGTGTAACGAGTCCACTGGAGGCAAGTTGGCATTGTATTAGACCAGGGAAAAATGAATCTTCCCACCTGGCAAACAAGATCAGATAGGTTAATTTAAAGCTACCCTAAATATGTCCTTAAGGGCCACATCATTGAAATCCAACAGGTGAGAGAGTTCACAAAATTCTACCACATAATCCGTTATGGTGAGGTCTCCTTGACGCAGGCTCAGGAGAGACAGAACTGCTGGGTTCATTGCGTAGGTCAAGTATTTCTGTAGTGGGCCCACTGGAGGCAAGTTGTAGTTAGAACCCAAGTGCAGTTTAATTATCAACAAAATCAAACATAAAACAAAAGCAAAGCGTGGCATGAACTCAAAACAAAAACATAGCGATGAATGAACTTAAAGACAACCTTACAAACAGTGGTTACAAGTAACACATATTACATGACAAAGACACATGGCAAACATGAGGGGTTAAATACACCCAAGACTAATGACTAGACAAGAAACACCTGTGAACAATGAAACAATGAACCAATGACAACATGACACATCAGACAAGGGAACACATGGCAGAATCACATGACTAAAAGGGAATCACATGACAGACATGGAACATGACATGAACAAACCAAAACGTGACAGAGACAAGACCAAATCGTGACATCTGGTCACAATCGGTTTTGATGGTTTTGAGGACAGTCTGGTTGATCAAATCTACCTTTATGTATCGAGTACTTTGAGAAGGACTAGGCTAGCGCAAATAATGTTACGGTTTAAAGACAGAAACTTTGTGCAGCACATGTCAATCCCTTATGTTAAACTACTTTAGTCCATTTCTGTTAAAGGGTTAGTTCACCCAAAAATGAAAATTAAGTCATTAATTACTCACCCCCATGCTGTACCAACCCCGTAAGACCTTCGTTCATCTTCGGAACACAAATGAAGATATTTTTGATTAAATCTGAGAGGTGGATCACTGCTACATAGGCTGCCAGAGGGAATGAAACTTGACGGCCCAGAAAGTCATTAAAGAACATGTTTAAATATTCCATGTGCCTACAGTGGCTCAACTATAAGTTTATCAAGCGATGAGAATACTTTTTTTCCGAAAAAAAAAACATAAATAACGACTTTATTCGACTATTCCTTTTCTTCCTTGTGGGCCTGAGACGAGAGTTCAAGAGATTTCCACGACGCATGCGCGAGAACTGAACAAGAAGTATTAGAAGAAGAACGTCATCTTCTCAGTTCTCGCGCATGCGGGTAGGGTATTGTGATTGGGTGTAAAAGGAGCTTCTCTGTCTTTGCAAGCATGCAAGATGGGTCATGGCTCACCACTTGCCAAATTTCATGAGGAAATTCAAAATGTGGCAAGTGAATCAAACAATTCAAAAATAACATTTCTCAATGCGAGATTGCAAAGAATGTTTTTCACCATCTACCATACATAATTTTGTGAAAAAATTCAGGGAATCCAGAGAAATCTCAGTCTGTGTTGGGCAAGGCAGGAGACCTTTGTTGAATGTTCATGACCTTTGAGCTCACATATGGCACTGCATGAGAAAACATTATGCTACTCTGTTAAAAATAACTACATGTGCTCAGGAGTACTTTGGAAAACCATTTTCAAGAAATGCAACTTGAATCTCTGATACGCAAGGAGAAAGCTATACATCTATTCATCTGTTCATATTCACAAAATTTGTATGTGTACTAGTCCTTTAGTGTAATTTTTGGGGTGACAACATCTGGTTCTCAGTTTTGTCGTAAGTGAATGTGAACAGTTGTGTAACTGCATGTGTAACAGTATATTGGATCTGTGCACTTGGTTTTAAAGTGACAGCAGATTAGTAATCCTGCAGCTGTCTCTGATTTTCTCATTGTCTTTTGTTGTTTGATTAACATTAATGACACTCACTGCTCTTGCATGCCTGACTTTTGTAGTCATTCCTACAAAATTCAATGGCCTATCCAATGCCAACACTCTTAGTGACATTTCTGACAAATTGTTTCTAATTCCACCTATTGAAAACTATAAAGCTCTATGCCAAAACATACCTTTGGCATCAGACATTTCAGCTGGACACATCTGTACCCACAGGATAGGGTGTAACCTGAAATGATTTAGTCTATATTAGTATTCTGTTTCATCTACAGCCAGGAAGTAGTGTGTGTGAGTCTCAGACTGTTCTCTCTTTGGTCCACTGCACCAGTGGCGGATGGTGTCAGACATCTCCAGCTGGAATGACCGTCTGCCACCCCTCCGTCCTGGGAAGCAAAACGCCTTCCAAACGTCTGAGAACCAGATGTTGTCACCCCAAAAATTACACTAAAGGACTAGTACACATACTTACACTGACACACACAGACAGCAGCAGCAAATAACTGCATTCCCAACACCATTTGGCCATCAGAGGCTTGTAGTTTCCATCATCTCCATATTTCATTTCCTGCTGTGGATCTGAAAGCACATCCCCAGAGGATCTCTAGCTGTCATACTGTCACAAGCGCTAGCTTACACCAGTATCTGAGAAAAAGCATTGATGTTTACCAGCATTCTCAGAGACATCTTTCCCATGTCTGCCTTCCTTTTCGCCTCATCAGTTTTCTGTTGCTTTCACAACAGTGTTTTGAAATAGTCTGTGTCCTTTCTTTCAGGTGTAATGGTTGGTCTAGTGAAACTGTGAATTTAGCTTAATCTTTGCCAAGGGAAGTTTTGTTGTTGTTGTTGTAGTTGAGATATTACAATTAAATGATTTGAGTTGCAATGCCCAACATTTTTGACTAATACATTTTCATGACTTTTTTAGAATCATTAAATCCGTCAATCAACCAAATCATTCAAATGAGCTGCATGGTTTAAATGAATGATGGACTTGAATGAATTTCCATTTCTTTTCCATGACTTTTCACTTAAAAATGATTTAGAACGGTTTGTGAATCATTTCGACATTTTTCATTAAAAATAAATGATTCAAAATAACACACAAATCGTCTCGGTTACGTATGTAACCCTCGTTCCCTGAGTAGGGAACGGAGATGTTACGTCGGATGATGACGAATGGGGGTTTCGTCTAGAAAGCCAATCATCTTCGTGTATTATAAAACGAGCCAATGGCGATGAAATGCCATGGGTCTTCGTGAATTTGCATAGCGTATCTCCGCCCCACCGCGTGGGTATAAAAGGAGAGACGCCGGCAAAGGGAGATCATGTCTTCTCTGAGGACCCGATACTGAACTCAGGCGTCTACCCAGCGGTACAGCGGAAGTGGCAGGGAGACGTAAGGTCTCCGTTCCCTACTCAGGGAACGAGGGTTACATACGTAACCGAGACGTTCCCTTTCGTAGTCACTCCGAGTTACGTCGGATGACGACGAATGGGGGTCCCTGTGAAATCACGCCACCTTCACAGCTGTCTTCCAGTGCCCTGCGAAAGTCTGATCCCCCTGTCGTGATACTGGGTTGGACGAAGGAGTCCTACTTAACACAGGAATACCAAGGTACACTGGGAAGCATATCTCAGAGGAAATATGCCGCAGCATGCCTACCCGTAGGGAGGACTTAAGAATACACATATGGCCGGAGGGATACATATGGAGGAACGCTGGAGTGACCAGGCCGTGGGGTGGAAACTTTCAACTCCAGGAGAGGCAAGGTGGCTTGCCGAGGGAAAGACACATGCTCAAGGAGGCTTACAGTGGAAATACACATGTGGGGGTTACTCAGGGGAGGAACCATGCACACGGAGGCACCTAGCCGACGCACAGGCAATAGACACTGGCGCCAGCGTCAACAGTGCTGGAGGAACTCAGGGCTTCAGAGAGGAGGCTCACCTGAGGAATTATCGCACGTATCCAGTCCGTGGAGTGGAGTGGCGAGCAAGCGAAGACACCTGAGCGGGTCCAGTACTAGCTGACTGGAGCGAGTACACGAGAGGACACAGGCTCCACTCAGAGATTATAAAATCTGGCGAATGTGTTGGGTGTCGCCCAGCCTGCAGCTCTACAGATGTCTGCCAGCGAGGCGCCATGCGCTAGAGCCCAAGAGGAAGCCACACTCCGGGTAGAGTGGGCTGTCACACCAAGGGGGCACGGTCGGCCTTGCTGTTGGTAAGCCAAAGCAATGGCGTCCACTATCCAGTGGGACAACCTCTGCTTTGAGAGAGCCTTTCCCTTCAGTCTCCCACCAAAACAGACAAAGAGCTGGTCTGAGGTCCTGAAACACTGTGTCCTGTTTACGTAAGCACGGAGAGCGCGTACTGGACAGAGCAGTGCCAAGGCTGGGTCTGCCTCCTCCAGGGGCAGCGCTTGCAGGTTCACCACCTGGTCCCGGAAGGGAGTGGTGGGAACCTTGGGCACATATCCAGGCCGGGGTCTCAGGATCACGTGAGAGTGACCGGGCCCGAATTCCAGGCACGCTTCGTCAACGGAGAATGCGTGCAGGTCCCCTACCCTCTTGATGGAGGCCAATGCAGCTGGAGAACAAAAGATACTTCCTCCGCCGGGGGAAGGAGGGGGCCTGCAACCACCTCCTGGGGAAAAAACGACACCATCACTGAGCAGCCCGTCTCAGGAGCGCCGCTTAGCCTGGCGTTTAGCGGGGCGCGGGGCTGGAGAGGGCTGTGGCGCCTTCCTTCCTTCCAGACTGATTTGGAAATCAAATAGTTTGATTCATTAAAATAAATTGGCATGAAAGAATGATTTCCTAACAACATTTATAGTATTCAATTAGCATACACTTTTATCCAAAGTGATTTTTACCATGACTTTACCTCACTTTTCCATTCTTTCAGTCTTTGTTGATGATTTTTTAATCATTAAATTTCAAACCAATTGTTAACCAATCATTCTGTTCTGTGGATCGATTTGACTGATGCATTAAAAGAGCAGACTCAAAAGAACTATTTTCTCAATATCACTGAATTCCCATGAGTTTTCATGACCATTCCAGTGGTTTGTGATGATGTTTTTTTTAAAAACAAAAAGAGTTCAAAACATTTTGCAAATAGTTTAAATTGTTTAATTAAAAGGAATCGATTCAAAAGACAAACTCTCTCAAATCTGATATCACTAATGAGAGAAACTTTGAGTCTACATAAGGTCTATTTAACCAATGAAATATTTTATAGCAGAGCATTAAGACCAATTTAAATATTCCCTATACATATGATAGGAACCCTGGAGATACAATTACATGATGCAGTGGCATGAACCTTTTCACATGCGTTTTGGCGAAATTAGAATGACGATAATTTTATATGGATATTAGTCAGCCATTGACCTTTCGCACATCATTATTAATTTTCTCCATGTGGACAAATGGATCTTGACACACTATCAGTCAAACTACAAGAATTACAGTCAACACAAATTATGTGATATTTTATTTATACGTCTATAATTACACCAGTTCCACATTTTAAAAATTCATCCATTGTGGCAGGTGTAAATGATAGCCAATGATCTGAGGAGAGAGGCATCGAGTGAGAATGTGAATCTCCCTACAGAAACTAAGGCTGATTGAGGGTTGAAATATGAATGAATTAAATTCATCATCTGGAACATACACAAACTGTTCCAGTACCGCATGCATGTGTGCTCAAGTGTAGGATTAGAGAAATTACTGTGGGACTTCGGGGGAATAGCAGGGTCTTGACTAGAAGTGTTAAATAAATGTGCTGGGAAATTGAGGTTAGAAGGGAATCTATGAGCAATTAAAATCGGTTTAAATCAGTATTGGCTGGGAAGAGCCTTACAGACCTTTGAATAAACAGTCATGGTACCACAGATTGCGTCATACAGTATGTGGCCATCCGAACATAACACATACATGTGCTTGTTGTTTGTCCTCTTTAACAGCTCTCTCGTGGTGTAGAAGAAGGCAAAAACCTCCAAGACAAACTTTTACTATAAGTAGAATTCCAACGGGTACAGACAGACAGGCAGGATTAAGACAGACAGGCAGGATGAAGACAGGCAGGCAGGATGAAGACAGGCAGGCAGGATGAAGACAGACAGGCAGGATACAGAGAGAGAGAGAGACAGACAGACAGACAACATAAGACTGAGAATGGACAAAGACTGGCTGCACTGAAAGGAACTAAATACAGACACTGATGAACACAGATTCACAGAAACCAGGTGACACAGATGGTTATTAACTAGACACAGGTGGAACAGATGATGAACTAAATGACAGTAACTATAAAGACTGTCAACATTGAGTGTCGGGAAAACAGAACAACATGTGACTAGGGGTGACTCTCTCTCTCTCTCTCTCTCTCTCTCTCTCTCTCTCTCTCTCTCTCTCTCTCTCTATCATTTTAAATATATATATTGTATGGATGTAGGCTTGACTTTATTAGTAATGGATGTGGCTGAAATAAACAAACATGTTAATTAGAATATGGTTATTTGCAGTTCACTTTTTACAAAATTGCACACAATGTTGAGGAATTTAGTATTTAGTATTATTTGTACTTTGTCTTATTCCAATAATATATATTTCTGCCATAACTCTCTGTGTGTTTGGCATGGTAATGGGTATGACAATGTTGATATGTTTGGTCTTGGCAGAATAGATCTTCTTCGTTGCTGCTGCTGTATGGGACTTGCTACTGCCAATACATACGACACACCGCTGTTTTACAATATAGCATACATGAATTACCCATAGAAGATCTATAAAGGTGGAGTTGGGGAAGGTGAAGGGTTTCTGAAAGTGTGCTGCACTGCTACACCAAATGCTGACCAAGTATCTGAAGGTTGATCAGCGAGCTCATTGGCTACTGTTAAAGCAGCAACCAATCAGCTGCGCCCTATAGAGATTGGTGTGATTGCAAGCAGAGAAGGGCTGTGTTCCAGTCCAAAATTGACATGCCCTTCACTCGCTAACTTCCCTCCATCTCGTTCACTCGGATGTGCGTCATTGCTTGCGTTGCATGAGTGCCCACTACTGGCGAAAACTGCAATGGGCTGAACTGGAATGTCATGAGCCCTTGATCACTTGGAATCAGCTATGGAGTTGATTTATTATTTATTTATTTATTTCCCTTTAAGAACTTGTTTAATGCAGCATCCAAATGTATATTATGGAATGATATTCTGGACATTATTCAAAAGGAATTGCAAATTGTATTTGCAATTGTGTTTTCAATTTGTGGATGCATAAAATGTGACATAATCCAAACGCAATTGGAAATCGCGCATTACTGTTTGCATTTTCGTTTAAGCGAATGCACACTGACTGCCAAATTTCAAATGGAAAACCAAAGTCCGTTTGCAACTGTGTTTCCCATATCTTACGAGTTTTGGCCCTGTCATTTTTAAATAGCAATTTCAATTACCACGTCTGCTTTTTCACTTTCTCAGCGTCGCGTATGTAGCCAGCCGAAACTCAAATGGAATACTAATTCCCTGAGTATTTCCATTTCCGATGCCTTTGAAACCTGTCAATCAGTGTCAAGGGTGGGATTATGCTATAGGGTGTGTTTGTATTGGGAAGTGATGTCACTCACAGTCAACGGTCAAGGGGTGTTTTATCGAATACAAAATTATACATACAACCAAGGCAAATGTATTCATCTACAGTGTCTAATAAGAACGACTAAAAGGCTCAACACAGTTTAAAGGAACACTCCACCGTTTTTTGATATTGGGTCTATTCGCTGTCTCCGCTACATTTAGATAGGTGGGCAAATGCATTTTTGTCTCAGTGCATGCATTGTCTTAGTCTGGCAGTGTTCTGTTCAACATAGTTTTCTATATCAGTGGCTGCAAAGATAAAGTTGACAATGCAGACTCACCATCTTCGCATGTAGTGAACGCGCCTATAGAGAGAAATGCACACTTCATATGAATTAGCCTACATAAGCAGAGAGCAGCCAATTTCTTTTATTTTAAAGTTTTCTTCAAGCTTTCTATAGATATACTTTGGTATGTGAGACAAGTATCTTATAGGCATATGCTGAGTTTTGGTTAATTTATGAAACGCGCTACAGTTCACGCGTCGGCGCCTCCATGTCCTGAGTATTGTCTACTATATTTGCTTCTTATTTATTAATCCAGTCAATTGGTTGATGAAACATTGATTAAAATGAAGATGCAATTTATACAAAACGAAACTTTCAAGCAAAAATAATATTTGAAGATCGCTGGGTATTATTTGATTATTATTCGAAAATTGCACCCCTCCACCACATGCACGCACACATGCATGTATAGGCCACACACCAGAGCATGTGAGCAAAGCGGAGCGGTGTGACGCTTAAATATAAGTTAAAAAACTTAAACATATGTTTCATATTTATGTTTAAATAATATAATGTTATTTTTTTATTATTATTTAATCTATGCTGATTATATGAAAAGGGAACCGCATGAGATGAGTAAGATAGGATCATAAGATGACCAATATATCAGAAAACATTTGGAATGGGTCAGACATGATTTTGACCACTTATTAAGTTGTGTTTTGTAGAAAGCCTTTCTTTAAAGTGAATTTCGTTTTGTATAAATTGTATCTTCATTTTAACCCTTTAACTGACTTCTCAACCAAATGGTTGAGCACATTTTGAGTCACTATATTTTATTGAGAGGAGTACCTAACTTAACTCAAACTGATTGAGCCATCTCTACCATCTAGTTGAGGTATGTTATGCCAAAAAAAAAAAAAAAATCCACTAGATGGCACAGTGTCAATCAACAGCACTTGTCACAACACTTCTTCTAACATGGATGTCAGAAACAAATAAATGACCCCAGCCATGTGAACTGTTTTTGGTGAAATTTTGCAAGCTAAGCATATTTTTTGTTTGTTTACATATTACACTATAAGAGCCCTAACTTTACAAAATTATGTTACTTGGTGCCATGAAAAAACTTAAGTATGTTTTTAATAATTTTTCAAAAACATGCTCAACCAAACGTTTGATTTGGCACATAACGGTTAACTGTCACCCCCCTTTTTGAGAATGGACATTACAATGCACTATTAAAACTTGGTTGTAATTCAAGAATGCTTTGGAATATAGACCTAAGTTTGGTATTGTTTTAAAGAAAACACTCAGCAGATTATTGCTGAAGTAAAAGCACTAAAGCAGTAAAGTATGAAAAAGTTATGGAAGTTTTAAATTTATATTAAATCAAATATACTGTACTTAATATTTTTTTTCTTTTATATAAAATATATATTTTACAAAATATTTTTTACTATGAAATTACTATAAAATCAAAGCCATATATCTAACCAAGTTGTTTTCCAAATTTGAAGTTGATATCACAAAAATTGAAGTTCCCATGATATTTTGTTTAGGCGTAAAGTTAATTCCAAAAAATGACATAAATTCCATTGAATTTAATTGTATGCATTATGCTGTAACAAATTAATAATTTCTGTCCAAATATAACTTCTGTCAATATGGAACCTTGAGAATCAGACCTTTATGACAATGTTTTGTCAAGATTAGAAAAGGTTTTGATCATAAATTATGATGGGCAATGAAAAAGTATGGCAAAGTATGTGTAATAATTCCGGTACCATTTTTTACCATTAAGTGATATCTTAACCATTTGGTAGAGGCCGATATTTAAAAAATGATGGGATGTGTTGAAAAAAAATACAGTGTGGTTGAGTGTGGTTACTAGCAAGATAATGAAATAAGAAATGCAAACAAAAAAAAAAAATTCACTTTTATCTTGGTGCGGACCTCAATATTTCATCAACAAATTGACTGGATTAATAAATAAGAAGCAAATATAGTAGACAATAATCAGGACACGGCACGTGAACTGGAGCATGTCTCATAAATGAACAAATTCAGCGTAGGCCTATAAGATACTTGTCTCACATACCTGATACGTATATATCTATAGAAAGCTTGAAGAAAACTAAAAACTATAAGAAATTGGCTGCTCTCTGCTTATGTAGGCTAATTCATATGAAGTGTGCATTTCTCTCTATAGGCGCGTTCACTACATGCGAAGATGGCGAGTCTGCATCGTCAACTTTATCTTTTCAGCCACTGATATAGAAAACTATGTTGAACAGAACACTGCCAGACTACGACAATGCATGCACTGAGACAAAAATGCATTTGCCCACCTATCTAAATGTAGCGGAGACAGTGAATAACCCTTATTTCAAAAAACGGTGGAGTGTTCCTTTAAACTGTGTTGAGCCTTTTAGTCGTTCTTATTAGACACTGTACATGAATACATTTGCCTTGGTTGTATGTATAATTTTGTATTCGATAAAACACCTCTTGACCGTTGACTGTGAGTGACATCACTTCCCAATACAAACACACCCTATTGCATAATCCCACCCTTGACACTGATTGACAGGTTTCAAAGGCATCGGAAATGGAAATACTCAGGGAATTAGTATTCCATTTGAGTTTCGGCTGGCTACATACGCGACGCTGAGAAAGTGAAATAGCAGACGTGGTAATTGAAATTGCTATTTAAAAATGACAGGGCCAAAACTCGTAAGATATGGGAAACATAGTTGCAAACAGACTTTTCTTTTCAGTTTGAAATTTGGCAGTCATTGTGCGTTCGCTTAAACGAAAATGCAAACGGTAATGCGCGATTTGCAATTGCGTTTGGATTATGTCACATTTTATGCGTCCACAAATTGAAAACGCAATTGCGAATACAATTTGCAATTCCTTTTGAAAAATGTCCGGAATATCATTCCATAGTATATAGGTGTGTTTTTTGGTTGTTTTAAATAAAAAAAATAAAAAAATTAATATATCATAGAGTTGTTTGTGGTGGTGGTGATTAGATGAGATCTGCGTTGACATCACAATCGTGTTGCATTGTGGTATGGAACTGCCTGAAGTGTACATATGAAGTAGAATCGCTCCCTCGGTCAAAATCGAGGGAACGAGGGTCTGTCCATATAAACTTTCCTCGTATACTTCACGAAGAGGAACACACTTCAAAATGGCGGCAGGGATTCCCCCGAGGGGAAGTGCTTAGGGAAGTTTGCAAGTGCGTGTCTAAAAGTGGACTGGAACACAGCCTAAGTGAAGGATATCAGTCTGCGCCATCTAGAGTTTCATGACAGAACTTTGTATTTAAAGTCTTGAATATTGCAGTAAATCTGTGGTTATAAAACTTTGTTATATTAGACCAACATTACACAAACCTATTATATGTTCAATAGTTTAATTTTAATGCATTTCTAGGGCTGTCAAAGTTTCAGGCAAAGAAATGTATTGAATGCCTGTTGTTTTAATAATGATATGAACATAATTTATTCATTTATAATACTTTAATTCAACACATGAAATATCACCCTCGATTGAAAAACTGTCAAGCATTTTTCAAGAATGTGGCAACCCACTGGTGGGTTTAATTGATAATTGTGCACAACTACGCCACTCTGGGAATTCCACCCAGAGAAAATAGTGTCACCAAAGAACACGCAAGTTCTTTAATCAAATAAGAGCTCAGAGACATGGGTAACAATACAGAAAAATTTACTTTATTAAATCAGTCACTTTTAAAAGAATAATTAAAACACATTGGGCCTCGGCCAAAGCAGAGCTCATACGAGTCTGGCTCTAAGGAGGTCACAGGAACACCAGATAACTGGGGCTTACCGGCAGGGTCAGGCTATCAGAAGTTGCATCTACCTATAGCAGATAAATCATTCCTTTCACCAGTGCACGCAACACGCACACCCCTTTCCACGGATGGACTCAGCACAGAATAACACCACCACTGCTAGAAGGGAATAGAGTCGGCATCCCTGTCTTTTGCACCCAGGTCCTGTGACACAAGAAACAGAGCAAACTTTTTAAGAGTCACTAAAATGCACAGAATTACTAAATGACAGAGCACTGAACAGGCCCCTGCTGAATGGACAATAACGTAAATGTCAAAACAAAAATACCAAATAAGGATTAACAAAAATGCAAAATAAACGGGCAAGGCCTATTTGCATTCAAATTACAATAAATAAATTCAACAAAAGAGTTAGCAAAATACAAACGACAGAGTTGGTTTTAACGGTCTGCAAGAAAATAAACTAAGCAACAAAACAAGTAACTAGAAAAATACAAAAGAAAAAGCAAAGATGTGTTTAACAAATTATAATATAATAAATCAAGCAGCCAACAAAACAAGGATCACGCAAAACAAATGCAGAGTGACATCACTCATAATAGAACATAGATTGAACACAATATTGAACTGCAGAACAACCCAAATTTCTCTTTGCTCTTTTCAAAATGAAAATCAACAAAATAAAGTGCAAAAAAACATACTAGAAGATACAAAGGCACAGAAGAGTAGAGGGTGTCTGGCTAAATGTAAATAAAGACAACTTAAACAAAAACAAAAGAAACAGAAAATGTAAAGCGAAATCAACACAAAACAAAGCAGCAGTGCTATCCGTGGGCAGGACTTGAAACGCGCCCGGACTAGCAGTCAAAACTCCCACTGTTTTAGGGAGAGCACCTGAAATAAAAACAGAACATTAACATTTTATATTACTATGATGCGTTAGCCCCTCGGCCAAACTTAGCAAACGCCTATTATACATACCGATGACGAAATGTGTGCATAATCAAGCATACACGCAACAACTGCAGCCGAGCAGCAGTGCAAGACCCGCACGAGAACCAGACCAGCTGATCCGAACCAACATACGAAATGGCAATCAAGCAATCAGAGCTTACTATGGTGGCAAAAAAATGCAACCAGTGACATTTAATTACTCACTTTAAAAAAGATAATCTCACAAAGTCACCAAATGCTCATACCTCTCTCTCCAATGTCCACACGTGATGCCGGAAGCAGCAACAATACAGAGTTCTCGACGCGTTAGTGATGTTGACAATGACGCTTACCTCAAACACCGATCTATCGCCCTTTATATTGCTATGGTGACAGCTAATTGGCTTACGACCCAAATATAATTATTAGGGAAGGTAATGGGCTTCACTACCACACCAGCGCATAGTTCAGGCCATTTGGAAAAGCATCATTACATCATAATCATGTAGAATTGCATTATCATGTTTGGGAGAAGTTGCTTTATACTTTAGAATGTTTGGTCTGACTTTATATTAAGTGGCTTTAATTATGTACTTACATCGTAAAGTAGGTACGATGCACTTATTGTGTTCATGTTGTATTGTAAAACACTTGTGCTGCTATTGAGGTGTGATACAGGTGTTTCTGGTATGAGAAGGTTTAAAGGTGGGTTAAGGTGTAAGGGAAGGGTCAACAATGTAATTAAAAATGTAAGTACAACCATTAATTACAGGTGCAATTACATGCAGGTATTTTTAACCCTTTGATGCACAAGCTATGGATACTCCTTCTAATGCGCAACATGGGTCTAAAAAGACCCGTATTCATTTCCTATATTATTTCAGTCATGGCTGAATGTTTCTTTGCTGAATCTTTAAAATATATGTATTTTATCATTTGTTATTCCAGGTATTGATTAAATATCTTGTTTTTGATTTCCACAAATCATTATGTTTATGTTTCCTTTCTTACTTTATAAACAAACACAGTTTTTGTATTTCTACATCAATTTTACATACACGGGTCTAAAATGACCCATATTCATTTCCTATGTTATTTCAATCATGGCTGAGTGTTTCTTTGCTGAATCTTTAAAATATATGTATTTTATCATTTGTTATTCCAGGTATTGATTAAATATCTTGTTTTTGATTCCCACAAATCATTATGTTTATGTTTCCTTTCTTACTTTATAAACAAACACAGTTTTTGTATTTCTACATCAATTTTACATACATGGGCCTAAAATGACCGTATTCATTTCCTATGTTATTTCAGGTGGCTTTGACAGTTACAGATTTTAAAATCAAAAAAGGCGGGAAAAAAAGGACCCTAAACTCTTAACACATCGAACTATTTCAGCATAATGGCTTATTCAAGACTATACGGTTCTTAATAGAACTTTTAGGCCTATTACATGTAAATAAGCTTTAAAGGGGCATTCGGTAACTATTTCAACTTAAAGGGATAGTTCACCCAAAAATGAAAATTCTGTCCGTATTTACTCACCCTCATGTTGTTCCAACCCTGTAAGACCTTCGTTCATCTTCAGAACATGAATTAAGATATTTTTGATGAAATCTGAGAGCTGGATCACTCCTCCATACTAGTCCATAGGCTTTAAAAGGATTGAAACTTGCCGGCCTCGAAAAGTTAATAAAGACATCGTTAAAATAGTCCAAGTGACTACAGTGGCAAAATCTTAAGTTTATCAAGCGAAGAGAATACATTTGTGCGCAAAAACAAACAAAAATAACAACTTTATTTCAACTATTCATTTCCTTCTCTGTTGGCCTCTAGTCAGTTAACTTAGTGTAATAGCGTAGAGCTACGTCACACGAAGGCTCACTATTGGCCGACGCTGGTCATGTGTGTGATGCGTGTGACGTACAACAACAGAAGCTCTACGCTTTTACACTAGTGAACTGACTCGAGGCCCACAGAGAAGGAAATTAATAGTTGAAATAAAGTCTTTAATTTTGATTTGTTTTTGCGCACAAAAAGTATTCTCGTCGTTTGTTAAACTTAAGATTGAGCCACTGTAGTCACTTGGACTATTTTAACAATGTCTGTAATAACTTTCCGGGGCCTGCAAGTTCAATCCCTCAAGAAGCCTATGGAGGAGTATGGAGGAGTGATCCAGCTCTCAGATTTCATCAAAAATATCTTAATTCGTGTTCCGAAGATGAACGAAGGTCTTACGGGGTTAGAACAACATGAGGGTGAGTAAATACTGACAGAATTTTCACTTTTGGGTGAACTAACCCTTTAATAAAACCGTTTAGAAATCATTTGGATGGTTTAATAACCTGTTCTGGTGAGAATGGTGACTTTCCATGCTCCCCCCAACGTTCCTAGGTGGAAAACCAACCTTGCAACATCGGGACTAACATCCCAGTAAGTTGGAAACAGGAAGTCTTGTGAGAAGCGAGAACGAGCGAGAAACACAAACTGCTTTATGGCAATTCGACATAAACACACACGCTGCCCTCAATGTGTATGATGTATTACCCTCCTCGGTAGACATAGCTCCACACGATAAAATTGGCCGGCTCCGATAATAACAAATGCACATGAGCAGCGGTAGAAAGGGATAGGAGGGTGCCGCAAGTGAGTTTTTTTACAACACTGTTGTGAAATATACTCCCACAGCTGTAGGTGGAGCTCGTTGAGAAAACATGCGACAACAAAAGTGAAAATCAGTAAAGAAATAGCTAGAGTTGCTGAGTTCCCCTTTAAAAACCCATCTTTTTTTTAGTGTAGCTAACATTAGCTAGCTAGAATAGAATATGTCAACAGCTAGCTAGCTAATAGTATTGGATATTTTTCTCTTTCTCACAAGTAATTTCTCACTAGGATTTCATGGTCAAGGTAACCATAGCCTAATATTCAAATATTATGTCCAGTTATCTTTTACAAAATATCAAATATTTTCTGTGGTTAAAATAAAATAAGACTTGCATCAAATATACAAAAGCAGCTGTGTTGAGTTGTGAAATGTGTGGCAGGTGAATAGTATTATGTAATACTAATGTACTAATGTAATACTTGTAGTAAATATGTTTCTACTTGCAAATATGTGCAAATATCAAGGGTTTCTATATGGGTCATTTTTGACTCATGTATGTAAAATAGATGTAGAAATACAAAAACTGTGTTTGTATATAAAGTAAGGAAACATACATATAAATATTTAATGAATATCTGGAATAACAAATGATAAAATACATATATTTTAAAGATTCAGCAAAGAAACACTCAGCCATGACTGAAATAACATAGGAAATGAATACGGGTCTTTTTAGACCCATGTATGTAAAATTGATGTAGAAATACAAAAACTGTGTTTGTTTATAAAGTAAGAAAGGAAACATAAACATAATGATTTGTGGAAATCAAAAACAAGATATTTAATGAATACCTGGAATAACAAATGATAAAATACATATATTTTAAAGATTCAGCAAAGAAAACACTCAGCCATGACTGAAACAACATAGGAAATGAATACGGGTCTTTTTAGACCCATGTTGCGCATTAGAAGGGTTGCGATACAAAAACTATTTTTATTCAAAAAGTAAGAAAGTAAAAATAAAAATAAGGATTTGTGATGATCAAAAACAAGTTAATTGAGGAATGCCTGGAATACTGAATTATGAAATTAATTTCTTGCAAAGATATAGAAAATTAAAACTCAGTCGGGTCTATTTAGTCCCATGTTGTGCATCAAAGGGTTAAAATATAAGTACAATGTAAAAACATGCATGTACACTAAGTCCATTTTATCAAATTATTAATTTCAATGTAAGTACATAGTAGTTAAAGCCACTTAATATAAAGAATGGGTCAATTTTTTCAATCTCTCTTTTTTTTTAAAGGATTGGAAAAGCTAATTTCTACAATGGCTAATATTTTATAGTAAAAATATTTAGTGTTTAAAAATGTTGCATGCCGAAATAAAGTCATATGATCCAACCAACATAAAAGGACTTTAAAAAATAAACCTGAAAAATCATAGCCAGAACACCTGAAGTCCCTCATGTGTCAGTTCAGCAAGTCTCTTAATAATAATAATTATGATTATTATTATGATAATAAAAATAAAAATAATTATGGATGAATAATTTGGGATATTGAAGAAAAAAAACTTTACCTTGACTTAATATACAAATTATTTACATTAAGAAACATTACAAAATAATAATATTCAATACATTTATACCCACGTGTATTCAAGGAGTAAGGAAAATACATAATTTTTTACTTCATTTTGCTTGATTTTTAAACAATTATTTATTTCTTGTTTTAAGCTAGATTTAAAAAAAAGAAGAAGAGAAAAACACTTTTATTTGCCATTGAACCTCTAGAAGATACTGGCAGGCAGTGAAGTGTCCTCAGCATCAGTGTAATATGAAATAAAAAAATTAAAAAAAACACCCCCAGTTTGGATACCCTTAAGGGGTTGTGAAATACATGTTGGATTTACAGCAGTGTGGCCATGAAATATGAAGCTAAGGCCTGGACAGGTAGCTGAGTGTAGTGTTTGTAAAGATTTTTTCCCCAAAGGCTGCTGTAATGTCGACTACAAAGAAAGGCTGGTCATGTAGGATGATACATTACAAAGCCTTTAATACACCTTCAAGTCTCAGCTGTGTTACTTCTAATTCTCCAGTTCCTTTCCACTCAATTCAGTGTTACAAATTTATGGAGGTATGTAGAAAACAAATACTTTACATTTAGCTGAATATTAAATAGTTTTATGTAATTGATGTGCAAAGTAAAAATGTCAAAATGCCTTTTCAGCAAGCGATTTTTGGCCATTTATTAGATATTGCAAAATATATTTTCTACAGAAACTTTTTCAAAATCTGTCTACGCATGCACTCATGTCTCAACAGATCTATCCTGAAGAAATACCGTTTAGTATTTTTGCTTAGCTATTAATTTTGTTGTACTGAACACACTGTTCAGCTGATATTTGAGATCAATTAAATTATTACATTTAATGTAAGGGTGTGAAGTACCTGCCATCTAAAATGTTTCCCTTCAGCTGTTGATGGCTACATTTAAACTCAGTGTCATAACTTGCCTTTAATTTTACCCCATTAAATGAATTAAGCTTTTTAAAATAGCTTTTATTTGTTTGAGGGTGGGAAGAGAGTGGTGTAATTCCCACTGGCTGTTTAACATTTCAGAATGTCAAACTGAGTAATAACGCACATTTACACAATACTGCTTTGTAAGTAAAGATTTCAGATTTTCCTTTCAGTTGGTATAACCTTTACTTTTTTTTGTTGTGGGGAGAAAAAAAAATCAAAAGTCAAGATTAAACAAGTCCAAAGGAATAATTGCATGAAGTGTATATAGGTGCATCTATAATTGCTCCTGTTTAATGTGGTTTAACTCTTGGTTGTCGTAAAAAGTAGATTTGTCAAAACTGCTGGCTGTTTCAGAACTTTTCTTTCTGTGGTACAAAGTATTTTTGTACAATTTTGAACTGAAAACAACTTTGAACAGAAAGAATAGACACATGTAAAACATTAAAGATGTTACACCCTAATACACCATTTCGAGGTTGTTGTCATTTGCTAAGGATTGCTTATAATATAACTTTAATATGCAAAAATGGGCCTGTACCACCCACATCTAAAATTTGTATGGTTTTCTAGTTGAAATGTCAAAACATTCTGAACCAGATACTTACATTAATATCGTACAAATTAATATCTTGTGCAATTGCTTCTCAAGTAAATTAATTAATTTTTATATTTTAATTTATATTGTTTTCAGTAAAAGTTGGTTCATCTACCAGATCAGTGATGTATAGTAGATCTGATCAGCCCAACTGAGCCAAAGTCTGCATAAATATGTATTATTAGCCTATATTATTACATTTACATTTATTCATTTAGCAGACGCTTTTATCCAAAGCGACTTACAATTGCTATATATGTCAGAGGTCGCACACCTCTGGAGCAACTAGGGGTTAAATGTCTTGCTCAGGGACACATTGGTGTCTCACAGTGGATTCGAACCCGGGTCTCTCACACCAAAGGCATATGTGTTATCCACCGCGCCATCAACACCCACAGACTATCATGGCATATTTTTCCTTTCATCCACTACAATTAACTACTGTTAAATTCATTTTAAAAGCCAACATTACTTAAAAAAAACAACACAAAAAAACTATTTTAAAATTACGACAATGCAGTTTAGGTTTCCTGTGAATGTAAATGGTCATACACTGTATAACAAAACGGGGGAAAAAGAAAAGAAAATCAGTAGAAAACCAAATAATGTGGCAGGAAAGTATCGGCACATTTCTCTTAGGTTTACGGACATTTACTTCCACCTTAAAACAGTGAAATGCGTAATTCAAAATATAAGTAAACACTTGTTTAAAAAAAAACAAAAAAACTTCAGATTAAACTGATAAATTATGTGATGTTCACAGAATTAAGTATTCATTAATATATAGCCGGTTTCACAGATACGGGTTAAACCTAGTCTCAGACTAAAATTCATATTTGAGTTGTTTGAACTGAAGGCAACTTGCACCGGCATATCTCAAAATAGGTCAGTGCCATTGTTTTGTCTCAAGATGAACATGAGTAAGGTTTTTCTTTTTTTCTATTTTTTTTTCTAAGGCAAATTTATACAAGCTACTTAAATGTCCTGGAATAATCTAATCATTGTCTGTGAAACCGGACCATACAGTATAATGGTGATCATAGCATAAATAATCATTGTAGTGCAAAAGAGTTTAGAATAGTATTTCATTGTAGTAATCATTGAAATTAGTAATTTCTTTCTTAACGATTCCTCCTTTTTTCTTTTCCCTTCATATGCATTAGCTAAAAATATGCTTTGTCTGAAATCTGATTTAAATTAGTACATCAAGATATAACACATCAAACATTTAACAAAACTGACATGGTAGGATTACTATTATCATGGTAGGAAATATCGCCGGTAGAAAAATCCGAAGTGAGATAGGAGATGACGTATTTTATCACAGATTTGGTGGCGTATTCATTACAGAACACTTCAGCGGTATAAGAAAAAAAAACCTTTCCGCTGTCACTTTGATCCAGCCACAGGAAGGCCAAACCTAATCTGATTGGATAGATTACACAAACATATTTGTATCTGCCTCTTTGTTGTCAAGACACCAGAGGGCTTGTCAGGAGGTATCCAAACAGCAAATTCCTTTGATATATTTTTGTTTCCGACCAACTTGACAGTTCCTCAGAGGAATAGAAGCGCTAAAGGAAAGGTCACCTTTGCTGCGACGTGTTTTGCTGACAGTTCGCAGGGGATGTGAGGATGCACGAGGATACTGAGATGATATTTGGGGGCTTTGAAAGGCAAGCGGCAATCCGCCCGATTACAGCAGGTACGATGACATGCCCGCAATAAAGAGCCGTGACGATCTCGCCCCGCAGCCCAATTTCTCCTCCTCCCAGCCGCGCGCTGAGATTATTTGAGCCTTGCCAAATGTCAAGGGCATGATTCTCTTAGATGCCTAGCAGGAAATAACCCACCATTGCCCTGGAAACAAATGAAACCACGTTCAAGGCCAACACAGGAGTTATCTATTGAAGATGGAAAACCAAAAAAAACCACTATGCTTTCTGTATCGGCTTGAACAAGCTTCAAACGTGTAAACACATATATAAAACATCAGTCTTGGAGATAAAGCTTTCTTCAGGAGGAGAATTGTATCGATCAGTGATAGCAGTGCGCTCTTTGGGATGCTTGTTTATGCCTAGCACTTCACCACTGTTTCTGGCTCACACTGGGCTTCAGTAGGTTTTCAGTGGGATTGGTGGAGTGTCATTTTTCTGTGTTGTAAGATATCAAGGTGAAAGGGCAAGCAGGGAAGGGGTTTTGTCTGTCATGATTGTTGGCAGTGTTTTGTATCAACTGTCAGCTCTCAGCTGTGTTTGAGTTTTAGCAGGTTTTCTTAAAATAGAGGTCTCGACAAAGGAGGTCGATAAAGCCTGGAGACCAACCTTGTTGTCCACTTGACGCTTTTCAGGGCCCTCCAAAAAAGAATCAGATCCTATAACATACTGAAGTAGTAATTACATATAAGAAATAACGTATTTAATAATCACTATGAGTCACCCTTAATGACAATGAAGCCAACACCAGCCAGGACTTCAATTGATGCCAACTCAATATGCACCACTGCCAGAATTTCTATATATTGTAATCATTATGATCACAACTTGTAATAACTGCTTAATGAGATCATTGTTTCTGACTAGATGAATACATGAGGTTTGCTAACGGCATTGTATTATCTTCGAACTGTACACTTTTGACATATGGAGATTACTTGGACACTGTTACCTCTGATAACAAATTCCAAATTGTAATGTAGACATGCAGATTGTATAAAGCTGCTTTGAAACGATATGTACTGTGAAAAGCGTTATATAAATGAATGTGAATTCAATTGAATTAATAGTAAAATAAGAAAATCTTGCACTGCAATCGCAAAAAGACTCGAAGCTCAAGAGAAAGCCTGATTTCGGATTATTTTAGAACACGTTCCACCATGGTAATCAAAGATTCAGCCAAATCGCTATTGGTACTGTAAATATTGTTACTATCAAACTCAATTTTTTTTAAACTTTTTTTTTATATTTATTTATTGCTTTGCCATGTTTAGTACCTGATTGCCACCCAATATTTTTTTTAGAGCTGTGTTGTTTTTGGTAGAACCTATGTTTATCAGAGTCACTTTTTGTAAATAATTAACAAAAATGTACAGTTAATTATTAACTGAAATTATCATATTTTGTTCCAAATTAGATGTTTGTCATCGTCGAGTCGACTTTGCCTGTTTAATGTCCATGTTCAAATATTTATTTTTAGTCAAAAACATTTTTTCATTTTTTTTTAAATAGACCTATACAGCATCTGAAAAAAAACCAACAACAATGAAGCTTTCTGTTGTTTTAGCCAAAAATACTTAATATATTAAATGTCAAATATATCAATTTAAGATTTTGTAAATATAGGTCCGTTGTCTACACAAAATGTTGTATTTGGGTTTCTTCACTAAAGCAAATCATTTTTCCACAATGGCCAATCAAAACACTAGAAACACTTATTACTGTAGTGAAACTTTTAGAAACACTCATACAAAGTATTTTAGAACAAATCATACTTTTCAGCAGTTTTTATGTGGATGTAATTATGCTGCTCGTTAATAATAACTTTATTCAGAAGCTTCTATTCGCCTCTCACACAAACTCTCTAAAAGGTCTTTTTAATCAGTTTACATTGTTCAGCTAAATTATGTGGGTTGGTGGAATTAATGTTAATATTTCATAATTGTTATCTTTGTATTCAGGCTCAATATTTCATTTGCAACTCATGCTGTGGATGGAGATCTTTATCTGTGGATGAAATGCACTTCAGACTGTAACACTAAGAGTAATTGAGGGCTTCACAACTACCTTTCAATGTAAAGTCAATTTGTGGAGCAAGGTTGCACATTAGATACATAGACACACTGATGGCAGTCTGTTGAAGTATAGATTGCCTTATGATTTAACCATATAGGCTGAGTTTTCAATACTATGCCATTACTGAAAAGTAAAGGGAAAAAGGGGGCTGTCAAGCTCCAAAAATCCATACGATCATTTTGCGTGGGGTTTTCAGCAGCAATTTTCAGCGGCCATTACTCCAGACTTCAGTGTCACATGATCCTTCAGATATCATTCTAATATGCTGATTTGCTGCACAATTATTAAAAATAGTTACTTTTTGTTATCAATGTTAACATTTTTTGCTGCTTAATATATTTGTGGAGTGATACTTTTTTCACAATTCTTTGAAAATCATTATTTTGTAACATCATAATGTCCTTACTTTCAATTTTAATAAATGTTATAAAAAAAAAAAAACTTTATTAATCAGCAAAACTGTTTTCAACATTGATAATAATAAGAAAGGTTTCTTGAACAGCAATTCAGCATTTTAGAATGATTTCTAAAGGATCATGTGACACTGAAGCCTGGAGACTTCATGATGCTAAAAAAGCAGCATTAAGTCACAGGAATAAATTACATTTGAATATATATATATATATACATTAAAATAATATATTTAAATGTTGTAAATGTTGTTGTTGTTGTTCTTGTTGTTTTTCAAATGCAGCCTTGGTGAACATTAGAGACTTCTTTAAAAATATAAATCTTAATTATTACAAACTTAAAATATAAATCTTAATTACAAACTTGTGACTTTTTGGGGGGAGGGGGGATTCCTTTAGTAATGTGACGGGTGTCCTTTAGTAATGTAATTGCTTAATAGCATATTAATGTCAATATATTCCTTATCAAGACTAGTTTTACTAGTATTTACTTTAACCACACTGACATTTGAGAATGTCTCTGTACAATGTTGAAGTTCTTAATAAAAATGTTAATTTGAGTCTCACAGTCTCCTGTAACTTTAAATAAGCCGTTTTCTTGTGCAGTTACCTCAGCTGATGGGCTTAATATGACACATAAAGGAACCTGGGGCAATGTCAGCGCAATAGGACTGTTTAACTGTGGGACAGCAGTACACAAACCAAAGGAAATGGGCCTCATTCCAACTGCCATCAATGTGGATTTGACATAACTCCCCTAAAAGCAAGCACAGTTCTGTCAACCTACAGATTATATTCACAGCAGGACATAGACAATGTAAGATCCTTTTAGAGGGCATTTACAATCGCTGGCCCCTATTCAGACCCCATCCCTCCAGACATTTAATCAGTTGTCATTAGCCCCTCGACGGGCGTCCTCGTCTGGGCTCTTTCCTCTCGCTCTGCTCCTGACCGCCTGCTGCGCTGCTCCGAATGTCCATGGTTCAAATCAATATGAGCCATTCAAATAAATCACAACTTTTGTGGAGGAAGTTCAGCAACTAAGCCGAAAATTCAGATATCGACAGCTCCTTTTGAAATCTTCTCTGGATGCCGGCAGGAGGCTGGGAATGCGGAACGGCCTCGAGCCTGACCCTAAATGAGTTCAAGGCATGTAGTTCAGGCACAAGTGGATTGTCTAGATTTAGTTTGAGCATGTTCTGAAAAGACTCGCCGGTATGGGCTGATGAAAAATGAATGAGTGGAGGAGAAGAACTGACTCATGGCTAGATAACAATGTGCAGCATTGTGGGAAACGTTCATGTTTGTCAGTTTTGTCCACCATCAGATCATTACCATTTTTCATACTCATTTTTCATTTCATTTCATAATAATGGCAATTGTGATCAGTTAAAAGCAGTGGCGGAGCCAGAGGGGGGTCCGGGGTGGCACTTGACACCCCTGACATGCGATTGGCCACCCCGGGTGCCACCCCAAAAATTTTATTTGCTACTGGCAGTTGCTGATGCTGATTTTTTTTTTTAATTACGTTCGCCGGCAGCGCTGCGCGCGCAGTTTTCAAACGGACGAGCAGAGGACGAGAGATGGTTGCAAAATACCGAACTTCACCGAATAAGAAAACATAATATTTGAAGTAAGCTTTTAATGTTTAGCATCAGGGTGGTTTGCTCTCAATAGCCTACATTAGGCCTAAAACACGCATATACAGTACCTTGCCGTGTGTACGTTACAGAATACAAATGTTCTAGCTAATGTGAGGATAGGAGATCAAAACGCAGGCAAAGAAGAGCAGAAACAAGCGATATCATAATGCGATCACTATAGGACTATGAAGCTTTATGGGTGTAGGTTGTTGATGGACTCGATCTACTGTGTTTTGATCATCATTATGAATCTGATCTAGAATGTAGTCTTTGATAAAAATGCGATTTTCTCAGCTTTTTGCTCATGTTGCTTTTTATGAAACTTGCCAACATTCAAGTGTTGATTAAAAAAAAAAGATGCACGAAGCTAGAATAACATTATTTTTTTGTTTTTGTTTTAAAAGCACAGGGTTTGTTCTTTCTTTTGGTATGTTCAGATATTCATACAACAAAATATTCTGGGGTGCCATGAAATTGTGAAAATTACCAAAACCACATTTTTTTTTTATACTGGCGAGAAAGAGTTAAATGTTGGTAATCGGATGATGATTAGAATGTGAATATGTTTGGAATCATATTTTAAATTTGTCATATTTTTGAACAGGGTCAATTAAACATGAAAAGAAAGGGAGAGATATCAGAGTTATTTTAAAATAAGCACAAACATAGTCCAGTCATTTTATGAAAAAAAGGTTGAACAAATAGCAACAGAAGCAAACTCAAATAATTTTGTATCCTCATTTTGTCCTGAGTAAGGAAACAAAGTCCCTAAGAATCCCATTAGGGGAAAGTTTCGAAATCTGTTTCTGGGGATTCACTTTTTATTTTACTTACCTTTTGTCTTCTGCATTCTCCTTACCCTTGTCTCCTGTTCTTCCCTTAGACTCGTCCCCCAGAAACAGTCGCACAGACCCAGCCCCAAACCCCATCTCTTAATAATTAAAAAAGGCTGGTTTCTAAAGTACTTCTTCCTGCCTTTATGTATTAATGCTCATGGGTAGCCTAAATGGGTTCCATTCAGACCTTAACATTAAGTATTTTACTGTTATGTGTCAACAAGATTCAACAAGACATTTTCACCTCCCTAGACCCAATGTTTAGATCTGTTGTGGTATTTATGCAAATTAGCACGTACGTAATTAGATTATGCACCATTTGTCCATCTTAACAAACAATTTGTAAAAAATTGGAATACATTTTTTGTTTGTCTTGATGTAAGTAATCAACTCAGTAATTTTCATGGTGATATCTAAAGGTTAAACTTTTTACCCTATTCTCGTAAGAAAAAGAATGAATAGGCGTATGAATAGGCTATATTTGTGTTTTTTTCTAAACTTTCCCTAATGGGATTCTTTGGGACTTTTTTTCCTTACTCAGGACATATTGAGGTTGACCCCCATTTTGGCTTAAAATGACTGGACTAACAGGCAGATCAGGTGCAAACAGACCCCCCAGCCCTTGCATCACCACTGGCTAGTCAGAGTCAGTGTGGTCAGACTTCAGAACCAGCAACAGGTCAGAGCATCTACCAGACACAGGCAGTCAATCACATACCCAATTCAGGAATTTAAGTTGAGATGATTTTGCCAGATTAAAAGGATAGTTCACCCAAAAATGAACACAAAAAAATAATTATAAATGAAATAATTAGAATTAGAATTAGTATAAATTATTATAAATAAAGAATTATGTTGTATTTAATCTTCCCAGGATAAGATTTTATATTGATGGGCAATAAAATTGTTTAACTTTTTCAAGGACATGTCTGCTTGATGCCTGCTATATCTAATAAAAGATAAAATAAAAAATATATTTTTTTTTTGTAAATGTGAGTTTTTTTTCTTATCTCCTTGGTGCTTCAGCTTTGTTTTCTGCAAATATTTTGGATGTTCAACACTTATAGACACAAACAGAGTGACCCAATTCCAGTGTGTGTGTGTGTGTGTGTGTGTGTGTGTGTGTGTGTGTATGTGTGTGTGTGTGTGTGTGTGTGTGTGTGTGTGTGTGTTTGAGTGTGAGTGTGAGTGTGTGTGTGTGTGTGTGTGTGTGTGTGTGTGTGTGTGTGTGTGTGTGTGTGTGTGTGTGTGTGTGTGTGTGTGTGTGTGTGTGTGTGTGTGTACCCGAAAGTACCAGTGGCCACCCCCTGGCCACCCCATGTATAAAACTCTAGTTCCGCCACTGGTTAAAAGTAATTCATTATAATTTTTTGTTACTCCCTAACAAAGTAACTAACTGTTACGTTGCTTTTGTGTTATTTTTTCATCACCTGGGCTTGTATTTTAATCTTAAAAAAAAGAAGACAAAAAAGGCCCTTTCACACCAAAAGTGAAATGAATAATCCACAGACTGAAAGAAATTCAAATTCAGACCTGTACAGTAGGGAGCACAGTTCAAACAAACAGCAACAACAAACACTCCATTCCAGAGTGCAGAACATTTTTGCTTATTAGTATGGTTGAATTGGATAATCAAAAGTCTGCAGCCTTGGTTAATAAAGTGAGATTAAATACATTAAGTATATTTGTATTATTTAACATTTAATTATTGCATGTTTGTGTAATATTCTGAGTTTGCATTTCACCGTTTTCTATTCATGTCAGTCAATAAAGTCTGCATGTAACAGAAGTTATGATGGTATTTTTATCCTTATGTGATGTATATCCGAGTGAAACGGCTCGAACAAGTAAAAATGTGGGACGGACTTGATTTTGCACTTGAGGTATTGATAGGATAGTTGTGGTCTATTGGTTGCTCTCATGTGAGTGACAGGTTGTCCCACGCCATCAGAATAATTTAAAGCACTTGCAGAGATTAATTTGTGTGGAGCAACATTTACTGCAAATCAAATCAATTCAGATCACTGAAAATACAGGGTCATGAGCCAAAAATACATCCTGACCGATTTGCACGTATTTTACGAGGTGGCTAATTCATAATAATTCATACAAACTCGTACGAAGTAGCCACCTCGTAAATTTGTCTAAACCCCACTGATGGGTAGGTTTAAGGGCGGGGTAAGGGGTAGGTCATTTGAACAAATTTCATACGAATTGGGCAACTAGTAAAAATGCACGATTTAGTAAAAAACACACAAATCCGTACAAGTGAGGTCGTGTGAATTCGTACGAATTAGCCACCTCGTAAAATTCGTATGATTTTTCTTTACCCCAGTGATGGGTAGGTTTGGGTATAAGTAATTCGTACGAATTCGAACTAATTGGGCAACTCCTAAAAATTTGCGATTTAGCAAAAATCGTACGAATTTGTACGAATTGCAGTGAGATTGGGTTGCTTGAACTACTCGCATGCAGAACAATGCAGTGCGCTCCACTATGAAGCATGCAGCCCATATACTTATTTAATTAAACTGCAGTCTTTGTTATTTGATAATTGCACTAAGCCATGTTTTGGCTTTGTTTCGGTTAATTTTGCAGCCCTAACCATAAGCAAATAATATAGAACCTGTAGAGACATACAATGTGCATCTACATTGTTTTACTTAGGGTTCAATCATGTCAATACAACACTGAAACAAAGTCATGCGAGACAAATATGAGCCGCACTGTTTTTTCTTCCCTCAGCCTCAAGGGAGTCTTTATACACAGACTGCTGCAATGTCTTGGTTCATGCTGTGAATTGTCTCTTGTTCCGCCTTCCTTGAATGCCACTTTGGTGTCATCCTTTCAGCTGAACAGCTGAGGCTGCATAAAATGGCTTTGAAAACAACAACAACAACAACAAAACTAATGAATTGTTGAGCTTGTACATAATTGCAATAGTTGGTTACATGAAGATAAAGTCAATCAAGGTATTGAAACTGAGCATGATATAACAACACATTGGGTTTGTAGCATCTAAAACTGGCAGGTCCTCCAAGTACAACTGAAATATACTTACTGTGTAATATTTATTTATTAGTATTAATCTATTTGTTTCCACTTTATTTCGATTGTCCACTTCAGACATTCTACTAACTATAAGTAACTTTGCAACTACATGTCAACAAACTCTCATTAGAGTATTAGTAGACTGTTAGGTTATGGTTAGATGTTAGGATTCGGGTTAGTCGAATAAATTGACTTGTAGTAGCCAAGGTACTTATAGTCAGTAGAATATCTGTTGGGGGACCATCAAAATAAAGTGTTAGCAGATATTAAGTATACAGTCTACTAATAGTCTAATGACAGTTAGTTGACATGTAGTTGCAAAGTTACTTGTAGTTAGTAGAATGTCTAAAGTGGACTATCGAAATAAAGTGTTACCAATTATTTGAATCATTGCAAAAATCTATTTTTGTTTCATTTTTTTATTTAATCAATTTTGTCTTATTTTTGAAAACATAATTGCGAAAAAAAATCCTTTACTTGGGAAGATTTTTTTTTTAAACATAATGGATTTGTCTGTTTGCAGAAACATATGAAATCTGCGAGAACAATGAACGAAAAAAGTCTACAGTATAGGCACATACTGTACATTATAGTGACCTAAAGCTTTGTATCATCCACCGTGGTCATTGTAATGGACAGGGTTTTTTTTTTTTTAAATATTTGTTTTCATTTCTCTGATAATTATATAGAGGTATGGCATTCCGCTTATGTAATCAACATCTTCCTGTTGATTACAGCCAATATTGCCAATATCAACAATAATAATAATAATGATAATAATAATAATTCATGTTTCCATGATTCATTCATACTTTTTAATAAATGTATTCCGTTTTCCCCCTTTTAAATTATTTAACATAAAGCATACAAGCATGTAGTCTTTTTGGAGTGGTGAAACATTCTTCGGATTAACCAAAAAACCTTTGAAACATTTTGTATGAACAATATATAAACAGACTATATGCTTTTATACTACATGATAAAGCGTAAAAAAGTAAAGTCATAAAAGACAATGTGATGTTGGTTGTCCGCATGCTGCCAAAACAGCGCCGACCCACGGTGCATGGACTCCACAAAACCACTGAAGGTGTCCTGTGGTATCTGTCAACATGTTGTTAGTGTAACAGTGTGACTCTTTGTTTCCCCCTTTCGAGGGAACTCGCGATGCGTCGATGACGCTTTGGGAACGCCTTTGCGTGACTGAGTCTGAAGCACTACTGTCAACTAGTCCAATGGAATGAATGAAGCATCACGGGCGGGTGACGTCATGACCAGGAAGATATAAAAGCACATCCGGTGCAATGCTTACATTAGCTTTTGTGCCTAACTAAAGCGCTCTGTGTCAAAACTGTCTGTTATATTTATTGTTGTCTGTCTCTCATTTATATTGTTGTTATGGCGAAACAACTATTTAAAGCCTGTGCTTCTCCTTGCCCTCATTATATCACATATACACATGAGCTCTACCGTCTGTCCACATTTGAGGATGATGGACAGGCTCGCGAACCTCGGGGTTCTGGACCCACGGCTGCCGAGGCAGCTCGGAGAAGGCTCACTTGGGGTTCGCAAATGGACCTCTCGGCGGGGTTGGAGTTTGGGCTCTGCCTTATCTCCTCCTTTACCCGAGGGATCCATTGCTCTCTTGCCGGTGTCGGAAGCCCGCGCTGCGGCTTCTTCCGCCCGGGAAGAGAGCCCGATGCTTCAGTGCTCTAGCTCTGAGGAGGTAGAGTTACTGAGCATCGGTGAGAGTGACACAATCACTAACAAAGAAACAATAAGGGGAGAGGATTCGCCATCCCTCCCCCCAGCATATGAGGAGCTTATTGAGGTGATAACTCGTGCTGTAGATAAGTTAAGTATTGACTGGCCAGTAAGGCTTATATAGCAGCAGGTCAAGCTGGAGCCTGTCTGCACACAATGGCAGTGCTCCAAGCCTATCAGGCAGATCTGCTGGGGGATATCGATAGGAGTGAGGGAGTTAGTCCTGACGAAATTCGAGAACTTCGTTGGGCTACAGATATTTCTCTCAGAGCTACGAAGGAGACCGTCCGTGCTATTGGGCGGTCTATGGCAGCCCTCGTAGCTACTGAGAGACATCTTTGGTTAAATCTTGCAGATATTAAAGATAAAGATCGGGCTTTTGTTTTAGATGTCTCCCTCTGGTCTTTTCGGTGACTCAGTGAATTCGGTTGTTGAAAGATTTCAAGAAAATAAAAAACAATCTGAGGCTTTTAAAAAATTCCTTCCTCGCCGAGTCCATCCCCCTGGGGATGCTGGGCGTGAGCATCCCCAGCCAAGCTCCTCATACCGTGTGCAACAGAAAATAAGTGTTGCGTCTCGTGCTCCCCCGAATAAATCTTGGAGACTGAGCCAACACTCTCAGCCGAAGTCGCCTAAGTCTAAGCCGGATCTGAGGACCGTACTTATGGCTAGGAAGGCTTCGGCTCAGAAAAGGTCCTGACGCTATGTACGTCAGACCATCGAGGACAGCCCCAACCGGGGTGGAGCAATGTACACCTCAGAATACGGTGCCCGCTCCACTTCGGGGTCCTCATAGGACCGGTCTGCCAACACCGCCACCCTTGGTGCTTCGGGGCGCAGTGGTATCCAGCGAAAGTTCGGCGCAGTGTCGACTCGACATTGCGTCGGACGTGAGCCCTCTGAGGGGGGTTCAAAAACAGTCAGTTCGGTTGTTTCCTGCCAATATGCTTCAGGTCGCTGAAGTGGCTGTTCCTTTAACACCAGAGGCCAGTCTAGAGAGACTGGTACCCTTAGTAGATTTTCTAACAGAGTGGAAGAATGTGGCGAATATATCTCCTTGGGTCCTGCGGATAATAGAGAAAGGTTACAGAATCCAATTCGGTTCTCCTCCGCCTCGTTACAACGGGGTGTTACGGTAGTACATCCCGAGCAGGCTCTGGTAATCGAGCAAGAAGTAGAGTGTCTCTTAGCAAAGGGAGCTATAGAACAGGTCTACTCCCCCGACAGAGAATCGGGGTTTTACAGCCGACACTTCATTGTTCCAAAAAAGGATGGGGGGTTGCGTCCAATTTTAGATCTCCGTTTGCTGAATCGTGCAGTCATGAAATTGAAATTCAAGATGCTCAAACTCAAACAGATAGTGACTCAAATCAGATCCGAGGACTGGTTTGTCACGATAGATTTGAAGGACGCTTACTTTCATGTCTCCATCCTCCCTCAACACAGGAAGTTCCTGAGGTTTTCTTTCAGGGGCAAATAATACCAATATCGGGTGCTTCCATTCGGTCTAGCTCTGTCACCCTGCACGTTCACGAAGTGCGTAGATGCAGCTCTGGCCCCGCTCAGGCTGCAGGGCATACGCATTCTGAACTATATCGATGACTGGCTAATTCTGGCGGAATCAGAGCAGTCAGCGGTTCGGCATCGAGATGTCGTTCTCGCTCATATGAAGAAATTGGGGTTGAGACTCAATGCCAAGAAGAGTGTGCTTTCTCCACTACAGAGAACCACTTTCCTTGGTGTGGTATGGGATTCAGTCACGATGCGGGCCACATTATAGCCCGTTCGTGTAGCTGCTATCATCACAGCCACAAAAGAGTTGAAGCTAGGCCAGTCACGCACTGCGAAACAGTTCGAGAGACTGTTAGGCCTCACTGCAGCGGCGTCCAATGTGATCTCCTTTGGCCTGCTGTACATGAGACCTTTGCAGTGGTGGCTCAGGACCAGAGGGTTCTCCCCGAGGGGAAACCCACTTCGTATGATCAAGATCACGCGGCGGTGCATCCGTGCCTTGATTATATGGAGGAAACATTGGTTCCTGTCCCAGGGTCCGGTGTTTGGAGCTCTTTGCCATCGAGTTGCTATCTCGACAGACGCTTCTCTCACTGGCTGGGGAGCGGTAATGGAAGGCCGCTCAGCTCAGGGTCTGTGGAGGAACCATCATCTCTCTTGGTACATAAATTGCCTGGAGATGATGGCCGTCTTCAATGGGTTGAGACATTTCCTCCCAGATCTTAGGGGCCAACATGTGCTCGTCCGTACAGACAACACATCGGTGGTCTCTTATTTAAATCGACAGGGGTTCCTGGTTTCGTGTCTACTATGCAAACTGGCGCACCAAATCCCCTTGTGGTCCCTCGGGAAGATACTCTCCCTGAGGGCAGTGTATATCCCAGGGTCCCAGAATATAAGAGCGGACACCCTGTCGAGGCAGGGGCTGAGGCCAGGGGAATGGAGACTCCACCCCGAGGCGACGGAGCTCATTTGGGAATTTTACGGCCAAGCAGAAGTGGATCTGTTTGCGTCTCAGCATACGACGCACTTTCCACTTTGGTTCTCCCTCACACAACCAGCCCCCTTGGGGTTGGACGCTATGGTACAGACGTGGCCGAGGCTACGTCTGTACGCATTTCCCCCTGTTGCTCTGCTCCCAGGAGTTCTGGAGAGAGTCCGCCAGGATAGAGTAAGTCTATTATTAGTAGCTCCACGCTGGCCGAGTCGAATTTGGTTTGCGGACCTAGTTCATCTCCTCGACGGCCCTGCTTTCGAGATACCTGTCAGGAGAGACCTTCTGTCTCAGGCAGGGGGCACAATATTTCACCCCCGAACGGAGATTTGGAACCTATGGGTTTGGCCTCTGAGGGGGCCCAACTTTTAGAGAGTGGTCTCTCAACTGAGGTCGTTGAGACCATTCCTTGCTCCAGAGCTCCAGCCACGAGGAAATTATATATACTTAAGTGGAAAGTTTTCACGTCTTGTTTCAGAAAAAATTCTGACGTTCAAGACTATCTTTCTGTTAGCCATTCCGTCCCTAAAAACAGTCCGAGACCTTCAGGCTATTTCTGTGTCTCCCACCTGTTTGGAATTTGCACCGGGTATGGTTAAGGCGTTCTTATACCCTAAGCAGGGTTACGTCCCTAAGGTACCAACCAATATTCCAAGGCCTATTGTACTGCATGCATTCTATCCTCCTCCGTTTACATCTTCGGACCAGGAAAAACTGAATCTCTTCTGTCCAGTGCGAGCACTGGACCCTTATGTCCACAGGGCTGCCCCGTGGAGGAGATCTGATCAGTTGTTTGTCTGTTTTGGTTCACCTAAGAATGGTCTTCCTGCTTCTAAACAGACAATCAGTAAGTGGATAGTCGAGGCTATTTCTCTTGCATATGAGTCCTCTGGCCAGCCATGCCCTTTGGTGGTCAGAGCTCACTCTACCCGAAGTATGGCGGCCTCTAAAGCCCTCTTATCAGGAGTTTCCCTTCGGGAGGTTTGTGATGCGGCGGGTTGGTCCTCGCCGCTAACATTTGTGAGGTTTTATAGCCTGGACCTGGAAGCTGCCCCAGGATCCCAGGTGCTTTTTACTTAATTTTCCGACAGTTTTAACATCTGGCATTATGTAAATATGGCGTATTGGGTATTATCGTTCCCAAAGCGTCATCGACGCATCGCGAGTTCCCTCGAAAGGGAACGTCTCAGGTTACGACTGTAACCCTAGTTCCCTGAGAAGGGAACGAGACGATGCGTCTCCCTGCCATACTTCCTGCATCCCTGCGATCGACTTTGCTTCGGCTCTATAAGCTAACGCGAGCATTGCACCGGATGTGGTTTTATATCTTCCTGGTCATGACGTCACCCGCCCGTGACGCTTCATTCATTTCATTGGACTAGTTGACAGTAGTGCTTCAGACTCAGTCACGCAAAGGCGTTCCCAAAGCGTCATCGACGCATCATCTCGTTCCCTTCTCAGGGAACTAGGGTTACAGTAACCCGAGACGTTTTGCCTCTCCTCATCATCAGCGGAGGGTCAGATCGGATCTATGTATTTCTTCACGTAAAAATTCTCGCCACCAACACATATTAGATCTCGTTAAACGACAAATTAAACACAATGTACTATTTAAATCGATTGCTGTCCCACCCTCTTTTTAAAGCAAAGTTAAGCCACTATATACAGCGGAGGGGCCACCCGAAGGGTGTTCTCCGCCATGGCCACCTGAAGGGTCTTCTCCGCCTGCACGTCCTGCTCCGCCCTGGCCGCCTGCACATCCTGCTCCGCCCTGACTGCCTGCACGCCCTGCTCCGCCCTGGCCGTCTGCACGTCCTGCTCCGCCTTGGCCGCCTGCACATCCTGCTCCGCCCTGTCCTCCTCCCTGGAGGCTTCCTGCTCCAGACCATGTCCTCCTCAGCCTCCAGGGCGCAGGGAGGGGGCGTACTGTAACAGTGTGACTCTTTGTTTCACCCTTTGTTCAAGTATTTTGGTCTATTCCAGTTCAGTTTTCCCGCTCCTCATCATCCCTCAGTTAATTCACCTGTGTTTAGTTAATCATCTTCATCTGTGTCACCTGTGCCCAGGGCCAGCGCTATGGTGGGGCATTTGAGGGCCGTGCCCCTCCTAGCGGTCATTGATGCCCCTCCTACCACAGGCCATGGCGTGGCCCAATAAAATATCCCTTGTAGTTATTTTTTAAATATTAAATAGTGGCATAACTTTGCTTTAAAAAGAGGGTGGGACAGCAATCGATTTAAATAGTACATTGTGTTTAATTTGTCGTTTAACGAGATCTAATATGTGTTGGTGGCGAGAATTTTTACGTGAAGAAATTCATAGTTCCGATCCGACTAATTTTTGTTTGTATTTCAATGGTTTCAATGGTTTGTATTTCCTCATTAAAACCGATTATGTGTATCAGTGGTTGTATATCAAACAGGGTTTGTCTGCATTTTACTTTGTTATATCACCGGAACGAATAGAGAGTCTCCGCACAAGCAACAAGAGAACACTGTATCCACACCAATCGCAGCGGCAACGAGCACGTTGATCACTTGATTTCAAAAACAACTCATTTCAGCGTGCTAGATCGCCTCTTATTTAACAAACCAATCGAAATGAATGCTCTGCTAGTTAACTGGAGATGTTTTATTTATTTGTCTTATTTGTTTATTAGTATTTGTTACATCCGTGGTGCGAGATGTTTCAAAAGTAGGCTAGCTCAGATTTCTGATTGCTTAAAAAATAAAATAATAATAACTAAGGGGGCAAAATATTTTTTAGTGATTATGTGAATTACACTGCGCAAACCAAAGTAAGAAGGGTTGGCTCTTAGTCTCCACAGAACATAAAATATTCATTTTATTTTATTTTTCGTGTTAGCATTTATGAGGAAAAAACAATATTCCGTTACGGACGTGAGCGCTCTGAACTAAAAGATGCTTTAAAACTTTCACAGAGACATCAAACAGAAAGCACAAAACCTTTCTTTAACCTGAATTTCGTTTTGTATTAATTGTATCTTAATTTTAATCAATGTTTCATCAACCAATTGCCTGGATTTAATAAATAAGAAGTAAGAAACGGAGACGCCGGCGCGTGAACTGGAGCTCGTCTCATAGCCTAAATAAACCGAAACTCAGCATATATGGTAGCCTACTTGCCTCACAGACATGTCTACTTTTAAAAAGAATAATTCAAAACGAAAGAAAACAGACTACAGACTGCTCTCTGCTTTTGTAATCAGTATGAAATGTGCATTTCTCTCTGGCACGTTCACTACTGAAGATCGCAAGTCAGCATTGTCAACTTCATCTTAGCCGACACTGACAAAGAAAACACTGGTTTATTAATAAAAAAATAAAAATTTCTCCTTGCTATATTTTACATATTCATAATCATTACTTTTGCCGGTTCTTTGTGACAGCTTTTAGGTGCTTTATTGGCAGCGCCACCCTTACATGTTACACGAGTCGCCACCGCATCACCGCATCACCGCACACACCAGAATAGGCCTGTGTATATTAAATTCTGGCTATATATATATAGCCCCCTCATTTAAAGACAGGACCCCCCAAAAATAAAATTCTGGCTACGCCCCTGGCTGGGACAATATCGACCCATGGCAAAAAGTGGTGGGGACATGACCCACCCGCAAATTCCGGCTATGATTAAATGTTTGTATAGCATTTCTGCTGTGTTGGACTATGATGTCGCCACTGCGTCAAATTATTTCTCAAACGGATGTGCACCCCCCGCCGATGACCCAATGCCCCAACAGTAGATCTGCTGTGGCGCCGACTCTGCCTGTGCCCCTATTATGTTCCTTTGTCTCCCTGTGTTATTTAAGCCCTCTGTTTCTCCCTATTCCTTGACCGTTCTCGTTAGTATTTGGTTCGTGTTGTGTTTTTCTCTTGTATTTCTCCAAGTGTTTATTAAATAGTTGTTCCAAGTTATCCCTCTTCGTCATGTGCTCTCCTTACCACACCAGACCGTAACAGTTAGCAGCAGATCCTGCAGGTTGCATTGACAAACTAATTGGTCAAGGACATCCCCCAGATGCTTGATTGGGGATGCTTGATATCTGGGGGAATTTGGAGGCCAGGGCAACACCTTGAGCTCTTCATTATGTTCCATAAACCATTCCTAAACAATGTGTGCAGTGTGGCAGGGTCCACATGATGTAAAATAAAATGAGACCAGGTGACCTTCTTCCACTGCTGCAAGGTCCAGTTCTGAAGCCAATGTGCCTATTCTCACCACTGCTGACTGGGATCAACCCACAAGCCTCGCTGTTTCAGAGATACTCTGACACAATCACCTTACCACAATTTGACCCTTGTCAGAGTCACTCATATCTTTATTCCTGCTCATTTCACCTGCATCCAACAATCTTATTGTTTGCTTACGATCTAATCCACCCAGACCTTAATATGTGGCCTTGTTAGGATATTATCAATAATATTATCTTCACCTGCTGTGACTGGTCATAATGTTTTGGCTCATCAGTGTGTGTACACTATATGTATATATATAATAAGTATTATCTATTTCAAATCAGAACATCTCATAGTTTATATGGACTAAAGAGTATTCCTGTTGACAATAAATATAGAGTCAAATTAATTGTGATTGATTGGAAGATGAATAGTGACAAAGATTGAGAGAGGAACTGGCACTGAAGTGTGTTCCACCATCTCCTAAACCTTTGTGTGGAGATGTGGATTTATTCCCCAGAGCAGAGCACTATTGATGACTTCGTCCTTTCAGCATAGAGGAGAGTGTGCAACTACGTCTTCACACAATGTGAAGCTCCTGCGGGGAAGAACCGATTAAATTAAAGTGCTTCTGGTCCAATTACACCAAGGTCATAAGGATGCAGCACAAACTGCTTGTGGCATCAACTTCTGTCTCATGCGAAGACAGCTTGTCTGCTATGTGTGGTTTGGCCACCTCTGTTCAACATGTGTTGGTGGAATGTGGAAAATTATGCCGTCAATATTAAGTTCGTATTAGGAGTAAATGCTGAATCAAAAGTCTCCGTAAACAACTGACTGCCTCTGTGTGATTCATGACGGGAGAAACTTTTGTCTGATGTTTGATGAGCATGTAGTGAATAAATTGTGAATAAACTTGTATACATGTGTGTGCATAATTATTAAAAATAACTTTTTTAAGTAAAAAAAAAGTACTACATTATACTACTATGACTACAGTAGTAGTAGCTCTGCTAGTACAACAACTAGTAGTCATACAATAGTAGTAAACCCTGCTACCACAACTACTACTATTACTATCTTTCCAACAATATGCATAGTAGTAGTAGTATAATTACTAGTAGTCATTGTACTATATCAGAATTATACTACTACTACTACTACTACTACAACTACTAACCTATACCAGCATAGTACTACACCATACTACTATTACTAGTAGTAGTACTACTAGTACAACTACTAGTAGTCATGGTAGTAAACCATACTACTACTACTACATTTCTAATAATATACGTAGTAGTAGTAGTACCATTACAAGTAGCCATTTTAGTAATCCATAACTGTACTACTGCTGTTTTCTTTTTTACTACTACTACTACTACTACTACTACTACTACTGTCACTTTCTGTTGGTGTTTAGTTTCATTTTCATGGACTTTAATTTGTTTCTCTTCAGGTACCTGTTCCATTTTTCCACTCTTAATTTTTTCCCATATTTATTGATTAATTAGTTGTCACCTGTTAATCATTGAGTTCATTCACCCTGTGTATTTAAGTCCTTCAGTTCGTACATTTCATTCGGTATTGTTTGTGCCTAGCACTCTGTTTCGTCACTGTTTGCCTGTTACTCTACCTGAGTTTGTTTTATTTAATCAATATTCACTTTAATTTTGAACCCCGATCGTCATCTTCAGTGGACTTTAATATAGCGTTACAACTTGTTGAACTTATACTAGCATAGTACTACATCTAACCATCTAAAATCTGCATAACCTAGTGTACATGTCAATAAAGATAAATAAATAAGTCAATGGGTTTAACAGCAGCTTGACTGTTTTCAAAACATTGTAGCTTTTAGTTACTTTCTCTAGAAAGTAGCATGGAGCTTGAAAAAAATTGTTAGTCATTGAATGGCAGCATGTAAAGTATTTGCAGCATGTATTTACAAGCTTGAGGCTGCGTTTAACTCCACTTTTAGACATATTCTCCCTAAGCACTTCCCCTTGGGGGAATCCCCAAAACCATTTTGAAGTGTGTTCAACTTCATCAAGTGGACGAGGTAAGTTTATTTGGACAGACCCTTGACCCCTCAATTTTGACTGAGGGAGCGAGTCTACTCAACATGTACACTTCAGGCAGATCCATAGAGGTTGTCCATATTGTAAGGTCACAGCAGATCGCACTTAATCTACACCCACCCCACACAACTATTGGAGTTATTTTGACATTTAACCACATTTAATAGTTGTAGCTACTAGCGATGTCAGAAATATTGATTTTTCGATTTGTATCGATACTGGAATATCTGAAATGATTCCAATAATAATTTTCTGCAGTATCGATACACTTGTCTCATTCGCTCAGGTTGAATAGTGCCTGTATTGCAATAATTTTATCTAATTTACGCAGGTTTTAGCGCTCACACCAAAAGCATGTGCAGCACTGATCTAAATGGCGCTTTCATAAAGCCGCCTCTATTGCAAGTACCAAATTGACTTCTTTTTCATGGCTTATTGCGCTTAAAGGCACACTATGCAGGAATTCCGTTTTTGTCAAACAGCGACCCCTAGAGTCGCTGTGGAGTACTTGTATTTAACGTTACTGTCGCAAATACCACTCACGCTGAGCGTCTCTGCACTCGCACCCTGATAGCAATTTATCATAATAGTTTGCAAATTGCGCTCGTTTACACTATTTACAACGTGTAGGTACAACAACATACAACATAGAAAGCAAGCAAGTTTACAAATAAGAGATTTACTTACTAGTCCATCAACAAGAACGCCAGGTCAGCATCGCTGTTGCATACAGTGCTGCATTTTAGCTCTCACCAACGAGTGAAAGCCTTATCGAGTGGGACTCTTGTCCGGCTCCTCACGCGGTCAGATTCTCGTTTCCTTTTCCTAGATTCTTCCGACCATGCTTTATTTGTTTTTTCCTTCGTCGAGTCTGCCATCACGTCTAAAATGCGAATGTTCATTAGATTATCTAATAATTTGCTCTGCAGAAGATGCCACATGCGTTTGGGACAAGGTGGAACATTACTAATACAGGAAACATAAACTCATATTGCCCATATTGGGAAGTTGGTTCATTTTAGTGAATTTGATCGTTTAGACAATTGATTTAAATAAACTGATTCACCTATTTCAATTTTCTGATTTTTTCATATTTTATTGTCTTGTAAGTATTAGATGCTTGATTTAAGGTTACTTTAAGAAGTGTGCAGTCTTTTGCGTCAGGTGAGTTTTATTTTGCATTAAAACTAATGACATCTGTGTTGTAAAATGGGTTGTATTTTCAATTAAAGCAGACATACTTGATTTGAATGTTTTTTGGTTTCACTCATGGTTTGAGTATACCTTTCATCTGCAAATTGGTATGCTTTTGTATTTCATACTAGATCAGGCCAGGTGCACTGCATACTATATTAGTTTTGTTGGGATTTTGTGAAACATTTTCACTGTATCCTGCTAAAATTGTTGATACTAGCTTTTCGATATAGGATATACAACATACATTTAGATTTTAGATTGAAAGAAAATTGCACATTGTGAGCCAGGCTTGAGGTGAGCCTCTCAAGCATGTTAAGAGGGGTACTATTCAGTTTTAAAATAAGCCTTTGAAGGGCATCTCAGTTCACACACTTGTGAGTTTTAATTTCAGTTTGGAGGTTATGTAGATGGCAAGGTTTCAGACAGACCTTTTGTGTTTATTTTGCTTTTGTGATCTCAGGGGATGTGGCGGTAAAATGAGTCACCACTGGAGCCCCTCCATGTCTCGCTGGGTGAGTCTGATCTGTTCGCCAGGCTCAAGTGCTGTCAGATGCTTCTATCAAGAGCTCTAGTGGTGGCCACAGCATATGCTTGATAGGCCGTTTGAGCCTCTGCTGTGTTGTTCACATTCCAAGTCATTTACATGTAATTTGGGCTTGAGTTTTGGAAACTATGAACATATGTAACCTGGCTTGCGGTTCACATGGGAACAGAGGCAAGTTTTTGTTTATCAAATTATTTACTGCAAGAAAACTGTAAATGACTACTTCTCTTATTACTTTACGACAATGACTACTTTATACTACCATCATTAGTACTATTAGTACTATTATGACTACTACTATGCCAATGATGACTACTGTGTACTATTACAAGTATGCCTACTATTTCCTACGACTACTACTTCTATAATGACTATGACTACTACTACTATACTACTACTACTACTACTACTACACAACTATTATTATGCTTAAAAAAACTGCTGCTAGTAGGCATTGTAGTAAACATATGACAACTAGTAATTTCTGCCGTTATTATTACTACTAGTAGTAGTACAATGCCTATTAGCAGTCATAATAATACACCTTAATACTAGTAGTAATAGTATTAAAAGTAGTACCACTAATAGTGGCACATGGCTATAATGAGTGTACGATGAAAGAATATCAGTAATATAGTGTTTAATTATAAATTAAACTGGAATGCGCAGGAGATAACAGGAACGATAATCATTCAAACCATTTTAAAGGAATAGTTCACTTAAAAATGAAAATTCTGTCATAATTTACTCACCCTCAAGTTGTTTCAAACTGCTGAACACAAAGGAAGATATTTTGAAGAATGTCGCTAACCAGACAGTTGATGTACCCCATTGACTTCCATAGTAGGAAAACATACTATGGAAGTAAATGGGGTCCATCAACTGCTCATACTACTATAGTAGTCATAGTAAACGGCATGACTGATATTACTGCTACTATTAGCAGAAAAGTCAAAACAATAATAATGAGAGGGAGACAAAGAAGGAAAGCCTCCAACTGAACAAATATAAAGACATTAAATCCAGTGAGCAATGCCATCCTGTTACAGTGTTTCCAGCTGCACTCTGCATATTAGAATGGAAACTAGATTCAATTTGATTCAAATTTGTAATCCTACTTTAGTTTGAAATGTTCTGTCTAGCCCTTCTGCACAGTATTGGCGAGCTTACATAGAAAATCACAGCTAAATACAATGTCATTACCTAACTGTTTCCATCTGAGTTACATTTTTTTTTAAATCCCAATGTCATTCAAATATCAGTAGGCATAGTTCAAATCCCTGCCAAACATTTGTGAATGAATCCACAGACCATTTCTTTTTACTTTTAAACAAGAATAAATCTCTTACAATTATCTCTCTTTCTTAATCTGCTGGTATATTATAAAGTCGGCCAAACATCATGATGTGACAGGTAATGCAAAATATATACAGCATAAAATATGATATCTTGGTACCACTATGTCCACCATTCCTTGAAACAGAATATACAACACTGATTTCAGAGTAATTGAGACAAAGCATGATAAAAAATATATGTATAAGGGAATTCAACCTGTTAAATTCTTAATCTGTTCAGAGCTATATAGAGGGTGCAGTCTGATGTCCTTTACATGCAATCTACAAGTAATCACATGCACATTTCAGAGTTTGCAGTAGGCTAGTTCTGCAGTGCACAGAACGTCTCGGTTACGTATGTAACCCTCGTTCCCTGAGTAGGGAACGGAGACGTTACGTCGGATGACGACGAATGGGGTTTCGCTTAGAAAGCCTATCAACTTCGAGTATTACAAAACGAGCCAATGGCAAAGAAATGCCATGGGTCTGCGGAATTTGCATGACGTAACTCCGCCCCACCTCGTGGGTATAAAAGGAGGACGCCAGCAACAGGCAGATATGTTTCTTCACTGAGGAGCCAAGACTGAGCTCAGGCGATCCCCGCGGTACAGCGGAAAGTGGCAGGCAGACGTAACGTCTCCGTTCTCTACTCAGGGAACGAGGGTTACATACGTAACCGAGACGTTCCCTTTCGTTGTCACTCCGAGTTACGTCGGATGACGACGAATGGGGTTACCAGTCTAATCACGCCACCTTCTCAGCTGTCTTCCAGTGCCCTGCGTAAATCTGAGATCCCTGTCGTGAGACTGGCACGGACGAAGGACTCCTATTTAGCACAGGAATACCAAGGTACACTGGGGAGCATATCCCAAAGTTTAGGGGAAATATGCAATTACTGCCAACCCAGAGGGGGGGGACTTAGAGAATACACATATGACCCGAAGGAGACATATGGAGAACACTGGGGTGTCCAGCCGCAGGTGGAATATTTCAACCCCAGGGGTGGCAAGGTGGCTTGCCAAGGGAAAGACACACGCTCAGAGAGGCTTACAGTGGAAATACACATGTGGGGGTTGCTCAGAGGAGGGACCATGCACACGGGAGGCACCTAGCCGACGCACAGGCAATAGACACTGGCGCCAACGTCAGGAGTGCTGGAGGAACTCAGGGCTTTTCGGGGAAGCTCACCTGAGGAGAATATCGCACGTATCCAGTCCGTGGAGTGGAATGGCGAGCAAGCGAAGACACCTGAGCGGGTCCAGTACTAGCTGGTTGAAGCGAGTACATGAGAGGACACTGGCTCCACTCGGAGATTGTAGAATCTGGCGAATGTGTTAGGTGTCGCCCAGCCTGCAGCTCTGCAGATGTCTGTTAGCGAGGCGCCATGCGCTAGAGCCCAAGAGGATGCCACACTCCGGGTGGAGTGGGCGGTCACACCAAGGGGGCACGGTCGACCTTGCTGCTGGTATGCCAAGGCAATGGCGTCCACTATCCAGTGAGACAACCTTTGCTTGGAGAGAGCCTTTCCCTTCAGCTTCCCACCATAACAGACAAAGAGCTGGTCTGAGGTCCTGAAACACTGCGTCCTGTCTACATAGGCGCGGAGGGCGCGTACTGGACAGAGCAGTGCCAAGGCTGGGTCTGCCTCCTCCGGGGGCAGCGCTTGCAGGTTCACCACCTGGTCCCGGAAGGGAGTGGTAGGAACCTTGGGCACATATCCAGGCCGGGGTCTAAGGATCACGTGAGAGTAAGCCGGCCCAAATTCCAGGCACGCTTCGTCAACGGAGAATGCATGCAAGTCCCCAACCCTCTTGATGGAGGCCAATGCAACCAGGGGCGCTGTCTTCATAGACAGGAACTTAAGCTCCACTGATTGCAAAGGCTCAAAGGGAGCACTCCGCAGGGCAGTTAGAACCACTGAGAGGTCCCAAGAGGGAACGAGAGGAGGACGAGGAGGATTCAGTCTCCTCGCTCCTCTCAGGAACCTGATGATCAGGTCGTGCCTTCCAGCAGACTTACCTTCGACTGGGTCATGGTGTGCGGCAATAGCGGCAACATAGACTTTCAGGGTGGAGGGAGACAGCCTTCGCTCCAGCCTATCTTGAAGGAAGGAAAGCACGACACTAATCGAACATCTCCGGGGGTCTTCTTGAAGAGAAGAGCACCAGTTGACGAAGAGGTTCCACTTCAACGCGTAGACGTGTCTCGTGGACGACGCTCTAGCGGAAGTGATGGTAGCCGCCACCGTAGGTGGAAGGGTACTCAAACCTGCTTCGTCCCGTCCAGGAGCCACACGTGGAGGTTCCAAAGATCGGGACGAGGGTGCCATAGGGTGCCCCGTCCCTGAGAAAGGAGGTCCTTCCTCAGGGGAATCGGCCAGGGAGGTGCTGTCGCGAGGAGTACTAGTTCGGAGAACCAGGTCCGGGCGGGCCAGTATGGCGCGACCAGAATGACCTGCTCCTCGTTCTCCCTGACCTTGCGCAGGGTCTGCGCAAGAAGGCTCACTGGGGGAAACGCATATTTGCGGCCCCGCGGCCAGCTGTGCGCCAGTGCATCCGTGCCGAGCGTGCCCTCGGTCAGGGAATAGTACAGGGCGCAATGGGTCGAGTCGTGAGAGGCAAACAGATCTATCTGTGCGTCCCCGAACTGGTCCCAAATCAGCTGAACCGACTGGGGATGGAGTCGCCAATCTCCCGGGAGGGGCTGAAGCCGTGAGAGCTCGTCGGCTGCACAGTTCAGGGCTCCGGGGATGTAAATGGCATGAAGCGACCTCAGATGCTTCTGACTCCATATGAGGAGGTGGCGGGCGAGTTGCGACATACGGCGGGAGCGTAGACCACCTTGATGGTTGATGTACGCTACAGTGGCGGTATTGTCTGAACGGACTAGTACGTGTTGGTTCTTGAGCACGGCCCGGAAGCGGCGCAGAGCAAGACGTACGGCCAGCAACTCGAGGCAATTGATGTGCCAGAGGCGGCGGGGTCCTGTCCAGGAGCCCGCGGCAGCACGTCCATTGCACATGGCACCCCAGCCCGTGGAGGAGGCATCTGTCGTTACAACAACATGCCGCGAAGCTCGTTCCAGGGGCACTCCGGCCCGTAGAAAACTGAGGTCCGACCACGGGGTGAAGGTCTGACGGCAGGACGGAGTAACAGTTACTCGGAAGGTGCCGTGTTGCCATGCCCACCTCGGGACTCGGTCGCGAAGCCAAAGCTGAAGCGGTCTCATATGAAGCAATCCGAGCGGTGTTGCCACGGGTGCAGATGCCATATGCCCCAGGAGCCTCTGAAAGAGTTTCAGTGGAACCGCACTCTTGCCCTTGAACTGTCTCAGGCAAGTCAGCAGTGACTGCGCGCGCTCGCTCGTAAGCTGCGCGGACATGGCGACCGAGTCGATGTCCATACCGAGAAAAGAGATCCTCTGCACGGGGCAAAGTTTGCTCTTTTCCCAGTTGACCCGAAGGCCCAGACGAGCTAGGTGCCGGAGCACTAGGTCCCTGTGTTCGCATACCTGGTCTCGAGAGTGAGCTAGGATCAGCCAGTCGTCGATGTAGTTCAGGATACGAACCCCGTGTTCCCGAAGGGGAACAAGGGCTGCCTCGACGACCTTCGTGAAGACGCGAGGAGACAGGGCTAGCCCGAAAGGGAGAACCGCGTACTGGTATGCCTGCCCCTCGAAGGCAAACCGAAGGAACGGTCTGTGTCGAGGGAGAATGGAGACATGAAAGTAGGCGTCCTTCAGGTCGATTGCTGCAAACCAATCCTGGGGCCGCACACATCCGAGAATGTGTTTGGCAGTGAGAATCTTGAACGGCAGCCTGTGAAGCGAACGGTTCAGCACACGCAGGTCCAGGATTGGTCGTAACCCACCGGTTTTCTTGGGGACAATGAAGTACGGGCTGTAGAAGCCGGTCCTCATCTCGGCCGGAGGGACGGTCTCGAATCGCACTCTTCGCCAGCAGGGTGGCGATCTCTGCTCTCATGATAGGGGCGTTGCCACCGACCAAAGTGGAGCGGACTCCCCTGAAGCGGGGAGGAGACCGCGCGAACTGAATCGCGTAGCCGAGCCTGATCGTCCGTGCGACCCAGCGGGACAGGAGGGGGAGCTCTAGCCAGGCTCCCAAAAACTGTACCAGCGGGGTCATACGGACCACAGACTTCCCACCGATGGTGCAGCAGGGCGGAATGACTGGCCCGGACGTGGACGGCATAGCGGCCCGGTGTGGGGGCACAGTCATTAACCGCGCCCTGACAGAGGAGACCAGGGAAGGAAGAACGTTCCACGGGGGTCTGCTCTGCCAGGGGGCTGGCGACAGAGGCGGAAGGGAGCGGCACGGTCCGGGGACGGCGCGCACTGCCAGCCGGCTCTGGGACAGAGGGGGACGAGGGGTGCACGGCTCGGAGGCGGCGCACCGTGTCGTCCGAGAACTCTGTGTGCTCAGGGATGGGAATGTTACTTCTTTCTTTAACCACATTAGGGTGCTGCCCACCCGTGGGTGAGCAGCGGGGAGTGGAGAACAAAAGATTCTCCCCCGGCCCTCCACCGGGGGAAGGAGTGGTCCTGCTATCATCTCCTGAGAAGTAATTTTCAGCATCCCTGAGCAGCCCGTCTCAGGAGCGCCGCTTGGCCCGGCGTTTAGCAGGAGGCGGGGCTGGAGAGGGCTGGGGCGCCTTCTTACGGCTTCCTCCGCGACCGGGCCTGGGTGGAGGCTGCTGCTTGGGCCGGGCGGGAGGGGCGGGAGCCGCAGGAGGGCGCCCTCGGTGGCGAACAGACTGAGGGATCTGCCCGGTCGGCTGGGTGGAGGCAGCAGCGGGCCGTCGGGGCAGAATGTGCCTAATGGCCTCAGTCTGTTTCTGGGCGGTGGAGAACTGTTGGGCGAAATCCTCCACCGCACCGCCGAATAGGCCGGCCTGGGACATGGGGGAGTCGAGCAGGCGAGAGCGCTCAGCGTCCCGCATGTCAGCCAGGTTCAGCCACAAGTGTCTCTCCTGGACCACAGCTGTGGACATCACCAGACCCAGGGAGCGTGCGGTCACCTTCGTCGCCCGGAGGGCGAGGTCGGTGGCGGCGCGCAGCTCATCGAAGAGCCCTGGGTCCGTCCTACCCTCGTGCATGTCCCTTAGCATCTGCGCCTGATAGACCTGCAGAGTGGCCATGGCATGCAAAGAGGCAGCCGCCTGTCCCGCCGCTCTGTAGGTCTTCGCCACTAGGGTAGACGAGAACCTACAGGCCTTGGATGGGTGCTTAGGCTCGCCGCGAGAAGAGGCACTCTGAGGACACAACTGCATCGCAACAGAGCGCTCAACCGGGGGGAGCCCAGTGTACCCACGGGCAGCTGCCCCATCGAGGGGAGGAAAGGCGGATGAAATCAACGAGCGGTCGCGGGAAGACATGGGAGTCTTCCAGGACTTCGAGATTTCATCATGCATGTCCGGGAAGAAAGGTATTGGGGCAGGCTGAGGACGGGAAGCCGCAGCTGCACCCAAAAACCAATCGTCCAGCCGCCCGGGAAAGCATGGCCGTCATCTCTGGATCAGACTGAGCCACAGCCGTATTCACACCCGAGGGTGGCAGCTGTGACGAGTCGTCACTTCCAGACGAATCAGACCCGCCTAGTGATGCTGCGATCGACATCGCATCTTCCTCTGGAGCGCCAAAGGACACCCGCGGGACCTCAAAGGACGGTCCCGCGATGATCCCCTGAACGCTCGCGGGTTGCAACACTGGAGAAGGTGCTGCGGGGCACGGACACATAGTCGGCGCTTTGTTCCACACAGTCACCCTCAGATCACCCTGGCCACCAGCCGAAGTAGAGCCTCTCGAGGAGGCGCTAGATCGGGGTGTGGATGAGGGGACTCTCACTCTTGCGAGATCCTTGAGTCTCGATCTAAGTGTTGCGATGGTCATGTTCCCACAGAAAGAACATGACTCATCCACGAGCGCTGCTTTAGCGTGATCAAAGCCCAAACACACCAAGCAGTGCTCGTGCCCATCAGAGTCAGACACCAGTCGACCGCAACCAGAAGTGCACGGGCGAGGCATCTTTAAAAAGACGTGCCGCGTGCAAGCTCTTTTTGTGAGAGAAACTCAGTGCTGAAGCGCCCGCGGAGAACACACTCGCTGGCAAACCACGCTCAGATAAGCAGGAAGTGTGCACTCGCCGGGAGATCGCCGTCACACCAACACTGGAGAGTTGCTCGTCTCATAAGAAGCTGAAAATCAGAGATAGCTTAAGGAGTGAAGAATTACACTTGGCTCCGAAGCGAAAACATATCTGCCTGTTGCTGGTGTCCTCCTTTTATACCCACGAGGTGGGGCGGAGTTACGTCATGCAAATTCCGCAGACCCATGGCATTTCTTTGCCATTGGCTCGTTTTGTAATACTCGAAGTTGATAGGCTTTCTAAGCGAAACCCCATTCGTCGTCATCCGACGTAACTCGGAGTGACAACGAAAGGGAACTAAGAGTGCCTCTGAAATCTTCCACTTCCCCCAGCTCCACCTGCCTGTAAGGGGATTTATGTATGTCTGTTTTTGCAGCAGATGCATATCTTACATGCTCATAGCAGAGTGTCTGGACTGCTCAAATCTGATTTCCAACCAACATCAAATCACTTAATTGTTGCACGTCTGGCACATCTATTACAGTGTGTATGCACTGGTGTCAGACATTCCCAATGAGATAATTAGTAATTTTTGGCGAACATGTGAAATATCTGATAGAGCAAGACAAAAGGGACTGCAGTTTGCATTTGAGGGATATATCCATAATATGCAACCGATTAGAGAATAATTTAATAAAAATTTAAGCTAAAGCCTATAGTCGCAGCAGCCGCCGCCTCACACGGTGACCATTCAAATTGGAAACACACAAATCGAGGAACAGCTATGTTCGTGCACGGCAGGGTAAGTGAAATGTGAAACTAATCTAATAATTATAAATCAAAAAGTTTATCCATAAATCTTGTGGAATAACACTAACACCGGGAGAGCCGCGATCGGATTGGGTTAAAGTTACTCAGTCAGGGGTAGTAACGTTAGGCCGTCGATTAACAAAATGCTGAAATATATTTTAAAGTATGTCAGTGAGCCTCCCTCTTGTCTTTAAACGTCTTATTTTACGTTAAAACATGTGCATTATGAACAAAGAACCGTAATTATTTCCAACTTCCAAGCAATATGTGTTTTTGTTAATCCTGTCGACACTTAGATAAGAATGGGGTCTCCCACAGTGCTTGAGCCACGCACATCCTTTCTCACCTTGGCTTTTAAATTTTCGGGAAGAAAAAAAATGACACCCCCGTCCAAACTTTTAGGATACCGGGTATCAGATTTGAACAATCCATACGCACAACGCTTCGGCATGTTTCCCACGCTCGAAAGCTTGCCAGACCTCCCGCGCCTAGTTCCCTTTCAGTCGATAACGTCAGACGTAGTCGACGGTCGACTGAATTGGGATCTCGCTAGAGAGCCTATCCTCTTCGAGTACTATTGAACGAGCCAATGTAATTGGCGTGCGTGATTCGCATCACACACTCCGCCCCCGCGGCGCGGGTATAAATACGGAAGTGGATGCACGCACTAGTTGCCTTTCGCTTCGGAGCCGATCGTTTGATGTCTCTGAGAGTGCTGTTGTCTACAACGAGCGAGTGTGTCGGTGTTCTTCAGGAAGACTCTCCCAGTGCTGGTGTTCTACAGCGCGAGTGCAGCGGTGATCGCGAGCTTTGAGCTCTCAACTGCTGTTTTAACAGCAACAAATTTCTAAATGTTTGTGTGTGTTGATGGCTGGTTAGAGGGCGGAAAAGTGAGTGCTTCACTGTTTCAGTTCTCTGTTCAGTGTTGCCGCGGTCATTCCCCTGTGTGCTCCGGCACTGGTGACGGTCCTATTTTCTGAAAGAGCATTACGGGTGCGTTTGCGTCTTTTTCAAGATATCATTCCGGCCGTGCGTTTCTGGGTGCGGTCGTTCCCTGTCTCTCTCTTATGGTCACAACTGTTGTGTCACGTATTTTGCCTTACAGCACGCTGAGACAACTTTTGTGGACAGCTCATGTTTTCACTGTGGGAACACGACTGTCACAGTGTTGAGGGCGAGACTCGCCTTCGTTCGCGGAGAGCGAGTCCCCATTGCCATGCCCCACCCTCTGGTGCTGTGTGGGATGGGTGACCGGAGGATAGTGTTGGATGTCCCGCCCGGTAACCATTCCCTGTGGGCTCCTCACTCCTCCCTTCCACTGCAACCACTGGAGCCTCCTGTGTTGTCTGATGGTCCATCTGTAATGGGTGGGCCAGCGGTTTCACTCGGGGCTCCCCTGGAGGACAGGACGCCGATTGCAGCATCGGAGGGTGAGCTGACTTCTAAAGATGATGACTCGGCTGCATTGTCTCCCTCCGGGAGTTCAATGTTGCCCGAGCCGGATCCAGAATTATCAGCTATGCTGAAACGGGCCGCCGAGGCTGCCGGGCTCGAGTGGAACCTTCACCGTGTCCCGTTCAGTCTCGGTTGGAATCTGGAGTTTGGTATCTTGGGGCGGGCCGCGCTGGTACTCATTTCTTTCCCGAAATGCATGGAGAGCTTATCAGGTGGTGAACAGCATCTTTCTCTGCCAGAAACTGCCTGAATAGCTTTTCCCCCTCATTACCCTTGATGGAGGAACGGTGAAGGGTTGCGAGGTGTCCCTCCATTGGAGCGGTCTGTCGACACAGGTGCACCTGTGTCCGGCGGCCGCTGCCTTTTGGGGGGATCCTCGTCTCCCCCCTAAGGCCTATGAGTTTTCGTCCGTTCCGACGGGCAGAGCTTACAAAGCCTGTGGGCAAGCCGCTTCCTCTTGCGTGCCATGGCGTTGCTGCAGGCTAGGGTACCCATGGCATGCACGAGGGTAATCCAGACCATGCGCTCATAGGTGAGCACCGCACTGCATCCGACCTCACCCTTCGGGGCATGAGTGTCGTAGCGTGCGTGATCGGTCTGGCGATGTCCACCTAGGTGGTCCAGTAGCGCCTTTGTTGGCTCAGCCTGGTTGGTATGGCGGATGCGGACAAGGCTCGGTTCCTGGTCTACCCAAATTTTCCAGGTTGGGCTGGTCGGCGACGCGGTGGAGAACTGCATCCAACAGTTCTCTGCCGCTCAAGCGCAGACGGAGGTAATCCTGCACATCCTGCCCCGGTGGCAAGCTGCTGCCTCCACCCGCCGCCGGTGGCAGCTCCTCCGCCTGCTCGTCCCCGTGGGCGTTCCCCGGCCGCCGCTCCTGCTGGCCCTCCTCAGCAGCCTCCACCCAGGCCTCAGCATGGAGCCGGCCGCAGTAGAGACGCCCAGCCCGCTCCAGGCGCTGCCAAGCCAGGTGGCAAGCGACAGCGAAAGCATTCTGGAGCGGGCCACCCAGGAATGGATGAGATGCTCTTGGAGTGGCACGATCACTCCCTCCCCCCGGGTGAGGGCCGGGTGGAGCCTTTGTTTGTGTGTGTGTCTGTTCCGCCGCTGGCTCCCTAAAAAAAAAAAAAAAAAAGCGGAGCAAGCGGTACCCACACTTCCAAGAGAGAGCAATTTCATCTGTTCCTGGGTCCCAAGAGGGCCAGTCTGGCGGGTGTGACCCTGTATAGCCTTACACCCCACAGCTAGACAGCTAAGTGTTGCACAGCACACCACTCTCTCTACTTTGCTGCCCCACCTCAGGCTCGGCTACCCCGCTCAAGTCAGTGATAGTCATCACATTAGGTGTTGAGCAGACGTCCTCCTGAAAATTCAGTGATATTCATCAAACCGAGAGGATTTGATATAGCCACTCCTCCAGCCGGTACGAAGGCCAGTTGTAAACTCATTCTTCGTGCTACTAGGTGGTGGGTCGTGACCATCTTGGCCCAAGATTGGTCTGCAGCTCCGACCTGAAAGACATGTGCTTAAAAACAGATCTCTACCTTCCGCACCGCAGGCCATCCTGTGGGTTGCGTGTAAGGGTGGAGTATCAGTACAGTGTCCTTCCCTTCGAGTGCTCCAGAGCCCGTTGGGTCTTCAGGTCAACTGGAAGAGAGTAATCTCGCCCACGGGCTGAGTATCTCTTTTTCAGTTTGGGAGATGGACTCTGTCTAACACGTCTCTCCAATGAGAATTTGTTCAGCTGGTGTTTGAAGTGAGAAAGGGTCCCACTGAAAGAACTTTCAGAGGCTCCTGGGGTATATGGTAGTTGCAGCCATTTGCTTCCTGCTCAAGTCAGTGAATTCATCACACTTCATGTTGAGCAGAAATGCTCCTGAAACTCAGTGAAGTTCATCGCACTCAGGTGTTGAACAGCAATGCTCCTGTAGCTCAGTGAGTTCATCACACTCAGGTGTTGAGCAGAAATACTCCTGTAGCTCAGTGAATTCATCACACGCAGTGCTGAGCAGACATGCTCCTGGTGCTCAGTGAAGTTCTTCGCACTCAAGGGTTGAGCAGAAATGCTCCTGAAGCTCAGTGAGTTTATCACACTCAGGTGTTGAGCAGGAATGCTCCTGAAGCTCAGTGAACTTATCACACTCAAGTGCTGAGCAGAAAATGCTCCGGAAGTGTTATGCTCCGGGAAATGCCCAGTGATCTTCACATGTTGTGTTGAGCAATGCTCCTGTCTTTTTGCGCCCGTCGCTTGCACCTACGTGCCAAGTCAGGAGAGGAACAGGTCTTCATAGTTGCCCCTTATTGGCCCAACTAGACCTGGTTCCCATCGACAGCCTTCCTGACTTCCCCTGAAAACTCTTTCAGGGACGGGGCACGATGGCACCCGCGTTCTTCCCCCGGAGATTCCGGGCGGTCTTACATCTGAACGCGGAGGTTCAGGTGGCTATCACAGGGACATGTGATAGTTACCATCACTTCTGCGAGCACCCCCTAGAAATGGGTAGCGTGCTAATCCTTTAGAAGTGGAACCTAGTCGTTGAGTGTGTCTTCTCTCCAGAGGAGATCCTGAAAGCTTTCGATCACTTCAGTGCTCTCTTTCCTGCAAAATGGGGGGGAGTAGGCTGTTTTCCTTCACCCTCAAAATGATGTTGCCTCTGTGTTTAAATGTCGCTCATCGTGTTGCAGAAGTGTGCAGATGCACGTTCTGATCGTCAGGTTCCTGAGGAGCAAGGTCTTGTAAATCCTTGCGTCCCTCTTTATCCTCTTGGGCCTTGTCCGTGGTGCGACTGCACTGCAGAGACCACCCCTGAGCTACTGCAGGCAGTGAGTTAAAAATTCTGTTATATCAGTTCTCCTGCTCACGTGGTCTCTACTAGAGGGTAGGGACTTGCTCGCTTTCGGTCAACGTATTGTGCCTGGAGTCTGGGCCGGCTAACTCTCACAAGCTGAGTCCCCGGCTCGGATTGTGCCCAAGGTTCCTACCTCTCCCGTAATAGGAGCAGGTGGTGAGCCTGCAAGCGCTGCCCTGGAGGAGGCAGATCCAACCTTGGCTTCTCTGTCCGTTCGCTTGGACGTGTACAGAATGCAAGCCATAGACCTCAGACCAGCTCTACAAATATCTGTTGGAACTCAGCAGAGAGGGAAGGCTGTTTCCATGCAAAGTTGCACTTAGTGCTTGCCTTCATTTCGGTAAAAATCCGAGATGCAACATGTCCACTTAGGTGTTGAGCTCCTCTATGATGAGTGTAAAGTGCTCCGCCTGGGCGTTGACGATATGCTTTGCTAAACAGATTCTAGAGTTGGGGGCTGGACGACACCTAGTTGAACCGCTGCTTCCCGTGGGCTCCCTTCTCATGAAGCCAGTTTCACCGTGAGCCCGGTTCAAGTGTCGGCTTGCTGCGCCGTTCCCCTCCTATGGACTGGACACGTGCGCCTTTCTACTCCAATTGAGTTCCCTTAAAATTGAACCCTGTTGAGTTCCTCCACACCCCTCCGACGTCGGACGTGCGGAACGCCTGGTGTGAGGCCTACCACTCGTAAGCAGTGTGGAACCTGTGTTAGGCTGGGTCCATATGTTGCGGTCCCTACAGCGAACCCATATGTGTATTCTTCCACGATACGGCTCCCTGCGGCGAGCCCGTGTCTTCCCTCGGCAGAGTCTCTCTGCCGTCACTGTCCGGTGTGTCTCCTCCCGTCTTAGCCTGGAGCCACCCCAGTGACATTCCATATGTTAGACTGCCCGGTTTCCGCCCAGTTCATATGTGTATTCTCCACGTTACCTCCCTCTGGGTTGGATCTGGCTTCCGCAGCGTCCACTTTCCCAGTGGTCCTGTAGGAACAGCAGTGACTTCCCTGGCCTAAGCCCTGTCCTTCCCCGCCTTAAATTTGCGGGGGCATCAGGAGGCTTTGGTTTAGGCATTGGAAGGTGGCAGCGTTAGTGGCGTTTTCAAAGGTTATCCCAATTCAGTCGACCGTCGACTACGTCTGACGTTATCGACTGAAAGGGAACGTCCTGATTGCGTATGCAACCCACCGTTCCCTGAAGGAGGGAACGGAGGACGTAGTCCCCTTGCCACTACAGCTGGACCACCGCTGACCCCGGGTTACTCTCGGCTCCTCAGCGAAAAGCAACTAGTGCGTGCATCCACTTCTGTATTTATACCCGCGCCGCGGGGGCGGAGTGTGTGATGCGAATCACGCACGCCAATTACTTTGGCTCGTTCAATAGTACTCGAAGAGGATAGGCTCTCTAGCGAGATCCCAATTCAGTCGACCGTCGACTACGTCCTCCGCTCCCTCCTTCAGGGAACGGTGGGTTGCATACGCAACCAGGACCTTACGGATGCTAAGACACGATTGGCCAGTGGCGGTTTTCGGGCGTGGCTTAGCGGAGGGTCAATTGAAACTTCAAACATTATTTCACTTTGTTTTAGGGTATGTTTACACGACAATGATGTACAGAAACCTTTCTTACGTTCTTCTTAGCTTTTTCCCGTACAGACGACAATGCTGTCAAAACAATCCCCGTTCACATGGATCTGTGAACACAACTAAAAACGCTGTATTATCAAGCCAGGCCAGTAGTTGGCGATGCTACTTTGTAAAGTAGCATTACGCGTCTATAGACTGAACATGTTATACGTATGCACAGGGCGGCACAGTTTTTAAAAATTTGTGTTTTTGTAGTTTACACGGAGATAATAACGGTATAAATATATATATATATTTTTTTAAACCCATTTTTTAGCCCTTTTTCAAAAGCTTTAATTCCCTTTCGTTGTCACTCCGGATGTCGACGAATGGGGGTTTTGCTTAGAAAGCCTATCAACTTCGTGTATTCCAAAACGAGCCAATGGCAAAGAAATGCCATGGGTCTGCGGAATTTGCATAGCATATCTCCGCCCTACCTCGTGGGTATAAAAGGAAGACGCTGGCAACATGCAGATTTGTTTTCCCTTCGGAGCCAAGTTACAGGGTCACTCCACCCATTTGCATTAAGATTTCCATTCTTAGAAATCCAGTCATACTATTGAATGGTCGTGCAACACTCTTTAATTTTCCCCTGAGACGAGAGAAATCCTCTATTTACCTTTTTCACTTCCTCCTACAATGACGCAAATATCGTCATTTTACGTCATTGTAGGAGGAAGTGTAAAAGGGGGGGATTTCGGTGAAGACTACAAGCACTTGTTCCCACCCTTTCAAACCCGCCCATAGGGGGTTGGACCTAATGCGCTAACAGACCTATCACAGATCAGTGCCGGTGCGTTTGATTTCACCGGCAGAAACTTTTTGAAAATATGGACGAAGGTACTGAATACGCAGACGGATGCATTATGGAGGATCTGGATTTTGACTAAGTTATGGTAGAAACGGATGTTCGTGGCTGCCTTTATGAGCCACAGTATAGCGACGAGCCGCTGAGGGCTATGGAGGAACAGGAGGCGGCTGAAGCTGCTGTCACCACAGCCGACGAGACGAGGATGAGGAGCCCGCAATGGCTCGAGCTGGGGCAGATTGGTGGTGCCTGTGTCTGCTGGCTCAGCTGTCTACTGAGTCTGTCTGCTGCCGAGAATTCCAGCGGTGCTACGGAATCGGAGGATGACACGGACGTGTGTGTTGTTGCTCACCCGAGTTTCGCACCTCATATGGATAGCGGCGTCCTGGACACCTACTTTAGAATACCTAACGTCAACTGGCAACGTCAGCCAAAGCCTACAGGGTCAAATGGTCGTCTTTCTGTAAAGTAAGTTTATTTTCATTTTGTTAACACACTAACGTGGCAGGTTCATTGCACAAATATCTTGCAGTTAAGCTAGCTACTGTAGTGGGAGTGGTCTGCGGAGCTGAGCATCGCAATGCACTATGGGGATTGTTGTCTACAACCCACAAGCACTAAAAAGTCATTTTCTGCCTTTTATCGGCCAAGAAGGTCCCAAATTAGAAATGTATGACACTATTCTACTACATATATGACCTTTCAATACATATTCATTTCTCCACCGGTGGAATGACCCTTTAATCCTTCGTTTCACAAGCCATCTCTGAACTGTCAGCTTTACAGACGAGCGAGATTCTCTGGTGTTGGTGTGACGGCGATCTCCCAGCGAGTGCGCACTTCCTGCTTATCTGTGCATGTGGTTTGCCAGCGAGTGTGTTTCTCCCCGGGCGCTTCAACACTCTCAGAGTTTATTTTCTCTCACAAAAGAGCTTGCACGCGGCACGTCTTTTTAAAGATGGATCGCCCGTGCACTTCTGGTTGCGGTAGACTGGTAGCCAACTTTGATGGGCACGAGCGCTGCATAGTGTGTTTCGGCATTGATCACGCTAGAGCAGCGCTCGTGGATGGTTCATGTTCTCACTGCGGGAACATGACCACCGCAACATTACGATCAAGACTCAGTGATCTCGCAAGAGTGAGGGTCCCTTCATCCACACCCCGATCTAGCGCCTCCACGAGAGGTTCTACTTCGGCTGGTGGCCAGGGTGATCTGAGGGTGACGGTTTGAAACAAAGCGCCGACTATCCGTCCGTGCCCAGCCGCACCCTCTCCAGTGATGCAACCCGCGAGTGTTCAGGGGATTTCCGGGGGACCATCTTCTGATGCCCGCGAATTTCCTTTGGCGCTCCAGAGGAGGATATCATGTCTGTCGCAGCATCACAAGGTGGGTCTGATTCTTTTGGAAGTGACAACTCGTCACATCTGCCACCTTCCGGTGTGCATAGTCTGATCCGGAGATGACGGCCATGCTTTTCCGGGCTGCTGCGAGCATCGGTTTAGAGTGGACCCCTCCACCCTGTCCTGAGTGCTCGCGGTTGGATGATTGGTACTTGGGTAAGGCCACGGACCCCTGTCCGGGTCAAACCCCAATACCTTTCTTCCCGGACATGCATGATGAGATCTTGAAGTCCTGGAAGACCCCCATGTCTTCCCGTGACCGCTCGTTGATCTCATCCGCCTTTCCTCCCCTCGATGAGGCGGCTGCTTGTGGGTACACTGGGGTCCCCCGGGTTGAACGCTCTGTTGCGATGCAACTGTGTCCTCAGAGCGCTTCTTCTCGGGGAGACCCTTAGCACCCATCCGAAGCCTGTAGATATTTGTCTACGCTAGTGGCGAGGTTTTACAGAGCGGCGGGACAGGCAGCCACCTCTTTGCATGCCATGGCCATTCTGCAGGTTACCAGGCCCAGATGCTCAGGGACATGCACGAGGGCAGGATTGACCCAGGGCTCTTCAACGAGCTGAGCGCCGCCACCGACCTTGCTCTCCAAGCGACGAAGGTGACCGCACGCTCCCTGGGTTTGGTGATGTCCACAGCCGTGGTCCAGGTTCTGGCTGAACCTCGCTGATATGCGGGATGCCAAGCGGTCCCGACTGCTCGACACCCCCATATCACAGGCCGGCCTTTTCGGCGGTGCAGTCGAGGACTTTGCCCAACAGTTCTCGACTGCCCAGAAACAGACTGAGGCGATCAAGCATATTCTGCCCCGACGGCCCGCTGCTGCCTCCACCCAGCCGACCGGGAAGAATACTCAGTCTGTTCGCCTCCACCCAGGCCTGGTCGCGGAGGAAGCCGTAAGAAGGCGCCCCAGCCCTCTCCTGCCCCGCCCCCCACTAAACGACGGGACAAGCGGCGCTCCTGGGACGGGCTGCTCAGGGATGATGGTCACTTAAACGGAGATGATGGCAGAACCACTCCTTGCCCCGGTGGTGGGCCGGTGGAGAATCTTTTGTTCTCCACTCCCCGCCGCTCACCCCCCGGTGGGCAGCACCCTAATGTGGTTAAAGAAAGAAGTGACATGTTCATCCCTGAGCACACAGAATTCTCGGACGACACAGTGCGCCGCCTCCGAGCCGTGCACCCCCCGTCCCCCTCTGTCCCAGAGCCGGATGACAGCACGCGCCGTCCCCAGACCGTGCCGCTCTCATCCCCCTCTGTCGCCAGACCCCTGGCAGAGCAGACCCCCGTAGAACGTTCATCATTCCCTGGTCTCCTCTGTCAGGACGCGGTCAATGACTATGCCCCGACACTGGGCCGCTATGCCGTCCACGTCCGGGACAGTCATCCCGCCTCGCTGCCCCACCGACGGGAAGTCTGTGATTCGCATGACCCCGCTGGTACAGTTATTGGGAGCCTGTTTAGAGCTTCCCAACCTGCCCCGCTGGGTCGCGTGAACGATCAGCCTCGGCTATGTGATTCAGTTCGGGTGGTCTCCTGCCCGCTTCAGGGGAGTCCGCTCCACTATGGTCGGTGGCAATGCCCCTATCATGAGAGCTGAGTTTGCCACCCTGCTGGCGAAGCATGCGATCGAGACAGTCCCTCCAGCCGAAATGAGGTCCGACTATTACAGCCCGTACTTCATTGTCCCAAAGAAAACCGGTGGGTTACGGCCAATCCTGGACCTGCGCGTGCTGAACCGCTCCCTTCACAGGCTGCCGTTCAAGATGCTCACTGCCAAGCGCATTTTCGAATGTGTACGGCCCCAGGATTAGTTTGCAGCGATCGACCTGAAGGACGCCTACTTTTATGTCTCCATTCTCCCTCGATACAGACCGTTCCTTCGGTTTGCTTTCCAGGGGCAGGCATATCAGTACGCGGTTCTCCCATTCGGGCTAGCCCTGTCTCGCGCCTTTACGAAGGTCGTCGAGCCAGCCATTGGTCCCCTTCGGGAACACGGGGTTCGCATCCTGAACTATCTCGACGACTGGCTGATCCTAGATCACTCTCGAGATCAGGTTTGCGAACACAGGGACCTAGTGCTCCGGCACCTAGCCCGTCTGGGCCTTCGGGTCAACTGGGAGAAGAGCAAAGATCGTCAGGTTCCTGAGAGGAGCAAGGAGACTGAATCCTCCTCGCCCTCCTCTCATTCCCTTTTGGGACCTCGCAGTGGTGCTAACTGCCCTGCGGAGTGCTCCCTTTGAGCCTCTACAATCAGTGGAGCTTAAGTTCCTGTCAATGAAGACAGCGCTCCTGGTTGCACTGGCCTCCATCAAGAGGGTAGGGGACCTGCACGCATGCTCCGTTGACGAAGCGTGCCTGGAATTCCGGCCGGCTTACTCTAACGTGATCCTGAGACCCCGGCCTGGATATGTGCCCAAGGTTCCTACCACTCCCTTCCAGGATCAGGTGGTGAACCTGCAAGCGCTGCCCCTGGAGGAGGCAGACCCAGCCTTGGCACTGCTCTGTCCAGTACCTGCCCTCCGCGCCTATGTAGACAGAACGCAGTGTTTCAGGACCTCAGACCAGCTCTTTGTCTGTTATGGTGGGAAGCTGAAGGGAAAAGCTCTCTCAAAGCAAAGGTTGCCTCACTGGATAGTGGACGCCATTGCTTTGGCTTACCAGCAGCAAGGTCGACCGTGCCCCCTTGATGTGACTGCCCACTCCACCCGGAGTGTGGCGTCCTCTTGGGCTCTAGCGCATGGCGCATCACTAACAGACATCTGCAGAGCTGCAGGCGTCGAACACATTCGCCAGATTCTACAATCTCCGAGTGGAGCCTGTGTCCTCTCATGTACTCGCTTCAACCAGCTAGTACTGGACCCGCTCAGGTTTCTTCGCCTGCTCGCCATTCCACTCCACGGACTGGATACGTGCGATATTCTCCCAGGTGAGCTTCTCCGAAAGCCCTGAGTTCCTCCAGCACTGCTAACGTGTGCTTGGTCCCTCCCCTGAGCGACCCACACATGTGTATTTCCACTGTAAGCCTCTCTGAGCATGTATCTTTACCTTGGCAAGCCACCTTGCCACCCCTGGGGTTGAAATATTCCACCTGCGGCTGGACACCCCAGTGTTCTCCATATGCATCCCTTTGGGTCATATGTGTATTCTTTAAGTCCCCCTCTCAGGGTTGGCAATAATTGCATATTCTCCTAAACCTTGGGATATGCTCCCCAGTGTACCTTGGTATTCCTGTGCTAAATTGGAATCCTCCGTCCATGCCAGTCTCACGACAGGGATCTCAGATTTACGCAGGGCACTGGAAGACAGCCGAGAAGGTGGCATGATTAGACTGGAAACCCCATTCGTCGTCATCCGACGTTACTCGGAGTGACAGCGAAAAGGAACGTCTCAGTTACGTATGTAACCCTCGTTCCCTGAGTAGGGAACGGAGACGTTATGTCTGCCTGCCACTTTCCGCTGTACCGCGGGGATCGCCTGAAGCTCAGCCTTGGCTCCTCAGTGAAGAAACATATCTGCATGTTGCCAGCATCTTCCTTTTATACCCACGAGTTAGGGCGGAGATACGCTATGCAAATTCCGAGGACCCATGGCATTTCTTTGCCATTGGCTCGTTTTGTAATACTCGAAGTTGATAGGCTTTCTAAGCGAAAGCCCCATTCGTCGTCTTCCGACGTAACCCACTCAGGGAACGAGGGTTACATACGTAACCGAGACGCTTTCAGGCCCCAAAACGCTGTTGCCGTGTAAATGAACGGCCAGAACGCATAAAAGGTTTTCAGTTTTTAGTTGAAAACTGTGTCATGTAAATGGCCCCTAAGTGCACATGCTTTGTGGAACTGAAGTATTGCTGTGCTGAATGCTGTTGGCTGACTGTACAGACTCTTCACTTGAACATTAAAGCAAATGTTTCTTCCTGACCCTGTCCACTGTAACATACCATAATGCATTTCTCATGGGACCATGTTTTCAGCCAAAGCTGGTTCTTGTCTCGCTTGCTTATGTTGATGTTTCTGAACACATCCTCAGCAGTGCACATCCTAGATCTCTGTTTCTGTGTTTCTTTTAAAGTATGCAAGTAAACAAAATGGTATTTTAAGAGAAATTTTTTTTCCCAGTCTGTGTTTAAAACTACTTGTATTCTTTGTGGTCTAATCTAGTAAGTTCCACTCAAACAGTATTCAAATTTTCTTGTAAATTGTTTTGGTAACAAATCATATTCCTAAAACATAAATGCAAAATGATTTTTCTTAGGACTTGCAAAATGCTGTGACTTGCCAAGGTCCATTTGAGAAAGTCAAACAAACGGAGTTCTGTGAAAAGAGAAAATGACAAAGCTCTGCTTTAGCAATTGTTTCATCTTTAGCTCTTTCTGAATGGAAATTGTTTGTCAGAGTAAATGTAAAAGCAGTTTTCTGTGATGTTTCTTGTTCTTCATGATTACAAGAGGATACTGAAGCAGGCACCAGCCTGCCTTTGAACATAGCTGTGGTTTCATCGGCTAGAGCACAAGGAACTTTAACCTCCTCTTTTCATCAGAGTTCTGGTGTATCGTGGATCTTGCTCACATTGAGTGATTTGTTGAAGGTTGCATCTGGCATGTTTCACTTGAGCAGCGGCACCCCGAACCCTTTTGCAACGCACACATATGGAGGTCTGCAGTTTCCAGAGTGTATTGTTGCTGAGGAAAAAAGTTACATGTGTATTGCAGTGTGCCAATGGGCCCTGACAGCTGGTGTGTTAATGATTTAAATGTTTTGTCACATCACATTAAACTAGCAATGACTTTTTCATTAGAGCAAATTGAAGTGAGACAACAAAACTATAACTGTGTAATTGTTGTGAAGATAAATGTTCTCTATTAACTTCATAATTCCTCACACATTATTGCCTGCATGACAGAATAGCTTTGCATTTTCTTAAAACTGTGCCATTATAGATGAGACTGAGGGCAATTATTACAATTATAACAAATTTTAATCACAAACAAGATAGAGTACTGGGCACTTATTTAATCGAAGTACAAATAGACTGTTCTTGATTTATTAGCTGATTTAAAAAAAAAAAATCCCCATTTCTATAATACAATTTATACAGGCTCAAAGTTTGGAATGATTTAATGGGGTCCTTGATTATGATTTCACTTGTTTTAATTTACTGTAATGTTGCTGTTTGAGCAAAAATAACATCTGCAACGTTTCGACCCTCATAGTTCAAAGCAAGGGAGATCTTCTCTTTTATAGAAATTGCTTTTTAAGAACTACATCAAATGGCTGGTAGGGACAACAATGAGCTTCTTCCTGGGTTGGTGACATCACGATCCTTAAAATGTACATAAACCCTGCCCCCCAGAAAACGCAACAAAGTGGGTGAGGCCATGTTGGGCTCCTTTAGAGAAGAGGAAGAGTGGTTGTCGCTGTTTTTTACACCCCGGTCTGTCGTAAGGCTGACAAACTTAAAGTTTGATTTATTTTTAACACTGTTCCTGAAGATTATAACCTCAACGTTTGTCTGTGCACTGGACATTTTACGGAGAACAGCTTCCAGAAGAGAGTACAATATAGGCTGTACCCACAAAAGCTTCTCCTGAAAGACGTAGCCATTCCCGTTTTTTCGGGACAATCTGTTGTTTATGGATCACAAATTGTAAGTCTTATTATTTGAAGTTTTGTTTTCTATTAACACTTCCAACTATGAGCTTTGTTTAGTTGCTATAATAGCTATGATATAAACAAATGTCAAAGCTTTGCCTCCGCTAGCCTTCTAACTAACATAGAAGCAACTAACACACTTTAGCTTTTGTTAGCTCTCGCTTTTGGAAGATGGTTCACCGCCCCTTAGGATAAATATCCATGATTGTGTGATAGATTACTGTTTGTATTACCCTAGATTTCAGACAAATACGATTAAATGGTTGATAAGATTGTATCTATAAGAAAATTTCAAAAAAACAAAACAAAAAAAAAACATACCACTCTGAAACGCCCTGAAAAATCTGTGATTGCAAAATCTTTGCTTGAAATATATTCTGCCCAATTCTCTTGTTCATTAACATTGTCAGGGTCTGAATCGTACTTGAAATAGTTTGAAATTAACACCATCGTTAATATTTACATCTGAGCTCATGGTTATGTCAATCTCAACACACTGGGCCAGCTAACTAATCTCAGCACATTTTGTATTTCAGAAGGCTACATCGAAAACTATACGTTCAACCAGACATGGGGGAGAGGAGCTGTAATAATGTAATAATGTAACAATCAAGCATAAAAACATATTGTAGTACATCCCAAAAACAAAATCAAGACTTGATAAAAGGACATAATATGACCCATTTAATGTTTTTTGTAAGGAGTCTCTTATGCTCAGGAAGGCTGCATTTATTTGTATATAAAAATATAAAACAATAATATTGTGAAAAATTATCACAATTAAATAAAAAAACTATTTTACTTTATTTTAAAATGTAATGTTTAAATGTATTTTTTTTTAAAGAGTAATCAATACTTTAATTCAGCAATTGCACATTAAATTGATCAAAAGTGAGAGTAAAGACATTGATAAGGTTACAAAAGAATTATATTTCAAATCAATGTTATTCTTTAGAATTTTCTATTCATCAGAGAATCCTGAAAATAAAGTATCATGGTTTCCACAAAAATGTTAAGCTGCAAAATTAACTCTTTTCAACATTGACAATAATAAGAATTGTAAAAAAAAAAGAAAATTGCCCCATTAATAATTCAGCAGGAAATCATCATATTAGAATGATTCTTGAAGGATCATGTGACACTGAAGACTGCGTTATGATGCAGAAAATGTATCTTTGCCATCACAGGAATACATTACATTTTGAAATATATTCAAATAGATAATTTATATTTTACAATATTACTGTTTCTATCAGACAAATGCAGCTTTAGTGAGCTTTAAACATTAACAAAACATAAAAAAACACTTAATTATTCCAAAATTTGAGCTTTAGTGTGTATAAACAGTTACTTCCGGAACATGGTTTTTGCGTCTAACAGATGACAAGAAATCATTAGCCTATGAAAAAATTTACAAATGCCCTCAGCCTCCCCTGTTTCAAGTTTGAAGTTAGATAACAGACATGTATCACCTTTCCTAGTTTAACTCTTTAAACCAGCATTAGACATTTTAATCGCAGCACCCATAGATCCACGCCATGTTGAGAGTGTTAGTTGTTTCCTGTTTAATCAGTATGGCAAAGACAGTCGACTAGCAAATCTAGTGAGCAGCTCATTAGAGGTGAAACGGAATATTCTACAGGGTGAAATTAAATCATTTGAAATGATCCGTGCTGTGCTAATTGTCCATGATGATTCTTGATTAAAGTCCTTATGCATGTACCATTAGAACAATGAGAGCGGATTAACCTTTCTTGCTTAATTTACTGTCAGCAACAAAACGAAGGTAATAAAACTGCTTTGAATAAGTGGCAAGATGCATCTTTGTTTATATATATATATATATATATATATATATATATATATATATATATATATATTTAAATACAATCATTGGAGTGTGATATATTGTCATTGTTCATAAATTTAGAAATATTTCTTAAAAAGGGAGATTACCCAAAGTTCTGTCACCCTCATCCCTTTCCAGACCCGTAATACTTTTATTGAACTTTCGACAGAACACAAATTAAGATATTTTTAATTAAATGGAAAGCTTTCAGTCCCTCCATTGACATCAACCAACCATCACTTTCAAGCCTCAGAAAGGTATTGAAGACATAATAAAATACATGTGTCTCCAGTGGATTAACCTCAATTTTGTGAAGTGGTGCGAGTGCTTTGTTTGTGCATTAAAACCCCATTATTAACCAAATATTAATATCCAATGCGTGTTCATGAGAGCACCACGACACATGCATGTTGTGTTGGCGTGAGAGCAGACGTTGTTGTGTGAATGCGCATTGGAGATTAATATTTTGAAAGTTGAAGGCCTACTTTTTTACCGTAAACAAAACACTGCGTCACTACATAACACTGAGGTTAAACCACTGGAGTTACATGGATACCCCCTTTCTGCAGCTTGAAAGTGGTAGTTGCATACAGTATGATGTTAATGGAGGGACAGAACCCTCTCAGATTTCATTAAAAAGATCTTTATTTGTGTTCCTAAGATGAACAAAAGTATTATGGGCTTGTAATGACATGAGGGTGAGTAATTAATTACATACTTTTAATTTTTGGGTAAACTAACCATTTAATAGAAAACGAAAATCCAACTACTGTGAGATTCTTTGGTTTGTAATAACAGCATACAACACGGTGTGACAAATCAAATACTGGTTGTCTACTGGTTTGGCCATATAAAAAAAGATTGTAAAGTATTTCTAAATGCCTCACATTTCTTTTCTCTGAAGCCACTATTTAGTACACTAAAGCTACAATAAAGGACATTTTTTTATATAAACCATAATCCATAAATCTGAGTGTTTTTGGCACCCCACTTTTTATTTTACATAAAAACATTTAAAAACATTTCATATTTTTTGGTCTCTGATTCTGTTAAGGCATATTTAAGTAGGTTTTGCAGCTCTGAGGTGAGACATAGAATAACAAATATCTACGCTTGACAATCGTCAATGTGAAATTCTGGGCGAGCATTTTTTTAGACTGTCCTGCTAAAAATGGCTTGTCATACCATTGTAGAAATGACAAATGCCTCAGTTCATAGAAGAAGAAAAAAAGAAAGAAAAAAATATCATCCATTTTGTTGCCGTTAAATAAAAAAGGACAAGAAAAGAACTTATGTTTATGCAAGAGAGAAACTTGCTCAAAGATTGTTTATCGGGTTGTACGGATTACAACTGCATAGCTTCTTGTGCTACCAGAATACACTGTCACAAAATGTAAAAACAGACACAAACACTGCAGCGTATTTAGAAGTTAAAACGACGACAGAACAGGCATGACTAGAAGTAAAACTATGGTTTTGCATTTTAATGTGCAACACAGCCCAGATATTTGTCAAGAAACTATAAACTCCAGACGGTTCGAACAAAACTTTTGGGATTTGAGGTTGCTCAGCTGTGTTTGTAATCTCCTTTTTTCCAACCTGCAAATAAGCTCATGTTTATTGATTGAGCAGAATTCATGAGACAGATTTAAAAACACAGTCTCATTCTTCATGTACCGACAAAATTGCATCTAAACCATCCTAGGAAGGGCTTCAACAGTATAATCATGCACGATCAATAGTGGCTTCTGCTCTGCGTAATAATTGTGAACCTGATCAATAAAGTCAACCAGACAAAGGACCACTAACCTGGCAGATTACCCCAGAGATCAGGAAGACTCATTTTAGCCTTCAGCTCTGAATAAGGAGAGACTCAGGGGTACCAGCATAAATTCACAGAAAATACACCACCACCACAATTCCTTTCAAATAGCATATTACCCATTTCTGAAATCTCTTTGTATGAAAAGCAAAAGAGATAACTATAGTTTTGCCGAAACATCACCTTCCCTTTTTCTTTTCTTGTTTTTGCTTCAAAGAAAATATGGAACTGAGAAGTGTCTTTTGCAACTGATAGAATCAGACAGTTGTCTGCTGACTTTGCTGCTATTGGAATCCAAGGACATTTTTAAAATAGTTTTAAAATGAAACTAAGTGTAGGTGTGATATTTTTTTCCCCCTTCCAGGATCAACATCTTTTAAGGGAGTGTAAGAGGCCACTTGGTACAAATCATCAAAAGAGTAAAATTCATATTTTATGAGGCCCTGGTGTTCAGGACGACAATCCGAACCTTTACGACTTAAGGCTATGAAAAGTTCTCACAATCATAGTGGAAAAGAGAAGAACAGCTAATCTCTGGCTCTCAAGACAATGAATTAACCATAACCTTGAAGCTGAGCGTTTCATTGTAAATAAACCAAGTGTAAGAGCAAATTTGTGCAAAATTTGTGCACTGCAAAATATCAAAACAATCTTGAATCAATATACATTTACTTGAAAAGAAAAATGACAAGAAATTAAGTCTTGTTTTCTGAAAAATAATTAAGTGAGTTTATGCTTAAAAACAAGAACAATTATCTCCCGATTGGGTAAGAAAAAAAACGCAAAATGAAAACAAGATTATTTGTTTTTCTTTACCTCAATGGCAGATATACAGTATTTTCTTGTTTTAAGCATAAACTAGCTTAATTTTTATATTTTTTTCAGTATACACGACTTAATGTCTTCAGTAGTTTTGCTTCTTAAGGATATCATGGCCACAAATTAAGAATATGTTCTCTCATTTTAATAAATCAACAATTTTTATTTAAAAATGTTTAGACATTTGTACTGGAAACAAGACAAAAATACTCAAGTGCATATTTTGAGGGTGACACATGAGATGCAAGATTTATCAAAGTAGTTGAAGTGCCATTTAAAAGGTTTGTAAACACATGTTTGTACAATATGTTTTGTAGAGTTATTTCAAAAGATGTGCAAAACCTCAAACAGTATTGCACTGTATGTGTTGTCTCAACAACTAGTCGACTAATCTGTCTTAACTGTCACCCCCCCCCCCCCCCCCCCCCCTTTTGATAATCAACATTAAAATGCACTATACAAACTTAAATGGTTGAAATTCAAGAATGCTTTGGAGTATAGACCTAAGTTTGGTCTTGTTTTAAAGAAAACACACAGCAGACTATTGCTGAAGTGGTTATTAAAAAAAATGAAAGTATGAAAAAGTTATGGAAGTTTAAATTAAATATACTTAATATAAAATATATAAAAATATTTAAATATTTTTTTCTTTTATATAAAATAAATATTTTACAAAATATTTTTTACTATAAAAATACTATAAAAGGAAAGCCATATATCTAACCAAGTTGTTTTCCAAATTTGAAGTTGATATCACAAAAATTTAACTTCCCATGAGATTTTGTTTAGGCGTAATACCAAAAATAGCCACCAGGTGACATACATTCCATTGAATTTAATTGTATGTATTCTGCCGTAAGAAATTAATACATTTCATATCCAAATATTACTTGTGTCACTAAATATGGAACCTTGAGACTCAGACCTTTCTGACAATATGTGTTTTGTCAAGATTAGAAAAGATTTTGATAATAAATTATGAAACATAATGACGCCCAAAATGGGAGGAGCCCGATAAAAGAATTTAGAGTACCGTGGTTCTATGGCAACGCAACGTCCAATTTCAAAACGATTTTCGCATGATGAATTCTGAGTTCGTAAGCTTTCAAATGATACCTATCTACTAAAATATGTTATGTAATGATAAAAAAATAGTATATATATATATATATATATATATATATATTACACTTTTTAGAGGATAATATTATTTTATCATTTTTTATTGACAAATACTAGATTATATGTTTTATTATGAACTTTTAGCATTAAAAAACAAAGTTTCAATTATTAAAAGTGTGTGCGTCGACTTTTTGTGACAAAGGTCAGGAACTCCTGTAATGATGTCGATATTTTTGAGGTGCATTCTTGTCATAAATTCATCTATTACTGTTTCTACATAATTTTTAATAAAAAAACAACGCTAAAATATCTATTTAGGAGTCTTAGACCTTAAGACTTTAATTTAATAGTAATATATTGAAGTAAAGTTAGGCGTCCTGCTAGCGGGACGGTGACAGTTAAAGGGAAGCTCTTCTGTTTATAAATAGGCTGGTTTTGGCTTCCCCAAACCTTGATCAGATATAATTCCAAAGGGGCATTTACATATTTTGCATTTGCAAAACAAAGCAAAAAAATCCTGCATGAAGGATGTAGTGCAACGGAATTAGAAAACAAAGATATGGTTTATTTTGTTACATTTATACAGCACTTTTCTCTGCACTCAAAGCGCTCTACATATAGAAAAGAGGAATTTCCTCAAACACCGCCAATGTGCAGCATCCACCTGGATGATGCGACGGAAGCCATAGTGCTCTAGAACGCCCAACAAACACCAGCTTATTGGTGGAGAGGAGACAAAGTGATGAAGCCAATCAGTATATGGGGATGATTAGGAGGCCATGATGATCGACAGAGGCCAATGGCAAATTAGGCCAGGATGCCTGGGATTTTTTAATGACCATAGAGAGTCACAGCCTCGCTTTAACATCTTATCCGAAGCACGGTGCTTTTTGTCAGTATAGTGTCCCCATCACTACACTTGGGCGTTAGGACCCACACAGACCACAGGGTGAGCACCCCCTGCTGGCCTCAGTAACATCTCCTCCAGCAGCAACCTAGTTTTCCCAGGAGGTCTCCCCTCCAGGTAATGACCAGACTCAACCCTGCTTAGCTTCAGTGGGCAACCATTCTCTGGCTACAGAGTAATAAGGATGCATTCTAGAGAGGGTTTTATCAAATAAACTGTCTAAAGTTTACATTGCTGCTAACTTGTCAACCTCACACATCAAATAGTCAATTGCTCTTTTTGTCCTTTCATGCAATATGGCCTCTGAAAACTAGGAATAGAATGTTTATGAACATTTTATGGTGCAAACTAAATTTAATTAAATGTGATGGAATTTAACATTTAATCAGTTAAAAACAATAAATCAACCTATTTTTCTTACATTTCTTGAATTTAATATTTCTATGAATTGGATTTGTCTTGTAAAATGCTTAGGTTTTAGTTTTTGTGTGTGTTAGCTGTCAGTAATTTTTCAGTATATGTGCAAACATAACATATATAATTTGCTTAGGTACCTCATCCTTTGAGAAATTTAACCTACTTGAGTTCACTAGCCAACAGTTCTCGACATCTATGGGTGTAATGTGTTAATTAATGTATCATGCATCATGAAACAAAAATGAAAAAAGTGAGATTTGGCTATGATGGACAAAATCAGTGGTCAATTCTGATGGCTCCTTTATTTTCCAAAAAAGCTTGGGTTCTCTATTTACAACTTGTGCAAAACATTTAAAGGTTTCAAGGACTTTACATTGTAAGTTCAATTCAAGGCACATACATGGGACAACAACAACAGTTTAGTAGTGGAAACAAACAAAAGAAATTAGATGTACTTATAGCAATCAAAAGTTACTTTGGTTCCCAATGGATTCTACTTGCAAAACCCAGCTTAAAGACCAAGCAAATCACCATACCTTTAAAACAAGAAGGTTTCAAAACTCGTAGAACCACTCCCCATCCTCATTATGAAGAAAAAAAAATACCCAGGATGCTGTAACACATGCCATTTTGTGGATGTTGTTCAGCTAGTCTTGGCTGTTAAACTGAACTGCCACTTGGTAATCAATTCATTCAAATATCAGATAGATTTTGCTTTATCCTAATGTAAAACTACTATATCCACCAATGTGCTGAAGTCTGTATTAAATAAGTTTTAATAGAGATATCTACCAAACTGCACAGGTGAGAAAACATTCAAAAAATAATACAAAATATATTCTGTCAAAAAATAATGAAAGGGACACAAAAAGATGAAAGATGTATTCAGCCACATGTGTGGTAGTGCTTTGTTCAGACTGACCTCACAGTCATTTAGAGTAATTATTCCAAACTAAATCAATGTGCTTTTTCAAGAGACGGATTGACTGTTGGTTAGAATTATGGATGCAAGGCATTGCTCAGTCCTTTTTGTGTAATGCATCCATTTGACTACAGGGCCAGTACTGTGATTTTCAGCTCATCCATAGAAAATAATGAACAATGTTCTCCACACGAGTGAGGCAATGATTCACTCTGAATCATAACACACCATTCTTGTCTGGAGGATAGACCTTGGTTTGTTAGCAATGTCATCTATTGATGTCTGTCAGGATGTAGTTTGCCACTGCCCTTCAAAATGTGTGCTTTCCATTTAGTCTTTGCCGTCAAAATGTGTAACTCTCACTGTAATCCACAGATCTCTGCATAAATGATGTCAAATCCCTCACATGAACCACATTAAGACATACTGCTGGGTTACAGTAAGGCAATAGATAAAACTGTTTTGTGTTTAGTATGAAACATTTCTGGTTTTGGTAACGACCCAGCAAAAACCCTCCACGCTAGGCCTGAGGTCGTCAGTAGAGGGAATGCTGTATTGGATAGTGGCACAAATAAGTTCCTCTGCTTAGCCTGCCTTTACTTTTCTCTCTGTGAAAATAAGTCGGTGAGAGGCTTGAGACCGATTTATCTCACTAACGGGTTAACTTTGCAGCGATTCATTTGGGTCTGTGCCACTGCAACCGCCTCCTCTCGGGGAACCTGAGCCTGACAACCGCACCGGACTTGTGTTGAGGAAGTCTGTTAAAAGGAGTTACGGGTGGCCACATGATTTGAAATGAATTGTTAATGGTGTACACATCAGTTAAAAGCCTTCAGATGAGAAATGGAGCCCCTAGGATGTTCCAGATTTCAAGGAAAGTAGGGACGGGGTGGTCGAAGCAGCCTGCTGGGATGCTAATGAGAAACAATTTCAAGACCACAGAAGTGCAGTAGCCCTTTTTTCCCTTTTAGAGAGCATTTTGTTTGTGACACGCACTGAGGCAAACCTTGTGTGTTGTTGGTAGTTAACCCATGCAAGCACCAACTGTTAGTCACAGAAATCAAACATCTGTTAGATTTCGAGTAATTCCAAAAGCAATTTGGATGTAAACAAGAATCCCGCGATCTAGTCTTACACTTAATGGCAAGTTGGAGGGCGATGAATAGTTAACTCCAACAATTAGGACCCCACCCCCACCCCAACTACAAGCCCAATCCAGAATCCTCCTGCCAAGCGAAAATAACCTCTGATTTTTTTCTTCCCCCCCTTTCTTAGACCAGGGATTATGCAGTGGGGGTTTGAACTCAGCCCACAAAATAAAATCTTGTCAAAGCAAGTAAAGTATATGAGTAACAGCACATGATAAATACTTCACAGTAAGCCTGCATTCCAAACTCGGCTCTCTGTCCTGGAAAACTGGTGCGCCATTAAACAATAGTCCTAATTGCACTCATGCAGGGATCAAAAACTCTTTCAAAGACATAATCTGACATGTTCCAAGTTCTTCTCCATGAAAAGAAGGCTTTTGTTTAAACGTTCATTCATCATCCCACCTGATGTGATGCATGATTAAAAAGGGTTTTGGTCAGTAAAGGAAAAGCAAGACAATGATGGGGATGTCACTGTAGAATGTTCCTGATCACATTCATGTGAGAGAACAGAAATAGATAGAGAGGTGGAGCTCTGTGAAATGCCCTGGGCATTATTTTCAGAAAGGGCAATTTAAGTATATAAAAGGGAAAAGACTCGGTTGAAGTTTTTCATAATTTCTTATGTTTTACAATTTATAATTTAAGAAAACATGATTCAGATTACAGAGCTCCCTCCGGATATTCATAGTTTACCTAAGGGGCTTAGCTATTATAATGCCTAATTTTATGTTTGGGCTGCTAATTACTTGAAAATAAGACTCCAGCACAAAAGTTATCCACACAAAAGTCATAAATATGACATGCTAGAGTGTTTGTGGTCTATTTGAGATAATATTATCTGAATGGACTGAAACAAGCTGCCCCCTGGTGGGTAACATTAAATATAAACACGCCCTAGAAAATGCTTGCACAGGAACCCTTAGGCCCATCTCTCTACCGCGATCATCGATGTCAGCCTCTCCTTCTGAGAACTGCAGGGTGTTGAAGAGTGGTCCTTTTCCCTTCAAATGTGATTTCCACAAAACTAATTTCCAGAATGACTGCCCTTTCTCTCTGCAGCATTTTGAAAGTGCACTTCAATTCCAAAGAAAAAGAAATAAAAACTCAGCTCCTTTTTTGTACTGCAGCTTAATCAGCTGTGTTTTGGTTTCCTGACCACTGTTATCTTAACTACTGTTGTGTGAAGGGGTAGCTGTATTTCAGCACAAAGGGCATATTTTGGTTGAGTGGTTAGCAATGTTTTCAAGATCTTAAAGTGGTTGAGAGGCAAAACCTGTGGACTGCACTTGCAGCAGGTAGCCAACGTCTATGGCGTCAACATATATGCAGCGTCTTTGAGTGAAACCACTTTGAGCCTCACAAATTACAAAACCATTTCATATTTACTAAGAATAGAAAATATAGCAGAATTCCACATAGTTGTCCACAGTATAAATTACCATGTTGACTGCACCTGGAAATATATATATGTATATGTATATGTATATTGTACAGTATATTGAACTACATTTTCTTTGAACAAATGGTTGTAGCATCCATTTAAAAGCATCATGTGTGGCAGAAGTCCACACTGGGAACGTTACTGCTCTTGCAATAAGCTATGCTATTGTTACTAAGGTGACAGTCTCGAAGGCCAATTCCTCCATTAGGTGTGTAGATGGGCTGAATTCTGAAGTCCCCTTTTAAAAGCTGCTCATTGTTTAGCGACACTATCTGAAAGCTTGTTTCAGTCATTTCCAGGATGGAGTTATCCTTTTTGGTGCCGGCCTCGCAGTAGTCATCTTTTCTCCTGCCGCGATTGTATTTCCATTTGGATGACGATGACCTGCTTTTCTTGTGCATGTGCCAGCAAAACACACTTAGAAGTGTCACTAAGACCACCAACACTGCCCCACCAATCACTCCAGCTAATAGGAGTGTGGAGGTGTTGTCTTGTTGGGCAGCCTGCTCGGATTCAGAGTTCGTGGATGTAGATTTGGTCTTAGCCTCAGAACAGATAGTATCCTCGCCTGGTCTGTAAGTGTTAAGAGTATCCAGAACGTACACGCAGATGCGGTAGATAGACCTGGGCTCCAAATTTGACAGGCTAAGTCTTCGTTGGTATCCTGGGACTGTTCTTTCTCGATGGATGTCGCTCATCAAACTCTGCCCCATTTTGACCCAAGTCACCTTATAAGCAGTCACAGTGAAGTAAGATTCCCAGCTCACATCAATACAGGTAGAATTAACAACATGAAAGGAGATTTTTAAGGGGTCTTCATAAGGAGGTAGGGGACCAGGAGGGAAATGTGGAACTGGGGGAGTGGGGTTGGCTGAGGCGGGGTAAAAAGCAGTGAGTGAAATGGTGGTGAACTGGGTGGTTCTAGAGGTGGTCGTACTGATGGTGGTGGTTCTGCGGGGTGGCAATGTAGATGGATATGAATGGGTTGGCCAAGGATGCAACACAGTACCTGCAGGGCAGTCAATGGCATCTAAGGTGAGCTCTCGAATTACCATGCCACGCACCCTTTCTGGACTCTGACATGTAAACCCGCGGACATTTATTGAAGAGGGCAGAGACCTGAGCCATGCAATGACCCACTTAATGCTGCAATCACAACGCCAGAGGTTGTTTCTTGCATTAAGGTGCCTCAGGTTTCTCAAGCCGTCAAAGACACCTGATGGGAGAAATTGTAGCTGGTTGCTAGAGATATCTAACTTCTCCAGTTTACTAAGCCCAGCAAAGGATGTCACTTTAATGATGTCCATCTGGTTTTCCTGCAGGTTGAGCTTGGTCAGGGATGCACTAGGGAGCAACGGTGGTGGAGTGGTGAGGGAGTTGCGTGCTAGGGACAGTTCTTTGAGGTTGACAAGATCCTGAAAGGTTCCCGGAGCAATGGCCTCATCCTCAAGCAAGTTCCCATCCAGCAACAGCCTCTGCAGTGTAGTGACATTCTGGAAGGCATCCTCGTCAATGTCTGCAATGCGATTCTCATCCAAACGCAGCTCCTTGAGATCTGCTGGTAATCCGATAGGAATGCTGCTCAGGTGGTTTTTGGTGAGGAAAAGAAGCTTGAGGCTGACAGCCTCTCTGAAAGCCCCCTCTTCGACCCCTACAGTTGAGATGGAGTTGTCATCCAGGTGGAGTTCCTCCAGCATGGGAAGCTGGGCAAGTGCTGCCCTTGAGATAGTCTGGATGTTGTTTTCCTGAAGGTGCAGCACTCGAACGTTCTTGGGAAGGTTGAGGGGAAATTCATCCAGCTGATTTCCATATAGGTAAACGGTATCTACAGAGGCAACATTGTGTAGCTCCAACGGAAAGCCGGCATTGTTGATCTGATTGTTGTGGAGGAAGAGGGTCTTATATCCCTCTTGCACCCCCAGAGGCACAGACGTCAGGCTTCTCTCATTACAGTAAACAAATGTTATATCGCAGCGGCACTCCTCGGGACAGGAGGAGACAGGGCTGAACTGCACATGCAAGCTCAACAACACTGTCAACCAAAAGCGAAGAAATGAAGTCCAATCATTATTCCAGAATCCAGCTTGAAACTCCATAATGAAAAAGAAAAGGAGGAAACGGAAATGGCAAGACAAAATCAGTGGTTGGAGGGAGTAAAAAGGAAATATAACAAATCCAGCAAAAATTAAGTCCTTTAAAAGATTATTATAATGTGCAGTTTGCAGATAACCAGGAATTTAAGGAGTAATCCCTTGATAATTTCTAGTCCTTGTCTGGAGATGGTCTCATTAGAGTGCACGGGTTCTCTCACTTTAGCCATCCATGCTGAGGAATCAGATCATTGCAGAACTGCTCTAAATCAATGTAGGGCCCATGCAGGGTGTGACTGAGAGAGTGCTGAAGCACTGTGCCACACCATCCACCTCCCAGCCTGCTGTCAAGTGCTGATGGGCCCCAGCCCCGGCTGTTTCTGGACGATGTGACATTTGTGTCCAGAGACCTGTTTCAAAAGAAGGAGAAATTAGAATCCAAAAGTTAACAACAAAAGCATAGTAGGCCAACAAACCTTATCCATTCATGTTGTTCACTGACTCCATAAAATGCACAAAAATTATAATCATTTAGAAAACTTACAATTAATGCCTTCATTAATTCTTAATTAAATCTAAAATTAAAATTAAGTCTCAAGAGCATGGTAATGCATAAATGGGTTTTAATTCACAAATTTCAATAAATAAATAAACACCAATAAATAAATAAAATACAATGTAGGGGAAAATAACTTAACAAAACATGAAGCAAGGAGTATGTGGTTCCACATAACTTTTGTGTTTATTAAAGGTATTTCCAAGTACATGGCTACTGCTTATGCAATATTCTCTGTTTACTATATGGTTGTCTTCATTGTGCATCATAGAATATGCACGTCCCGCTTGAGCATAGCTCAAAGGGGGAAAAATGACTTGAGGGAGTGGGTGTGTCCTACACAGCTCAGAGTGACAAATGCTGCCTGTCAAATTACATGGGATCGGGGTATAATTTAGCCTCTCTACCTGCAATAAATTATCAATACAGGGTTTTTTTCTCAGCAAAAAAAAAGGTTTTATGTTAGCTCAAGATCTCAGAATCTCTACTCACACTGAATATACCGTTCAGACTGTATTGTTCTCATTTCTGAGTGATTTGAATAAAAAAAAAAATAAAATAAAAGTAAGCTGAATGTGCACTGTTTTTCATCATTTTACAATTATTTATATTTGTCCAACTGCCCTTTATCCAACACTTCTTTTTTTTTCCGTTTTAACCTGGGGTAGTTTTTTTCTCATAAAATAGAAAGCAGGCTTTTTGGCTGGCATTTACATTTCGTGAAATATGACAGCAGTATACTGTTTTGTACTTGACAATTGTTTTCATTGTAACTGTAAAATCACATACTTCTTGAAATCTTGAGCCTTCAACAAACATCTTTGCATTGGACTGCTCCTTTTGTGACCTGACCATCTGCTTTGTTAACAGAGTTAAGACAATCAATGCCTGGCAAGAGATCACTTATCTTTACCAAGAAGCAAGCTGTGACAGATGTGATTTAAATAAGATACATTACCGGAAAACAAAAACAAATATATGTTTAAATTTGCATTAAAATGCATATTGTGAGTATAAAGACGTTTACAGCAAACTATAACCTACACTGTAAAAAATAAAATAAAATAAAAGTTCATAATGTTAAAAAACTGTGACAGTAAAAACCTGCTAATTGGTTACCTGTAAGTTTCCTTACTATATACAGTAAAAAGTATATTTGCTTTAACAGACAATACATGTACTTTTACAGTGAAATATTAAAATATTTTTTTTAAAGTATGAATCAAAGTATACATATTAAAGTATGATTCACCAAGTAAAACAGTAAAAAGATACCCAGAAATGATGCATCACATTTAATTACATTGTATTTAATAATTTAGTATTTGTATTTATTCTTACTATTATAATAATTTATGTTACTCATTTTATGTTACAATTCACTGAATTATTCATGTCATGGGTTACCCGATGGTGTTATGCGTTTGTGTGCTACACATGCACAGTCTGTATTGTATGTTTATTGACTATTGTTCATGGAAAGGCCATTTTTTTCTAAACGTTGGTTCATCGTGTGGTCTTCCATTTTACCACCTTTATTAATTCGGTGCTTATTTAACAAATTATCCTATATTTTAGTTGTTCAATTGGTTGCTATAATATCAGTTAAGAAAATATACAGTTTAGAAACGTATATTTTACGTTAAGAACTGCAAACTATGAAGACACCAAACTACCATCCCTAATGGCTGAATCGTCACATTTTTATAGGTCGACTTTCTGACAACAGCTAAGGTAAACTGTATCTTGAGAAAATAGCATGTTCTCAAAAAGAAAGAAAAAAATAGCTAATAAAAAACAACATTAAAAGTTTGTATCGTAGGAAACAGTTCGAGGCAGATCAGGTGAACAGTTGATGTGAATGAATAACCAGATGGTTCTGAGCGCCGAGCTTAAGAAACGGTGCTATGACGCGCGTTTATGTTTGACCAGATAAACTGCTTTAGTTATCCACTATTTACCCTAAATATATTATTTGAGATGTTGAAATGATGCCAATCCATGAACGCAGCAGCAGTTTGCGGAAAAGTAAAAGCCACAGTTAAGCAGAATAGTTTCGGACGACATGCCTGGAAACTATAGGGCAATGCAACTTACAAGTAGTTATTCATGTCCAAAACCAACAGTTTTAATTTAACATGTGGATGTCAAGTATAACCTATTCCTGGATTTAGACGGGTAAATGGACCGGATCCACCACAATAAATGCAATTGTCTCCATTAAAATCAGCCTACCTTATAAAACATGATTTTATCCGTATATTTCAAGCTCACAGAACATTTGTCCTCCTATCCTTGTTCTTCATGCGCACGGTGAAATTGCTGGGACGTAAAGATCCAACGCCATTCCCAAAACATGCTGTTCTACCGAATCAGTTCCGAGCTCCTCTCCGCCCGTGGCTCCTCCGGACACCATACCGACTCCCGTGTGGAGAGCTCAGTGCGCGCGCTTACTACTTTTGCCGAATTGATTCCCTCTGTTCCCCTTTCCACGGCTGAACACTCGTTTAAACCTTTAACTTACATCAAATTAACATTTGCAAAATCCACTTTCTCCAGGGGTCGGAAAACTCGCCGAAAAAAATCCAAAAATCCAAAAATCCATCCACGTCACCGCGTATCATATCATCATATAGTTCGAGAAAGCGAATCAAAAGAGTTCGTCGATTTATCTCCGAGAGATGTTTACAGAGCAAAACTGCGATGGTAATGATCTGTTCTCTTCTGCACACCTCCGTCCTCTCTCTCTCTCTCTCTCTCTCTCTCTCTCTCTCTCTCTCTCTCTCTCTCTCTCTCTCTCTCTCTCTCTCTCTCCCCTTCGGTCGATCCTCCCACACTGTCCTAAGTAAAGAGATTTCAGGCTGGGGTTGAATGACACACATTTTAAGTTCCTCAACTGTTTAAGGGTACGAGCTTGTTTTTCGTGTTGATATGTTTATATTTGACCATTTACTTCAATGTTAGTCTACATGAAATTATTCTACATTACTTTTTTCTATGTATCTCCTTATTTGATTCCCCCTTATGCCCTTAAGTAAATGTACGACTTCTAGAAAAAAAAAAAAAAATATATATATATATATATATATATATATTAGTGCTGTCAAACGATTAACATTTTTTTAAAAATAATGGGACAAATATAAATCAAGGGACATTTAGAATAGATACAAATGTGCGACTAATTGCGAGTTAAATACGCTAATGCGATTAATCGCATTAGTCGCACATTTGTATCTATTCTAAATGTCCCTTGATTTCTATTTGTCCCATTATTTTTTTCTATTTTTAATGCTCTTATCAACATGGAAAAGTGGATCGGCAGTAAGTTTGTTCTTAGCTGTGGTATCCATTTGTTTCTGTCTGAAGTCATCCATTGTAGAGCTTAGATCGGGCCCAAAAAATCAAGCCCGACCCTACCTGACCCCTTGCACATTGTGTCCAAGCCCGGCCCGGCCCGACACATTAACTGTAGCCTAATTATAAGCCCGAGCACGATTTAAACTCGACTGTTTTTTTAATACGTGGGTTGTTATAACTGTCGTTCTCAGCCTACTTTCTATGTTAGTTTCTCATGCCCGTAACATTTATGTTTTGTCCCGCTCCCGCCCGCAAATAGCCTTTTTTTTTTTTTTTTGTAGGCTACCTCCAAATAGGCTACTTTCACCTACGTGTCGCCACCATACACATAAATGTTCCTGATCCATTATTTGTTATTAAAGCATTAACACACAAACCACTGTTATAACATAAAAGCAAGCAGGCTACTGAGTGCATGGTTTGGCATGACTGAATGCAGGCAAAGTGTGCTCCCTTAAAAATTCCTAAAAAGCTGACATCAGTTCATCGCAATCTCACACATCTCTGTTATTATCAATGAAGCTGACGGCACAATGAATCTTTCATAATATATACACTTTGTTTGTTATAATTAGATGATTTGCCAGCATACAGAATTCAGCTCTGAACAAAAAGTCAGTTTTGAGCGGTGAGTGGAGTCTATCTTAAATGCTTCTGATTGGCCATTGCGTTCAAGAAATCAACACACATGTCTGTGATTGGCTATATCTTTCAACGCTGCAAACATGTTATAAAAAGAAACTGGCCTGTAAATTGTTTCTATTTTGTTTTAGTTGTTCTTTTTGCTTTTCTGCAACATATGAATAAAAATGTATTAGTTTTTATCTTTTATTCATAGATATTTCTAGTTTGCGGGATGTCCTGCGAATCGTTTTATTCTCCCGTACCCAAACACACAGAGTGAGTGCATTAACGCCCGCGCTCGCACTCGGCCATCAAATCTAGTCCCGCGAATCTAGTCCTGCGTCGCACTCTATTGTGTTGCACGTCTCTAGATTGGCGTCTCGCGCTCGCGCCATCCACTCAAAACGTAACTACTACTACCACTCCTACTACTCTTTGGCCGGCGCGCAAGCCCAAACGAGTGTGTGCTCGTTTGCCTGTTGTTTTGTTTCCGGTCTAGCTATCGGTGTGATGTTGTAGTTTTTCTAACGTTACAAGTTGTTGCAACAGCATGTGAAACAAACTACAAAGTTTGCTAGGCCAAAAAGAGCGTTAATCTCGCGATAATTTTTTTTTTGACGCCGTTAAAATGTGTTTGCGTTAACGCCGTTAATAACGCGTTTAACTGACAGCACTAATATATATATATATATATATATATATATGAAAGCATGGAAATTCACCTTAACCCAACCCCCTAAACCATAATGAGTAGCCTACGAATTAGCCACTTAAAATACTAACGTGTTGCAAGTGGTGGTGGAGCACAAAATATTTTTTTTTTCATGCAAATACACTGAATATGTCCAGTCTCTATTTTCAAATTCATCATCAATCATTCAAAAGTATTATAAAAGTGGTTTATACTTGTTTCTTCTGAAGTCGTAAGATTTAAGTAACCTAGTGTTTCAGTGAAAATGTTGACTTCCTAGTTCAGAGCACTCATAAAAGAGGCAATGAGTCAGATCTTTTGAATGAACTCAAAACTGATTTATTCCACAAACACACCCTGATTAATTAGTTTTACCTTACCGTTACTTTCCCACTCTTAGAAAAAAAGTTTGGCAACACAGTGTCCTTGTTACATAGGTTACATAGTAATAACAGTAAATTATGCATAATTATGCATCTAACCCTCAACCAAATCTTAATCCTACCCTAACCCTATAGTAAGTACATGTAGTTGCTTAATATTAGTACTCAATTACACTGTAACAATGACACCTTAAAATAAAGTGTAACCAAAAGTTCTATAGGGTTCTATATAGATTATGATTTTAAATACATGTTTATGCCAAAAACGTTATGTAGCCTATTAATGTCTAAAATGATTGCATACAATCTATTCTCTAGTGATAAAGTATGAGGTGTTTAATTAATACAATTTAATTAATAAAAATATATAGGTGAATATTAAAACCAAATTAAAAATAAATCTATAAAATTATTTATTCTAAGAATTCAACTCTTTTTTTTTTGCAGTCTCTTTCAGACTAAGCAATAAATATTACATCCAGGTGTATACTATTGTTTTGAGGGTGGCTGAGGCAAAACTTAAGGAAATCTCTCCCTCTTTCTCTGTTTGAAAACCAAAGACATCTGTCTTGCTGACCGGTTAGTCATTGATATGACAAGCAGCGTCTTTGTATGAAAGCACCTTCTAAGGTAACTGCTTTCAGACAGTCTTCCAATAACGTCATGTCTAATAATGTACAACAAATTCAAGTAAGCTTAGAGATTTAAGCACATATACACACTAATATCTTGCTTTCATCCTACTACCGTACTGCCAGTGAAAGTGTTTTTCAGACACAGCTTCTCTCTCCCTCTCTCCAAGCGTAGCATTCATTAACTATTCGCTCACGGGAGTGCAAGACGCACAGAATGTGCCGAGACTGCACTCTGTCAGACTATACATTTTAATTAGGGCCAGATTACTGTAAACGCGGCATGATATTTAAATAGTGGCCGACTAACAGTGAGGGGACAGCTTGACGTAGGCCTATATCGAGTGGGAGGGAAACATCCACACACTTATTAGGACCAGAATGATTTGGCAATCAATTTGCGATCGTTAGATGAAATGACAAGGAAGGGCAGAGAATTATAATCGTTGAACATTGAGAAATGAGAGTGTCTCCCGCCGTATTGAAAATAAATTGATCCTAGTATCCGAGTTCCATCGTATCATGTTGCGAAGAGCCCTTTTAGTGACTTTCCAGATGTCTTTTATATTTATTTTTATCTTCTAAATGTCAGTGATTGACTGCATCGTCCTTCCCGGTCCACAAAATTTCATTTCAACATAAATCCTGCCTGCCATACAGACAATGAATTATATACTGAACTCCAAAAATATGCATAAGTAAAATGACAGGCTGCCATATTTTATATGGAATCACATTTACTTAAAAACATTGGAGTGTCTCAATCGGCTCCCTAGTTTGATAGTAAGTATCCTGCCAAGGATATCAGCCTCTCAAAATTCCTGAGTGTCTAGTTACACTAAGTGCAAATAGCCCACCTTGTTGGCAGAGGTTATTTACACTAACCCCACCCACTGACGCCTGGTTGGGCCAGACACAATTATTGAAGACCTTGCATTATTACCAGTGTCCATATATTTTTACATGGTGTAAATACAATAGTGTCAATTGCCGCTGCCTAAAAATCCCATATAAACCAGTGAGCACTATATTCATGTATCACAAATTTTGTCATGTATTCTTAAAGGGTCCAAAACAAAAATGAGGGTTTGTAAATGATTACAGTTTTCATGTAGGACAAATGTGTATTTCTTTCTTGTGTAGAACACAAAGGAAGATCCTCTGAAAAAGTCTGTTTTTATATCCAAACACTAAAAAAAATGGTGTAAAAACAATTTTAACTCAGAAATTGTGAGTAAATGTGTCAAATTAAAAATAAATATCAATACACCTTAAATTAAAAGTAATTTTGAAGTAGAAAATCAGAAATAGTATTTTCTTGTAAAACATACTTTGAACATTCTTCAAAATGTCTTATTTTGTGTTCCTTAGAAAACAAAATATGGTCTTCCAGATTTGGAATTACATGAGAAAATCATGATATTTTTTTATTTTTTTTATTGGGGCCAGTCGTGGCCTGGAGAGTCAGACTTGTAACCCGAAGGTTGTGGGTTTGATTCTCAATACCGGTAGGGAATGAACAGTGCTCGCTTCCACCCTAAATAACCAACTGAGGTGCCCTTTAGCAAGGCACCTAACCCCCAATCACTCCATGGGCGCCGCAGCTGCTCCGGGTGTGTAGCCATGGCTTATAATGTATGTGTGCTCCTAATGTGCATTTACTAACTTTAATGCAGTTAAATGCAGAGGACAATTTCCGATTATGGGTTACCATACTTGGCCTTCTCGGCATTTTCCCTCTTTTTTCACTCTTTAAAGTACCTAATGATAAATGTAACTATATAGTTTTAATAATTGGTCTAATTATTTGAGAACAGGGACATCCACAACACTAATGATAAAGACATGTAAAAACGATATTGTTGGAATCAAAAGATCGTGCCAGCTGACGAGCAATAAAAACATTGACAGCCAATCAGAATCCACGTGACTGCAAGAGCTTGAGCATGTAAAGCAGCCATCAACATAACTGCAGTGTGCACTTATAATAAACAAAACAATATGCATTGGCGTGGATGACAATATAGTTATTATTATTGTTCTTGGTGTGAACTGGCCTTTAATCACTTAAAGGAGTAGTTCACTTCAAATTGAAAATTCTGTCAACGTTTATCACCCTCAAGTTGTTTCAAACCTGAATTTCTTTCTTCTGCTGAATACAAAGGAAGATATTTTGAAGAATGTCGGTAACCAGACAGTTGATGGACCCCATTGACTTCCATAGTTGGAAACCATACTATGGAAGTCAATGGGATACATCATCTGTTTGGTTATACTGACATTCTTCAAAATATATTCTTTTGTGTTCAGCAGAAGAAAGAAATTCATGTAACAATCAGGACACAATCATGTCACATGTAGGCTAATTGAATCAATTGTTTATTGGATTGTGTCCTTGCTTATACCAGAATTTGTGTTCACAATATACTGCTTCGCAAAATAGAGATAGAGAGCAGAATGAGACGTAGTGCTACGTTACCAGAATAGTTAGCAATACTTGCAAAGTAGAAGGTTTTCTAAAGTATTTGCTCATGCCTTTCAGTTTCATTATACAGCAGTGCCAGGACACAATTTACAGCTCCTTTTATGCAAGTGACGGAATTTATTTTACTTTCTTATTGCTTTTAATGAACCACATGGCCCTTCAGCAGCCAGCTACTCAAACAAACAAATGCAGAACTACTGCGCACAGGAGTTTTACTAGTCTGAAGTGTTGCTACCAAAACTCATGTGTGATTTATATTCTTCATCACACCGTGAAAAGTGCACGGATCCTTTTTCTTAAGACAACATACAACATACTATAATATAGTTACATTTGAACTGTTCAGACCTCTAATGCAGTATGACCATATCCAAGACGTTTAAGTGTTAAATATTTAATAGTTGAGACCAAACATGAACACTTTGTGGGTAAAAACACCTAGGTTTGTTTAATAATAATAATAATAATAATAATAATAATCATTTAAATGTAATTCAAATGTTAACAAATGCGTTCAGTATAATTTCAAGTATAATTTCGAATGGCCGCGTTGAGTCTCTTTTTAAGAAATCTGAAATTGTTAAGAGTAAAATTGAACTTATTCATGTTTTTAACTTCTTGTGTCTCAAGCAAGCTGCATGCAGTAGTGATGTTACGTTTGTGAACAAATCGGTGTTTTACAATAAATAAATGTTTTAGAGAATTGTGTGTGTTTTTGTTTTGTGAGCAAGTTGTAACAGGAAAAGAAAAAAAAAGATCAGCTTTTTTTACAATGCAAGATGCTTAAATGCTCTTTTATGAGTCTTGGTAGATCCATAGACATACATTTTAAGGATAATAAGACTTGTTTCACTTGTTACTGTTTTTATTGTGAATCGGTTGAGTAAATGATTCAGAGACTCACTTCCCCAGACTTGTGGCCAAAAACAATATCATAAGTCACTTGTCGAAACCTGCAGACAGGGTAAGTAAATTAACTTGAATGAAAACTTACAGGCTTCTGAATGTGAAATATGTAGACATACTTACTATAAAACCATAATCTGTATACAGTAGCTGAGAATAAACACTAACACCCTCTGGCTGATATCATCTCTATTTCTAAAAAAAATATTCTACAAACTTGCATACATAGTTTTGACTCATATCACATCATCTGATGGAAATGTTCCACTGCTGATAGATTTGACTGGAAATAGGTTTCAGGTCACATTTATTCTGCTGTTTGAACACTCAGTGGGTGTCCTGGAGGCAAAGCTTAAAATCTGGATCAAAGCCTTCACTCACTGACCCCTCTGGACCCAATCCACAATCGGAGCACTACAGAGAGAGAACGATGCCCACACACTCTCCTGACCAACATGCATTGCACTGATTTAGTAGATGGGGTGTAACAATATATCATATCAATGTATCGCAATACAAAAATGCAACAATATGTCGTGGAGAGTGACAATATGTATTGTGTATAGTTCACCCAAATTAAAAATTACTGTTAGGGAAAAAAAAAATCAGAGTTTTAGTGTCAGTACTACATTAAACTACTATAATGTTGAATATAATGTATAACAATGCAATGGGGGAATATTTGTGGGTCCTGATAATGCCAAATGTCTTATGTTACTGCCAGTTAAAAGTGGCCTACATTACTTTACATATATCTAGTCAGTGAAAGAGTGCAAGCGTATTCGTCTAAAATAATTCTGTATCTTTAGCTTCAGAATCATGAATATTTTCATGCTGGTGTCACCATTGTCCTGTGCATTGGGTTATCAGCACCAAGCCTATTCGTTTACACCCACAATGTAATAACACATTTAGTATTTAAATAAAGAGTACATTTTTTGTTAACCTTTTATCATATGTCGAAGTATTCAGTGTCGTAATATGTATCGAATCGTGACATTAGGGTATCGTTACACCACTAGTAGATTTACATTTACTCATTTAGCTGATCTCATTTTACTCATCTTATCCAAAGCGACTTACAATTTTGCTATATATGTCTGAAGTCTCACGCCTCTGGAGCAACTAGGGGTTAAGTGTCTTGCTCAGGGACACATTGGTGTCTCACAGTGGATTCAAACCCGGGTCTCTCACACCAAAGGCATGTGTCTTATCCACTGCACCATCACCACCCAAGATTTGTATGTGTATGTGTTGTTCAATTGATTTATGGCCTGTCTAATGACTAATATAACTAGTTAATAAGAAAACAAAACAAAATGACTTTGTGAAACATAATCCGTGATGGGTTTAGTATTTGCCCTGTGCTTGAAATGTTGTCATCCTTGACATTTGTGAGCAGCTTAGCATAAGGACTTGTATAAGGACTAGGATAAGATTTTTTTTTTTTTTTTTAAAGGGTTGATTCTTTCTTATTTCCTTTGCACTTACAAACACCTTTCCAAGATGGTCAAAGAGCAAGGGTGTAATGAGCCCCCAGCGTCTTTCACAAGAGGACAGTCAAAGTATGCAATGTTTCACTCAGCCGAGCGAGACAGCTTCGGCAAGCTGTAAAAACAGGGTCTCGCAACAAGCCAGGCCTTGTTTTTTCCTGCCGACTTGGCGGAGAAAGACAGTGAGACAGAGGTCAGAGAGGCAGCCAGAGGATGGGTCTTATCCAGCGCCCTAATCCTGCCGGGAGCTCTGGCGTTTGAAGTCACATCTGCTGCGAATATCCCTCCGTCGAGCTCAGGCAGGAGGAAGTCTTAAGTCTGAGGGGGGTGAGTTTCCCCTGGTGGTGCTGATACAGCTCAACCCTCATCCTGGGTCACCTGCACTGGACCTGTATTCACATGGCTGAAGGTTTTATTGTTCTCAGAGGAAGTGCTGATCTAGAATCAGATGTCCGACGTTGCTCCGTTGTGGGTATGATTACACTGTATTGTACGTTTTAAATTATAGTTTTATTAAATATAGATGACTATAAAAACAGTGTATTTGGGTGTTTCTTCAACTACAGAACAAATTTCACAATTTACAGCAGTCCTTCAGCTAACATACAAACTTTATTGTTATATAAAAAGACATGGCGACAGAGGACAGTATGCACTGTAAATACACTGTTGAACAAAAAAAGAAAAAAACTGAAATGAAAGAACTGATGAGAGTGTAAAAAACTGCATATGATAATATGCTTTCTCCTCATGATCCACAATGCCCAAAAAGGAATTTTGTTGTTGTTGTTGTTGTTGTTGTTGTTGATGTTGTATTGCTCAGTATTAAAGTGTGATCGAATGTATTAACAAAATATTTTTTTATGATTTTAGTGACAGAGTTGATCTTATCTATGGTTAGCACTCGTGTTCCTGACCTCTTTTCTGTACCGTGACCTTACTTATATGAGTTGGTCTCAGGTGGCCAGTGGCTTCAGGTTAATTGTGTGTATGAGCGATTATTCGTGATTGGCCCAGGCCAATATCCAATATTCAATATCCCATGGGCAATTCTTCACACAAAAATGTATCCACTTGAGTCTTAAGAAATGACCTCTCGATATGTATTTTAGGGTTTAATAAATGCAAAATCAAGTCGTGTGAGCAGCTAATGAGCTTTGAGAAAATGAGGCTGCATACAAGTCAATGGGTGGATCGGTTTTGTTGTAAATGAGGCACAGGCTCTCTCACACAAACACTAATAGACAATTTTGTTGTCAAAACGGCTCTTCTTTGCTCAGCCTACCATGATGGAGAAAAAATGAAAGAGAGAGAGTGTTTATTCACACTCGAGGCTTTGTCAGCATATTCCCTTTAGATCCCTAAAAAGACAAACAGTAACTTGCAATGTGTCAAAATGTGGTGATGCTTGTACGTAAGTCGGTGTTTAGTTTGGTGTGCAGATGGAAAATGTATTAATACACTGCAGGGCATCATGAAAAAATCTCAGAAGTTCACAGACTATGTGCCAGCAGTCATTTGGCAAGAGCATAAGCCATTGTGACATAATCTGTTTCAGTTAGACTGACAGGCAAAATCAGAGAGGAGTCAGTGTCTGCCACACATGTCAGCCTGAGCTTCTGTCAATCCAAAGACTGACAGATTTTTTCTTTTCTTTTCTTTAAGAACCCTTTTTTATATATATGGGATACATCAATTCACAAAAGAAGAAAAAAAAAACATAAGCAAATATATTTTTCTGGCTAAGAGAATATTTAGAAATCACCAGGAAAACTTAGCCTAGACTGAGACTTTGACTTAAGGTCATCTGGTTGTAATTATTCAGTTAAATAAATATTATACAACAGTTAGTTCCAATCCGGACATTTGATTGGCTGAGCGACATTCCAAGAGTGCTGATACAGTCTAACTCCAGTTTTGCATCTGTTGTATGACTCTTTCTGTGGGTTACTTAGTTGGCACCAGTAGGTGGCGATAAGTGACTTTCCTAGTGAATCATTGAGTCATTTACTGAATCGATCCATTCAACAACACTGAATCATTCTTGTTAGGAAAGTGTTTTTTTTTTTCATGGCAAAATCCACCTTCATGAAATTCTACTAACAAAAAGAGAACAACAACAACAAGAGCAATTGTCTTTATGAGTAAGTCATTGAATCATTCACTCAATTCAAAAACATGTTCCCCTCTAGGCATATGTGCCGATTTATGTTTCTGCACACTCCATAAGCCACTCCATAAACTCGAGAAACCAACCACCCTACGAGCCTATGAATACAGGAATGATACCAGTGACAGTTGAATCGTCAAATAATTTAACCAATTCACTCATAAACACTGAATCGCTTAGAAAAAAAAAAGAATTGTATGTTTTACTGGAGACTAATCGATTATTATGCCATGGCTTCGTTTGGAACTCTTTGCCAGAGCAAAATATACACTCTAAAAAAATGCTGGGTTGTTTCAACCCAACTTTGGGTCAAATATGGACAAACCCAGCCATTAGGTTAAATCTTTAATTACATTTTAACCCAACGTTTGGGTTTGTCCATATTTGACCCAAAATTGGGTTAAAACAACCCAGCGTTTTTTAGAGTGGCACTATTTTGTCTCAATTGTAAGTTACTCAATATCTACTTCCTTGCTTATTGAATTGTAGGATAAAAGCGATATTTCACCCATGCCACGGCAGATAATATAAATTTGTTTTTAGATCTTACAGTGTTTTTTCCCATACCGACCAAAGTCTCTTGTTTTTAAACTCAAAAACCTATTATTTAATAACCCCTTTAGAAAACCTCTCACTTACAGCTCCAGCCCATTATTTTCCAGTATATATTTGAGGATAAGACAAATGGTTTAGCTAAATTGTTTTTAAAAAAAATATCGTAGTGTGATATTAGCTTTCATATGATGCTGTAACAATGAAACAATTGTTTTAAGGCCCTTAAGAACGGGTTTAGATGAATAACTTGCCACTTGGCCTTTCTGATAATCATCCACACTAAAATTCACTTTGGCTGGATAATAATTCGGTTAATCTCAGATTACATCTTTAAAAAAAATCAATTTCACACCTGAAAGCCATGTCTGATTTGGGTTTATTGCTTCAGACACTCCCATCATACAAGTTAGTGATTTATGTGCCGAATCTAATAGAGTCTCAGGATTATGTTCCACTTTTACGGTAATTGCTTCGTGTTTGCGCTGCCATTGTTTACAGTGAGTGAAAGTGTCTCAACAAGGGTGTGAACGTGAGATTGTTTATACAGCTTGATGCAGTCAGACCGCACTTTTTTTGTCAGCTCTCCGACTTGCAAGTTTTGTTGTTTACATTTTACAAATTGCCCAAATACTTCCCTTGCCTCAAGACAAATGCGTTTCGGTCGAGATTAAGACGTTTTTTTTTTTTTTTTAAGGTGCCTGTTTCGCAGCGCGTCCTCACGGGCTCATGGGGTTGTTTGTTTACAATCCAGCGCTATCGCATCCCTCATCTGCTAAATGTAAGTAAGATTCTCAAATAACATTTTTTCCTCATATGGCTTTACTCAGGCAAAAAAAAAAACCTTCATCCCAATCTGTACCTCCATCTGCTCCCTGTGGTTTTGCAGAAAACAGTTTGCTTCTCTTCTGTTCCACGCACAGAGAGACGACTAGTTTCAGATATCTCCCACGGAGACTGACTAGGAATGCTGGGATATGGAAATACTGGTGTTAAAACACACTCGGTTGACTGGGAAGTGTGTTATGTTATGATCCTTACTGCACCGAGTGGGCCACAGCGAGTGATGATGTAAAGTTTATTGATTTACGGGATCGATCGGCCCCTCCTGCGGCACAGCACCTCAGAGGCATGTTGGTCCTCTTACAAACTCTTTTTTCTTCTTCTTCATCTTTTACTCTTTCTCAGTCTTTTTTTTTTTTAGTAGTGCTAGTCCGATCCCACCGCCTCGCTCAGAACAACTGAGGCATGACAGTGCAAATGACATATTGCCAATCGCCCTGCACTCAAGAGAAACCAAAACAACCTCTGTCCTTTCTTACGACTGCACAGAGGGACGTTGTGCTTTAGCTATAGCTATCCCTCAAAATAAGAAAGGAAATGAACAAGGAAAAATTAAAGGGAGCCAAGGTCAGTGTGTGCTTGGTTCCCTTTGTATAATTCATGCCTCGCATCCTCCATTTAACTCATTTCCCCCCTCTCCCTTTAGACGGTGGCACCTCAGATAAATTGCACTGTTCCAGAGAGCTGGACTGCAGCGTTCATGTCCTCATGTCACCGCGACTCAAGATGAAGAGATCGCAAGCCTGCGTTCATTATTCAGAGAAGCTGGAGCGAGCCAGGTAGCAACACCTGAGTGAAACCTGAGGGTCAGTCTGAACACAGGTAGACTTTATTATAGCTCTGCTGGAAGACTGGATTAATGCATTAGAACTTCACACATGCACAGAAAACACACATAACTAGATATGCAGTGTCCTCTAAAAGTATTTTTACACTTCAGCAACACATTTAATGGATTTAACTGAATTAAAATGAAATGATTATTAATAAAAAAAAAACATTGTTTTTTCTCATCACAAACAACCTTGTAGCGAATCACGTCAACGTGTGGATCTCTGAGCTGGTGTGAGCGAGTGGAGGCGGTGCTAATTTGCATATTCATACAACAGCATATACTAAATGAGGCAAGGGTGTAGAGTTACTTTCAAGCCATTTTTAAGGCATGCATTATTTTCAACAAAAAACTGCTTAAATATGTAATTTTGGTCATCAAAGTTGTGTTTTAAGGGATAAAATGATTGACTATGGGGACTTTTCTTATTGATTTTTGATATGACAACCAGTTTGATGATTGTTATGTACACTAAGCTGTTTAAAGTTTTGGGTCAATAAGATTTGAAAAAATATATTTCAAATAAACACTGTTCTTTTGAACTTGCTATTCATAAAATAATCCTAAAATATTTTACTTTATACACAAAATCATTAAGCAGCACAATTGTTTTCAACATTCATGATCATACGAAATGTTTCTTGAGCAGCAAATCTTTATATTAGAATGATTTTTGAAGGATCATGTGACACTGAAGACTCAAGTAATGATGCTGAAAATTCAGCTTCGCCTTCACAGGAATAAATACATTTTTAAAATAGCATTAAAAGTTATTTTAAATTGTAACAATTCACAATGTTACTCTGGACTGTTTTTTGATCAAGCAATTGCAACCTTGGTTAGAGACTTCAACAAATTATCAACCCCAAACAGTAATCTACAATATATATTTTCTTTTATTATCAAAAATATGTGTGTGTGTGTGTGTGTGTGTGTGTGTGTGTGTGTGTGTGTGTGTGTGTGTGTGGATGTTTGTGTGTGTGTGTGGTATATATATATATATATAAAATACCACACACACACAAACACACTTTTGTGTATATATATATATATATATATATATATATATATATATATATATATATATATATATATATATATATATATATATATATATATATATATATATTCCACTTGGTTTGATAGTTTATTTAATGTGTTTTTAAAAGTGTGCCTAAATACTTTTCAGGGGCCACTCTATGCAATGACATATGATTTGAATGTTATCGGGTTAAATCAGGTTAAAATTAAATCAAATTATTAGGCAGAAATAAATATGAGGCTGATGAAATATTCATTATTCACACAGTGGAGCAAAATAATGTTAATTTAACTTGATTTTTCAGATGAAACCAGTTTCCTCTTCTATTTAAGATTTTTCCTACTGCACCATAATTAAACATTACTGAATTATGATATAACAGAGCTTGACAGCTCTCCTCCTTGATGTTTCACATTTGAACGCTATGTATCATTTTGGCAATCAGACCTTTGTGAGAAATTTCCTGGCACGGCTAAACCATACAAATGATTTGCATTTATATTTATTCTCCCATTTGACGGTTTCTTACCAAACTGACAGAGTGCATGAATTATGATATTCTGTGATGATTACTGCACGGGTAGCTGAGGTCACGACTGCAGTTCTAAGACTAGAATGACATGCGTGTCATTGGCTTTACAGAACAACACTGTATAACTCGATATTTTATTCCTTTCTAACTTTATGTAATTACAAAAGGCATTGGCTTACAATGTGGAATGCTACCAATCTTCACAGTGGGGTTGTGTTTCCATATCTGCTTTAAGATCTGAAACATTTATGCTGTTGGCCAAGATCCTGATTTCTTTGTTTCTAGCATGCATAGATGTATTGGTCTTGATATTTTCCATCTTGCGGTTTGCCCAATGGGACACTGTTATCATGTAGCTTTCTTGAACTTCTGAAATGTTAAATGCACCGGTTTGTCACATCACATTTCCTCTAAATGTTATGGGAATAACATAATGCATTACACCATTCCGTGTGTATTTTTACTTGCCATTGATAATGGAGGTTAATTGAAAGAAAATGCTATAAACAATGACTTAGACTTCAATCAGTCATCACCAGATTTCCTTCTCTGATATTTAGTGCAAAACGGATAGTATGAGTTGAAATATGTGAATGACTTCAGAATGTTTAATAATGTTGATAGATACAGCATGAAAATCTACACTGTTTGAATGCTAAATACATTCTTAAAACATTCAGACTTATCATCCATCGCCTTTTATGTTACTTGACCATTTGTAGCATTTGTGTTGTCTGCTAAAACATATGAAGCACGGCAAGAGTTGAATTTAATAAAGGGAATTGTCTGATGTGACACACGTTTTGGATCATCAAATTCTGGATCATGGTTTTTCAAATATGCCAGAAACATTCTCTACCGGGAGGTCGTTGTGGAGAGAGATTGTTTGATTAATTAGGTGGTTTAAATTGAAGCGATTTGCTGTCAATTGCCACTCTCTGTTTCAAGCATTGTAAAAACAGATACTCAGAGTGAACACACACACACACACACACACACACACACACACACACACACACACACACACACACACACACACACACACACACACACACACACTCTATCAGCATAGTTGCAGGCCTTGTGCAGGTCGTCTCAGGTTTTATTTTTGTTTGTTTGTTTGTTTGTTTGTTTTTGGTGACATGTATCTGTTGTTCAGCTGCAGCCGGTATTTTGTCCAATAGATGTACAGTTATTAAAAAAAATAAAAGAGAGAAAATGTTGTTGTGTTGCCATGGGGAAATCTGACAACAAAAAGCAAAACAGTGTGAGGAATTGCAAAAATCTCCTTACTTATTTAAACCATTCAATCAACCAGTTCAGCTTTTAAGTCTCAGGGTTATCTTTTTTTTTTTCTGAGAGTATCACATTTCCACAAGAGCGATCATTATATTTCTCACGGGCAAACTGAACTCCATCTATCATCCATCCGTCCGTCCATCCATCCATCCATCCATCCATCCATCCATCCATCCATCCATCCATCCATCCATCTATCTATCTATCTATCTATCTATCTATCTATCTATCTATCTATCTATCTATCTATCTGTCTGTCTGATCTGTTCATCTATCTATTAATAGTTTGCACTCTTAGGTAAACTGTTTCCTTTGGGTTTTTTGAAAGGTTTCACATACAAACGACAATGTTGTTAAAACGATTTCCATTCACATATCCGTGAAAACAACTAAAAGCACTGTTTTACCATGCCAGGCCAATAGTTGGCGATGTCACTCTAGTTTACATAGAGACGGTAATGGTATTGAAATTATGATTTATAAAATGCTTTTGAAAGAAGTCTATTATGCATTTATTTGATAAGAAAATACATTAAAAACAGTAATATTGTGAAATGTGTATTCTATTAATACACAGTATGTTTTTATTTATTTAATTTTTTTGTGTGTTTTGTGATGCAAAGCTGAATTTTCAGCATCATTACTCAAGTCTTTAGTGTCACATGATCCTTAAGAAATCATTCTAATATGCTGAATTGCTGTAACATGTTTTAATGGCATCAACATTTTGTTGCTTGTTTCAGTTTTGCTGCTTATTTTTGTGTGGAAACAAATATATATTAGTGCAGGTTTCTTTGCTGACTAAAACATTCAAAGAACCGTGTTTATCTTAAATTTATTGAAATAAAAAATGTTCAACGTTTTTTTTTTTTTTACATTTGCACTTTTAAACCCATTTTCAGAAGTTTGCATCTTCAGGCCCCCAAAACGCTGTTGTCTTGTAAATGAACGGCCAAAACACATAAAAAGTATGGACAAAGTCCATAAAATAATTTCATTTCATTTTGAGAGTATCACGTTCACACAAGTACAGTAATAGTATTTCTCAAGGGGAAATTGAACATCCAACTTCAACAAATAAGGGGGAAGGACTTGTTTTATTCTGAGTTTATTTGTTTTTGTTCTCGGTGAAATGAGAATAGTTTGCACTCATAGTAATTTAAAACATTATCTTTTTTTTTTATTGTATCGGACTCCGTCGCGTAATGACAGGCCTCCGAGACGCGAGCAGTAATGTTTCAGTAACCGCTCTCGATGTGAGAACATGCCTCGAGACTGCCTGTGCTGGCTTCAGGCCAGTTGAACTGATAGGTTAACAAGAAGAACTTGTTCTTATCAATGGGGCCCTTTATTCGTTCTGTACACAGACACACAAACTCTCACACTTACAGCCCTGCAGGCATAACAGCACTGCTGACACCAGCACAGCTCTTCTCGCCACTAATCAGGGCATTTTAAGTGACACGGCCAGAAAGTCATTGTTATTATTCCTCCGGCGTGGAACACGAGAACGACCAGTCGATCCGAGCTCTGCCCCGATCGCCAGGGCGACGGGAGAAAGCCGTCACTTTCCTCAGCTGGGTTTATCTTGGCTGCCGGCTAGCCGTGGCTACAGGCGAGAGAAAACAATCTCTCTCTCTTCTTAACAGGCTAATCTCTTATGCTAAACCCTAGTGAAAATGAAAGACGTTTGACTGCATTTAATTACAAACAGGGCATATTCAGGTGACACTTTCCCCCACCTCACACACGCAGAGACACACACTCCTCCACTTCCCAGCAATTATGTCCTTTTGGTCTTGTCAATGCTGGCATTTTTTTTTTTTTTTTTGCACAGGATAGCTCAGCATTTCCACTCATGCAGCAGAAAGACCAATTGCACCATTACTCACTGGGCAGCACTCTCTGACCTTAGCAGAGGTGACCTGCCTTGACTGGGATGCAGACTGATGGGCCAAGCAGAACTTGGTTCAGCAGTCTGGTGTTAATTGCTTTAATAGCACAATGCCAGTGAGAGCCGCGCATTACCAGCTTATCTGTTACTCATTATAAGTTGACCAGATTTCTGAAATGACAACAAGGGGTTGCACAGACTAGTCAACTTTAATGCTTTGCCATGACACAAGTTACCCTCTGGTGAAAATCAAGTTGTTAATGTTGTTTATATGTCTATGTGGTATTTTTAATGTGTTTTAGGACAAACCATGTGCAAATTCATACGTCAACACAATTGCTGAGTATTTTCTCTTTAAAACTGCAGTGAACAAAAGTCAGTCTCAAAAACGCTGTTTGAAATTGCTGGTGTTTCTGATGTAACAAACTACCTTGTAACCAATCACATCAACATGCCAGCAGGCATTAGCATATCATTAAAGGTCCTTGGACACTGCAAACTTTTTATTCTAAGCACGCGCGCGCCCGCGCTGCGGTTTCAAAGTATCGAAAATGGATGACCTGCTGCTGCTTTACTTTACAAAAAAATATCAAAAGAAAAACAGGCGCTTTTGGGTACACGCAGTGCTTTAAGTGGGCCGGTACGCGCCGGTACTCAGTACCGCCACTTCCAAATATAGCTCTTGAGCGTACCGCCACCTCTCCGTGCATAAAGAACGTGCTTTTAGCGTACCAGTACGCTCATTTGCACATCTGTTTTAATCCTTTGGCTGCGCTGTCGCTTTTCAGAGCGCCCTTCACAATGCACGCTTCCTAATTCGTCCCACCGAGAGCAGAGACTACATTAGGCTTCCCATACACCCTTGAGTTTTACAAGTGAAAAGAGCATGCGTCGCTTTTGCCGCTGTCAGTAGCTACGTTTACATGGACACAATCGGAATGAAATCAATACGATTGATGAATCTGAACAAGGTGTTTACATGAATGATAAATAAAGTAATCGGGTTGATGTGCGCGTTTATAGGCTATGTCACCAGTTTCAAATTGGATCTGATTTTTTTGACATGCACAAACTGCACGAATATACAGAGTTTCCCGCTGTTCGCGCATAAATATTCTCCTCTATTGGTTCTTTATTTGTTTTAAACAGCAGACGTAATATTAATTCGTCTCTGGTCATAATTTAGAGCATATTAACCATTTTGCCGTGCTGATCACGAAGTAAAAATGCCCCTCCCCGCGGCCAAAACCAGGCGTCTGTGGATGAGAATCCACAACAAGGACTGGTGGGACGTTGTCCTGCTTCACTTCACATACGCGCGAGTAAAATGAGAATTTTAGAATGACGGGAAGCTTATTAATATGACACTTTATTCAACAGGAAAAACAGCTCGTTCCGCGCGTTATACTCATTATGTTTATTTAACGTCATTGCACATGTGCAGTCCTTTCAGTTTCGGTTTTCAATCAAGTGTTTACATGTTCTCTCGATCGGATTACATAAGGCATAAACCAACCCTTTCAATCCGATCGAAATGTCATTCGGATCGAGCTCAATCGGATCGATTAAGGTGTTTACATGAGGGTTTTTTAGTCCGATCGAGCCGGCAATCCGATTATAGGTGTCCATGTGTCAATCATGGTGTCAACTCAACGTGGTCCGGAGAGGGTGTGTGAAACGGGTAAAGAAATGAATGAACCATAGCAAGACTCATGTTTATGTTCTACTGTTCTATGGTTATTATGTTATTATGTTTTATAATTTATTTTATGTAGCCTACATTTTGTTCAAAATGTTTTCAATACCCTTTTGCAAATTTTATTTATGTTCAGTAGCTCTTTCTAGCTCAAGCAAATCCACAATTAAATTATTTTTTATAAGGTCGTCTGTTGACTGTAAATATATGTATGTATGTAATATATAAATATATGTATAATAATAATAGAGTACCGGCACCTCTTTTGGGCCACTTAAAGCACTGGGTACACGATATCCTTAAAAGACGAGAGGAGTTGGGAGAATCCGTCACTCTGCTTAGAGAGTTGTCGTCTTTTGAAGACAAATTGTATTCATATTTTCGAATGAATCAACAACAGTTTCATTCACAAAAACGTACTACAATAGCTTTAAGGATATTGACTGATGATATAGATTACATTTTATTGTAATTGTTGTTTACAACATGTCATTGAAAATGTTTTTGCTGTTCTTATTGCCTTTACACCTCTTTGCCAGCAGATGTCCTCAGCCAGCATGCTATGTCCGAACGCATCTAAACCATAGACTGTAAAAAAATTGATCTAAACAGTGAATCTAGCAAGTCTAGTGTAATCGATCTAATCTAACAGTGAATTTAGCTGACGAAGTCAATGATGGGATAAAAACATCGCCTAGTCAACACCTTTATGTATACAACGCCTTTTTCACTGCAACTTCAGCAATGTTGTTAAAACTAGCGCTGGATAGCCTACCTGAGGTAATTTTGTTACACTATGCTAAACTGCATAATATCTCATCGTTAATACTTTTCACCATTTATTCCCAGGAAACGACCGATTGCTTTCCATATATCCATATTTTTTAACGTATCCTTGAAAAGGGGGGTTGACTTGTCAAACAGTGGAGGATTTTTTTGTACCTCGACGATTAACTTCTCTGCAATGTCATCTGCCATTTTAAATGCGCTAGACCTTTAAATTAGAATGGATTCTGATTGGTTGTCAGTGTTTTATTGTTCGACAGCAGGAAAAAAATCGTTCTGAAAGTGATCCCAACGATATCGTTCCTCATAGCTTTATCGTTATAGTTGTGGTGTGAACTCTGCTATTCTTTAATATGGAGAACGATTTTTAGAATTATATCTTTATCGTTATCTTTATGGTTATAGTGGTGGTGTGAACGGGCCTTTAGTTGAGAAAATCTGTCAGGTAGAATGAATTCACATGCAATCGCTCTATCTCTAATGCATTCTTGTAAATTTAGCTAATCCTTACTTTTATCTGGATCTGATGAACAAGTAGAAATCTGTAAAGAATATAACGACCCAAAGAAAAAATAACTGATACAAATAAGCTGTTATGTAGGAGCAATAGTCTAGTGGGCAGCACTGTGTCATAGAGTCTCAGCTCGAGGTTAAGGCACAGATTGTCAGGCTTATTTATAGTTTTTTTCAGTTGTCAGTATTACATTATAAACTTCTACTGATATGATCTGTAAATTAAAGGGATCATGACATCATATTTGACCCCGCCCACCACAGGCCCCGCCCATTGACATTCAGTCACTGATAGACTGACATTTGCCTATACTGGAATTTTGTTTTGTAAATAACGTACATAGTAATGGAGAGTTTGCAAAAAAACTTTTGTTGAAATATCAGCTAATAGTATTGGATCTGACAGCAGCTGCATCGCAAACTGTAAGTAAATGATTTAATTTCGTTTTGTTTTTAAACGCCAGTTTTATATGAAATTTTTCAAAACACTAACATAAAATAGCGAGTGGGCATTGATACCGTTTCCTATGCAATGACGTTAGCCAACCATAAAAGTGTCTGTTTACTGACAAGCTTGAAAGTAGCCGCCCCTTTAAAATTGGTAATTTTGTGTATTCTGACTGTTGTAAATGTAGCACTGCGATGGGATATCATACTAATCCCTACATCATTTATTTTGACTCGATACATTTTAATATGGGGTGGGCAATGAGAAATTCAAAGTATCTTATCTTTAACATTTGTTAATTTGATATTGTATGTTTTTCAAGACATTATAATTCATTTCATATAATTTAAAGAAAAAAAAAAACAGACACTTCCCTGGAATGCAAGTTATGAACAATTGAAAATGCGTAATACATGTATGTGTATATATATTTTGGAAGCTTACTCAAGTTAAAAAGCTAAAATTCAGCTGAATGTATCATTGTACCTCACACACTGAAAAGCGATTTATGTTTTGAATTATAAAAAAAATAGGTGGCTAAACACAAAAGCTTGCGTTAGGTGATTTAAAATGCTTTTGAAATAAATCAGTAATATTTTGAATTATCCCAGTTTAAAATAACTGTTTTCTATTATAATGCATTTTTAAATTGTATTTATTATTGTATTGGCAAAGCTGAATTTCCAGTTCTATAACCCCAGTCATATGATCAGAGATTCTAATATTGTCAGGTTGTTGCAGGTAGCTGAAGACGAGGACACGGTAACTGAAGTATAGTTGATTTATTTACAAAGTCAACTTACAGGAACAGACAGAAACAAAGGAAACTCTCCAGGACTTCAAAACACACACAACCATACACGGACGACGACCATCAAACACTGAGGGAAAACACAAGGCTTAAAAGAACTGGGACTAATGGGATAATTAACAGAACACAGGTGAAGAAACTGAACACAAACGAGGAGCGGGAAAACTAACAGGACTGAACCAAAATCACAAAGACGGGGGGAACAAGATCTCAAAACTGAACTAATAACACATAAAAACATGACAAATATGACGATTTGCTCCTCAAGTAACATTTCTTAATATTAAAAATTGAAAACAGTTTTGCTGCTTATTCTTTTGTGGAAACAATGGCACTTTATTCCAGGATTCTTTGCTGAATAGAATTTCAAAAGAACCATGTTTATTTGAAATGTATTAAATAAAAAAAAATACTGTCACTTTGTTAATTTAATGCAACCTTGCTGAATGAACGTATACTTAATCAATATCCTACTTAATTATTACTGAATGGATCTATTGCAGTACAATAAAGATAAACCAAAACTGGTAAGCAAACACTATATGTTTCCTATGTATAACATGTTCTGTCTTTATATTTTGTCAGTGTGCATAACTGCTTGACAGACAGATTACATATTTAATTCAATTAACCAAATTGAATTAAGAACCTCAAAGTAAAAGTTGACTTTTTTTTAAACTCAAAGTAAATCGTAATTGAAATTGCATGCTGTGTGCGATGATACTACATGTCTTTATAGATGAAAATGCTATATTTAGCACATCAAAAACAAGGAGCGTCCACAGAAAACGAGGACATCTGGTCACCCTCCATTATTATCACTCTGCTACAAACAAATGCTCAGCTACTGAAATGCTGTAGTACAGATTTAAAAAAGAGAAGCCTGATTCTTGATAATAGCACCAAATATCAGCCTTTCGACATTCGGATTATATTTCTTCAATTGTTCTGAAAAAAAAACACATGCGTCTGTTAGCTCGTTAACTGAATTAAAAGATCAATTCTTGACTTCAGCCTCTGTAAACCTGAGATGCATTTGATTATTCCAATTGTCTGCCAGACACTCAAACACCCACTTGCCATCTTCCAAAGCCCTTAAAACCTGCTTAAACATTTGAAAATCATTTGAAGCATTTTGTTTCTGTTGTGTTGCTAAGGCCCTCGCTCAATGCAAATGGGTGGATAAACCTGAAATGAATTAGAGCACGCTTATACATATGTGGGAGACTTGGCAGCAGTAACATCCACAATTTTCGGGGTTGTGTGACATATTTCTTTTGAATAGGCAGAGATCCTTTCATTTGAAAAACGTGTGACAGGGAACCGTAAATCACATGATATACTTCATGGTGCTGGAATGGCAGAGCAAAATTTTACTAATTCTATCCCAGAGGGCAAAATGTGGTATCTTCTGCGGTGGGTTTTTGGTGAAAGATGAACATATTAGTTGTAGTAATAGAAGATATGGTTTTTTTGGAACAGTTATTAACAGGAAACTGAAATGTTTGTTATGAGTAATCACAAGAACTATATATACAGTATATAACTTCTACAGAGAGAAGGCATAAAAAAGTGGCTCTTCTGTTTAATCTAAGAGCACACTTAAGGCTAGAGTAGTTTTTTTTTAAATTATTATTTCTTGGGTCTTTTAAAGCAAGACATAGTGTTCTTTTGTTGTCGATTTTCTATTTTCTGTGTATTGTATTATTAAAGACGGCAGCACGGAGACATTAGTGCTTTTACCGGTGTTCCCTACAAACATTAGTGCCGAGATATTCCCTCTATGCGGCTCATATTTTGGCCCTTACCACGAAAAGTTTTCCTTTGCTATTTCACGTCCTCCCCCACAAGCGAGTTCAGACATCTTTTTATTTCCTTTAGCTTCCGGTTAGTTTTCAGCCAAGGAGCTCAATATACACAAGCCCTCTGTGTGTGTTTGTGTGTGTAGGTGTTCCTCAGCCTCAGGTCATTTAGATGGAGGCTTTTTACAGTTTCCACTGTGCAGAAAACGGTAGATGTTTTGACAATTCTTAAGTCTTCAACCATCCACACCCTTTCTTATTTGCTGTGGACTTCTCGTCAGTGGATACACAACGGGACACACATACACAGAATATGCTTGAAGCTTGTGCATAGTAAGTGACTTGCCGGAGAAATAGCTAAAAAGAAAAGTATACATAATATAATGGTATTTGTTACAGTTTTTAATTAGCTTTTATTTAAATGTTTTTTTTTTTCAGTTTCATTTTAATTTTGTTTGTTTTAGAAATTTTGTTGTGCTGTTGTCATTTGTATTAGTTTTTTGTTTGTTTTTATTTATATTTATAGTTAGCTTTATTTTTAGTTTTAGTAATTTTACTGCTACTTTTTATTTGAGTTCTTTTATTTCAGTAATTTCTATTTTTTGTTGATTTCAGCTTAAACGTTTTAATTATTTTCATTTTAGTTAACTATAAAAACACTGATACGTTCATAATAAATGCGTATATGAATATTTTTTTAAATAAAATTCTAATATATAAATATATATGTATATGTTTATTATATATATATTGTTACAGTGTATATATAAATATAATTTGAAAAAATAATATATGCATTGTTTATGAATGAATCATTGTGTGTGTGTGTGTGTGTGTGTGTGTGTGTGTGTGTGTGTGTGTGTGTGTGTGTGTGTGTGTGTGTGTGTGTGTGTGTGTGTGTGTGTGTGCGTGTGTGTGTTTATCACTGTTGATCAAATTATATATAAGGAGGATAAGAGTATGTATATACACATCTGCTGTATCATATGTTTTGTATATACGTATATTTATAATGGGATACAGAACATGCACTGTGGCAATGTTTGCTTCATTTCTAGGAAAATGTCAAGCACCTTGCTTTTCAGTCCAAAATGCAAATTTATGGCTTAATTTGCAGCTAAACTCAGTCTTTGTCTGTCGTGGTTGCTATGTTACTAGAAATAATTTCCACACAGACTGTTGACAAGCATATATAGATTCACATCTTGTTTTTAAGAATATATGGAATGCCAGTGTGATTGTAGTGAAGTTTTAACGACACATGTCCAGTTATATTGATCTAGACGTCAAATCCGCATATGGCAGATCGCTCATTCTTTTTACAGACTTGTGTAGGCTGGGAGCTTTGCAGGTTTGTCTTTTTATGTTTCTCTTAGCTAATTACCTCTCTTAAGTTTCAACCACACCAAAGACTTTTTGACATCACAGCATATGGAATATGAAGAGAGTGTTTTTGTGAGTACTTTTCACACTTACAGTAGTTAGCAGAGCTCAAAACTAAAACATACAATTTCATCATTATTGTAAAAGAATTGTTCACATGAGCTGTGATTTGAATTTTTTTGTTCAGCAGAAGGATTCCCTTTAGCTTTACTGACTTAGCATTACATGTGTGTAGATGGAGAAGGCTTGACCCTCGCAGTCATAATTTGTCATAGTGTCTGTGTGTATCGACAATTGGCCCAGAGGTCCGGATCAAAAACAGTCAGAATCCATCTTGTCACAATGACCCTTGCTTTCCTAGCCAATCACAATAATTGAAGTCCACCGCTCACTGGGAGGAATGGAAAACACACACACACACACACACACACACACACACACACACACACACAAACACCAAAACAAAAAAGGGAACAGGCTAGATCTGTGACTTTTGCTTGTAGAAAAACAAGCCAATTTTTTTTTTTTTCCCCAATATAAAAACCAAATGCTTCTCAAGTTGTTTGAATGCAAGTGTAATTATGTTTGGGGCAAAGATGTCAATTAAAAAAAAAAATACTTTGGGCAGTTAAACAAATATACTTACTTAGAATACACTCTAAATAAAATTTTGCTTAAACAATGCTGACACAGCAAGAACACATTACAGAAAACTCCATGTAACTCTTGTATTCAAGCATTACCACATGCAGGACAATCAGTTTGACAGAACAATGTCATCCTAGGACGTCTGCAACAATGCTGCTCTTTGAAGCTGGTTGTTGTAGTATAGTGTTGGAAAGTCTATATACCCGAGAGACAATGAACTGGCTCTATGCCGTTGTCATTTTGATATGTTTGGGTAAAAAAAAAAACGAAGAAAAAAAGTGGTAACAGCCTTTTAGGATTGACTGTGACACAGAATACGGGATCGAACTGTTACCACGCCGTCTGAAACCAACCGACACTGTGCAGGGCCAACACAAACTGACTCTCTGCTCATGGAATCTTACATTTTGCCACAATAGATTGTAATAGGAAACAATTGCAAGGCAATGTGCTGAGGATCTGAAATTGAAGCCCGCAGCCAGAAAGGAGCTCATGCCATCCCAAAGAGGATCACAGCCAAAGCTATACGATCCTACCGTGGCCCAGCTGAACAAATGCTGCCACAACGCTTCTTCACAGCAAGCCTCGCTCTCAAGCAAACAAACCAAGGAGAAAAAGAGAGACCACACCATGGAGAATAGTGATCTTGGCACATCAACAACCAAATAAACTTAATGCAGCTCAGAGGTCTCAAACTGTGGGGCAATTCACCCTGCAGGTGGTACACAACATGATTCTGGAACTTTAGAAAACTAAAAATTAAAATCCGCGAGTGGCATTTTGTCGTTCAATATAGGTGGACAGCCACACTCTTAAAAAAGTGTCCTTCTTTCAGTACAAAATTGATAATGTAACCGGTCTAACAGAGAAGTTGCAATCGCTTCTAGTCATTTTAGGGATGAGTAAACTAATGTAAATTCCAAAATATATTTTGATATTTTTGTTAGGTTTTTAAAGGTCCAATTGACATGTAATAACACTGTTATTATGCATGTATTACATTGAATTAACTTGTAATTGTTATTTTTGTCGTGCTTTTGTGCTATTTCACTAAAAAAAAAAACAATGGTAAGGGATTTCTTTTGAATCAGTAATCACTCTGAAAATGCTATTACATTTCACAAGTAATTACAAAGAAACATCAAGGAACACATTGAATTAAATGTGCAAATTATTTTCTTGCAAATCATACACCACTAATCTTTGTTTATTTCCAAATGTGTGTGTATGTATATGTATATATATATATATATATATATATATATATATATATATATGTGTGTGTGTGTGTGTGTGTGTGTGTGTGTGTGTGTGTGTGTGTGTGTGTGTGTGTGTGTGTGTGTGTGTGTAATTAAATGTGACAGTTTGAAGTGAAAAGTATATATATACTTTTCACTTCAAACTGTCACATTTAATTAAATGTCTATGTATAAATTTACAGTTTAGATGCTGTTATGCTGGGGAAACTTACTTTTAAAAGAAATGTGTTGCAATATTGCTCTGTAAAAACGAATGGGTTAGTTTGTTACTTTTTTATGGAAAGTTACGTAACACAACTTGTGCGTTACTATTTCTCACGTGCTGGTCTTGATTGTTTGTTTTTTATTGAGAAAAAAAAAGTATTTAAAGGTAATGTGTTACATTACTCATTACTTGAAATAAGTAATCTGATAAATCACATTACTTTGGATGTGTTACCCCCAAAACTGGAGTTCCATGATAAGAAAATGGATATTAATAAAGTTCTAACAGATTGTCCTTGTATTCAGAGATGTCTGTTGTTGTTGTTGTTGTTGTTGTTGTTGTTGTTGTTGTTGTTGTTGTTTTTTAAGCAGAAAAAGAAAAACAATGATGTGGTAGTCATTCTGATTTTATCAGCCATTGTACTTGACAAGTTTGAGGACCACCGACTAAACCAATTTACCATTCCCTTTAACAACATGTGAGTCCATCAGCAAAACATGATCAAACCAGCCCTTTTGACTGTCAGCACATTGTGAACATTTCTGCAAAGCCGTGTTAACTGCCTGAGCTTAAACCCGAATTTGTTTTCGATTAGTGTCCCAGTGCCGGGAAGTAGGTTCTGACAGCAGGCCAGTCACTTGGTTCTGTTCAAACTGCAGGTGGCATCAGTGATGTGCATTAGAGCCCCACAGCTCTTGTCATGCTGAGCTGAACCCAGACATAACTGGATAAAGCCAGAAAAAAGGGATGTCTGCTCCACAAGTGGAAATCTGGTGTAAATCTAATACAACTTCAACCCAAGACCAGGAGCACACGACATGGACACAACGGTCCGGAGTGTAATCCAATATCTTTGCGGTTTCTTCTCCTACATCTCCACCGGCACCAAAGAAGTGGGTTCTGGTTCTATCGCTCGACTTCATAAACACAAAACCATACCTCCAAACATAGTCCGTGAGATACGTAGAAGCCAATTCTGGCCAACATGTGGTCATGCAGCTCTGTGCGCATGTGTTTTATTAGGTGACAGACAAATAAAGTGTATCAGAAACAATGTGTGGGAAGACAGACTCTGGCCTTAAGCTGCTGTCATCTTGACTCGTGTTTCACAAGGGTTTCAGTGTCAATCTACATCAAAAAAATCCTTAATATCCTCCATATGCCCATCTGAGAACAAACTCTTGGGTTGTCTTTTCCCTCAGCCTTGATCACAACAATATTTCCTTCAATACGTTAGGTCTTCTTTTGCCTTTGCTTGTTGCACTTGGATTTGACTAACAACAAAAATATATGAATAGCCCTCCTTTGACACGGCGTATCCTTTGATGAGGTTGTTATTCCGACAGCTGCCTACTCTTTTCCAGGAGAAATGTGTGGTGTGTTGTTACACCTCAAAAACCCTGCTGTCAAGCAGTTGTTGAAGGGGAAAAAAAAACTGAGGAAGAAAGTACTAGGAAAAAACTGAAACAAAAGAAGTGCCTAATTAGAGAGTGCAAGGTGGGATGGATGCCCCGTCTTCACACTGAATCTCGTCATAGAGGTTCCTCAGAACTTGCGGACCCAAAGGAGAGGCTGTGCATTGTGTCTGGGAATAATTCTGTCTGCTTTCACCAGCACTCCCGCTGGTCAGCATGAGCAGAGGTTGCCAAGAACAGCAGTGGCCCATATCCACTCCCTCCATTCGAGGCAGTTTGCCAGTTCCCTCTACCCCACTGCTCCATAGGGCATAGGGGAGGCGAGGGGATCAGTTTGCCCGTGGACCTGACCACTTCCAGGTATTGAGCTGAGTGTGGTATTGTAATTCGGCCGGTTAAAATGAAACCCAGAGTCCAGAGTGCACATGCGAGGGCCGCATATGTGGAACTTCTGATGGAACTTATCCAGAATGTCATAATATATACATCGGATCTAACAGACATTATATATATATATATATATATATAAACACACACACACACACACTGGCTTGTACAAAACAAATAGTTTATCTAGATATCAAAAAATATCCCTAATTCCTCACAATTCATTATGCTGAATACATGGAACTCTTCACTTATGGTCAAAATAAATAAATAAATCAGCTACTACATTCTATTTCCGATGGTCTGAACCTGATGTTCTGTCTATTTTCTCTTGTTTTCATCTCTCTTGCTGACTTTTACCATGCAGGCATATATTTCTTCACTATTGTGTTATTCATATGGATGTGTTACTATAGAGAGAATCAGCATAGTGTTTTTTTTTTCTTCTTCTTCATGGAATCACCTAAAAAGAACAACAGTGGTGATGTAAATTAAGTTTTGTGACTAAGGAGTTGTGTGGCTTTAAAATGAATAAATAATAATAGCAATTGGCACAGATCAGCAGCAGAGAAAACAAGAACCAGAAAGGTCCTATATGCTCAGTCCTAAAATTAATGTGTTAAAATGACCCTATGACCAGCTTCGGCTCCATACCGGCGTGATGAATCAATTTTGAAGCAAAAGGAACTGGATGAATGTTTGAATGCTACCGATCTCGACCTGAATTCTGTGATAGTGCCTGGATCATAATGACACCATGTTCGTTCGTTTGCCAGAGGAGAACTGGCTCTCCGACTGAGCCTGGTTTCTTTCAAAGGTTTTTTTTCTCCATTCTGTCACATAATGGAGTTTGTATTCCTCGCCACAATCACCTTTGGCTTTCTTGTGGATACTTAATATTTAGCTATATTATTGATCTGCCTGTACTGATGCTGTTATATGAGAACTGAACTGAGCTGGACAATGACATCATTTTTTGCAGAACTGCTTTATAGATGAAATTAACTAATTTAATAATTGATGATCTTCACAACAGAACTAAATCAACACTGAACTGACTTCAGCTGAAAAACAGCCGAAATTCATAATTTTCCTGTTATCACTGTAAAGCTTTTTTGAAACAATCTGGATTGCACTATATAAATAAAGGTGACTAATAATAATAATAATAATAATAATAATAATAATAATAATAATAATAATAATAATAATAATAATTAATATTGTTGTTATTATTATTCATTTTTATTATTACATTTATGTTGTGGCCAATGTTGTTAGGGCTGTCATTTTAACACATTAAATTTAGTGCTATAATAATGGGAAGGAAAATCAATTGATAATATTATTATGATATATAAGGAGTTATATGATATATCTGTAGTATACAAAATGCCCTTTTTATTGATTGGAGTAGGAACGCTTCAGTTTAACTGAAACTAGCAATAGTTTTTTTTTTCTGTCTCCTGTGGTGTTACAGTAATCATTTGGAATATGCAAATGTGCCTCTCTTATTAATCCCAATATATCTTCCCTTCAAAAGCAACGGGGAAAAAAAACAGTGCCCATTCTCGCTACATTCAGCCAAAATGCTTTGCATTGTAAAACACGGCTCCTTTTTTTTTATTGATAGCTCAACATTAAGAGGAATAACAAACCAAGCGCAGCATGACCTGTCAGTTTGTAATGATTGATGGTGGTTGAGGAATAAGCATAGCTGACTTAATTAAATGAATGCCCTACCCCACGCTTTAGCTTAATTACATTAGCCCTCTTTTCACAGTGTTTGTTTTTTCTTTCTTGCGGGAGGGATCGAGGTCATCTTAAGATCTTAAGGGTGTGTTTGAAGGGGGGACTCGAAAGAAGCCGGAGACTATTTCTGGTGCGGCTTCAGAACAGTTAAGCGCTTGTGCTGGCATTTTGCGACTAGACTGCGCCCTCTGCACTCTTGCATATCTGAGCCGTGCCTTCAGGCCAGGTCCTGCTTCACAAAACATCTGATTCATGAACTGTGTTCTCAACTCGCGGCACTGGTCTGACCGCACATGGACTGCCGTCACTGTACTTTACTGCTGGATGTCTGCTGAAATGTCATATTATGCACTGCAATGCCATAGTTTAAAGCATATCAAAGCATTAATAAGGTAAAAGAGCATTTACTTATTTATTATAAGCTTTTGGTTTTGCTTGAATTAAATAATTAATGTGCAGTGGCCCAAAAAGTTATGGGCACTTAAGCTACAATTAAAAATATATGAATGTTTGTGCACAGATGTAATAAAATATTGAGTCAAAATTATTGTTTTGCTTCACAAACATATACAGCGTTCTCAAAAAAAAAAAAAAAAAAAAAAAAAAACAACTAAATGAAATGAAATGAAATGAAATGATAAATGATAAAATAATACAGTTAGTGTTCAAAATTAAGTATTGTGACACTTTCTGGTTGGAAAACGCTAGTGAAACATGTCGTTAATGTGATGCCTGTGTGAACTTGAAGAGAACTGCTACACCGATTGGCTAAAAGTCTGAGAAAATGGATAGAAAAGTGAAGTTTGTTCTCAGGAAAACTCAAGCAACTCAAGTGTGGTGTAAGAGCCCAAGCAGTATCCAAGTATGCTTTGAGATCACGGTTTAATCCTGAAAACTTGAATTAGTAGTCTAACATAACCAAATAAAGTAAGGTAACACTTTAATTTGGGGACCAATTCTCACTATCGCTTATTAGCATGATTTTTATTACCATATTGGCTGTTTATTAGTACTTATAAAGAGCATATTAATACATTATTCTGAATGACTATTCTACATCCCTTGATCCTATACACCATACCTAACCTTAACCACAACTAACTTACTATTAATAAGCAGTAAATTAGGAGTTTATTGAAGCAAAAATCTTAGTTAACTAAAAGTAAGTTTTCTGAAGTTACACAAAATCCATGAGAACCCATGTTGATAAAAAGCTTTTTTAAGTCAAAATCGGCAGAATTCTGTGGTATGGATTTACATTGTGAGCTCAGACTGACATTCTTATTAATAGCTGAAAGCATAATCCCCATAATGTTTAATAAACATTCAAGGACCGGATTATGTGTAGAACTTGGTGAATAACGGGTGTAAGACACATTTTCATTTAAGCCTTTTGGCAGATTCATATTCAAGGTACACTTCAACAGTTGAGCTGGAAGGAACACAGTCGTAATAGCAAAAATGTCAGAATATAATGTTAGAGAGATGATCCCTGCAGACGATCATATCAAGCCTTAAACCTGGTTTCTAACTACTCTATTTTTGTTGTAGTTTTAAATAACATATGACTCATCATATAAACTTTGCAGCAGTGGAATGGCATCACAATAATTTGCTTTTAACTTGCAATTCCTTATCATTTGTGAGTTTCCCTCACTGAATAACTTGAATTGAATAAAATGAATTGTGCAGCGCTTTAAAGCGCTCAGACGCTACGCGTATAATCATTAGCGGAACTGCATTTTTCCACAAGGTATTAAATCTGCCTACTTTACTTACTCTGGTATTTAAGTTTAAATAACTGTAATCACACATTCTTCCATACACAACACAGTTCACACATCACACACACATATGCTACATCCAAACAAGTGTTAAATGGTAGAAAGCGATACAGTATACAACAGTTAATGTTCTGGAAAAAAATGACACGAAGATGGCTAAATAATTCATGCACGTCGTATATCCAATTATACTGCAATGAATTAAAGTTTAAAAAGCCTGTCCACATGAACAGCCTCAGATCACACAGTCCTGTCATAACCGTTTCCAAGCTACCTTTTCATCTGTGTGACATATTTCGTAATTGCCACAATTAGTTTTGATAATTCCGTTACGAAAGTCTCCAGTGCATATACCACCAAAACCGTGTGTTTCTTTCAATCCACGCTCAGATGTTCTTTTAGCGAAAGCCACTTACTTCTACCAGAGCCTCTCGGTCACAGCAGGTCAGAAGGGCAACGGGAGCCTTCTGGAATTACGTTTGTTTTTGACACCGACTCCAGCAGGGGAGAACGAAACTCCTGAATTCAAGAGAAGAAGCTCCCGTTGAGATGTGCAGGTCGGTCCCGAGAATGAGTCTCTTGAGCACAACACACCTTTGTGTTTCCTTATGTTTAGGCTGCGTGTAACTTAACCCCTCAGGAGCCGAGTCTAGCGCTGTCTAACCTGTCTTTTGTTTCTACATTCCATCTCTCGCACACTCTCTCTTTTCTTTTTTCGCAGTTATTTTGTAAGTCCACGCCTGTCGATGAGCTCACTGGGTCCGGGCTCATGTTTCAGCCTCGTACTGGAATTCGGAGGGCAGGCAGATTCTGAAAGTGAGCCTGAGATACGACTCGAGGAGAAGGAGCGGGTCATGGGGTTGCGTCCCGCTGAACAAAGCGGGAGTCATGAGGGTGAGGGGGTCAGGCATGCCGCAGGATGTCAGAGCTCAGGGAGAATGAACCAGCGAGGGGACACTCACAATTCCCTCTGCCGATAGTCCTTCGAGGAATATATCAAAAACTGGATGGGGATTGGATCATATACAATGTTGTTGTAGTGCAACATGCTCTATATAAAAACAACAGCGTCATCTGATCCCTATATCCAGCTGTGTGTTGCTGAGTAAAGAGCAAAATATAACTCATGGTTCCTAAGGCCTTTCAACTCTTATGAGCTTTGGTGATATTTGATTTATGTTTGCGAGCTGGAATCCAATAAGCTGCTAACTGAGCACAACATGGTTTCGTTCATGATGCTTTATGATCCAGTGGAATGAAGGGTCATAACCGATTCTGCTCTTTAGAGAACAAAAGCTTTTCACACGTCTGGAGATCTTCCTGTGTCTGCTTGATGCACGACCGTCAAGAGAATAGTCTATACGGATGATGTTATTATTGTTCTTGAGTTGATTGTGCTTTCATGGGTTGAACAGCGAGAGATATAATCCTGTTATGTCACAGAACAAGCTCTTAATTAAGCTAACATTATAAGCTAGTTATTAGAAAGTAATGTCTACCGCTTATACTGAAGAAATAGGTAGTTTATTTTTGTATGATCAATCAAACCAGTTGTATTTGTTGGACATGTAACTTGTTAATAAATGCATGCCTTCACATGTATAAGACAACAATTCTAAAGCCTAAAATGTGTGGCATAATTCAGCAATTCTGTAGTTTAAACACTAGAGCATGACAATGGCAAGACCAAGGTCATGGGTTTGACTCCCAAGAAATGCATGAACTGATAAAATATACATTGAATGCAATGTGAGTCGCTTTGGATAAAAGTGTCTGCCAAATATGTACATATAAACATATTTTTATTGCTTACATTTGCTAAGAGCAAATTGATTGGTCAACTGCTTTGAGCATGTTTCAGAAAGGTCACGCCCTTTACCATTACTGTGTGTTTCAACACACTACTAATGCAACTAAACCAGACACCCCCCCCCCCCCCTACCTCCCCCCCCTAATTTAAATGAGGAGGATTTTGATGTGTTTGTTTCCTGAAGAAAACTCAAGAATGCAATCGAGGCGTTTCAGAGAGTTGGGAAACAGTGCTTTCTGATATTCCAAAGAAAGAAAAAAGTAATATGTTACTCTTTTTTTTTACACACAAAAAAGCTGAAAATCAAAAAAAAGAGAGAAAGAAGCATGATCCCTTTATTTTAACTAGGTCCAATCAAATCTCGTTGTGTATGAAAATGTGGGTTCATTGAAGTAGCCCTATGGTTTGTTCTTGCCCATTTTTTCTCATGCCTTCACCTGTCTAGCAGGGAGAGTGGCCTCTTTTAGTGACAGGAAATATCTGAGTGAGCACTTGAGGCCAAGATATCAGGAATCCCGATATCCACCCCCCTACCTCACGGCAGTTTCACAAGTGCAATAGGCTAATCTCTCACACGGTTAACGCTCTCATCTGAGGGAGTTCTTTTTTCCCCTGGCCAGGAATGTGGAATGAGTCACTGGCTGAACTGAACGAGAGTTGTATGATGTCTCACACGCACATGGGCCGGTTCCCATGGGAACCCCATCGTGGTGAACAACTTGCTTTGTTTTGTTACATTTCCTCTAGCATCCTCACATGTCAATTATATTTTGAATTTGCACCGATGTAATCCATAGTTTGTTTACGGGAAAACAAAGCTCTGAACTGTTTAACCCATTATTATTATTATTAAAGCGTCAGCTAAATGAATAAATGTATTTCTGAGACAGCAATACCTCTTTCAGCACCCACATCATCTGTTGAATATATTCAATACAGCCCACTTGGCTGATTGTTTTTTTTTCCTCATCCAAGATATCTGACCACACTGATTGGACGCTCACAAAGTTGGAATAGACATCAATTGTTTCCATGGCAGGAGGCAGTAAACAGGCCAGGAGGTCTGTCTTAGAAGAAAATAAACTGCTTTTAATTATACAGCTGCGTTTATCCAGCATCAGCTTAATCATGCAAATAAATCCTGATTTATAGAGTTCAAGGATTTATTTTCAAATCTACCAACATGATCTCTAAATCAATTGTATTTTCAGATGCATAAATAAAAATACATGATTTCCTTATAATGTTATAAAATGTTGCATTTTCGCATTTGTTTGGTTTGCTTTTGCAAAGCAACATTTCAAAATTTAACAAAATTTAACAAAAGTTTGAGCAAACTATCACTCTGGATGTTTGTGCGCTGTTTATGTTCCAAGTTTAGTTTTTTTGAGAAATTTCAGTGTTTCAAGACGGATGTACTACAGCTCGGTGTGGGTCATCACGGCTTTCTTTCTATTAATCACTATCATTTCTATTTATCACATTGAGCGTGAATGAAGGCCGGCCAATCATGTTTTGCAGAAGAGTAATTAAAAGGCATTTTGAGGGAGAGACATGTTTTTGAGACACAATTTTGTCTCCATATATCAGGTATAATCATGGCTATCAAAGGGATATTTTAGATAGATATTAGTTGGTTCTAATAAAAGTGATTATTATTAGAAGTGATCTTTTCCAGAGTTCCTTCTGAACCGATTTCAAACTGCCTGAGTCTTCAATGATTACAGTCTTAGTTTCTGTTCTAACCTATGTTGGTCTGTAACAAATTTGCATTATGCCAGCCTATGGACTTCATTCGCTTCCCATGAACAACGTCTACATTGACCCGCTCTCAAACACTGTAGTTGTAGCTGAGGCCTGGAAGAGATTGGCTCTTGTTGTCGACATGTCAAGAAGATGCTGTTATCTGCACTGCGTAAGCAAAACCACTTTGTACGCATTTCCAGAGGATGAGGACTTAAGCGGTAGACCAATCAGAGCAGAGTAGACCAATCGCAACAGAATGGGCCATCTGAACCAATCGGAGCAGTACAAAACAATAAAAATAGTACAACGAATACAAACATTAAGCCTCATAAATGTGTATAAACAGTGGTGCGCTGCTGTTGGCAAACACCTCTGAATAATTGGGCTTACTTTACACATGAAAGGAAATATCCAAGCACCTTTTTTTCATCACTCTACTCTGAGAACACACATCAGGCTGTGGTGGAAGTAGTGAAATGAAAGCTGCCGTTTCTTGAGCAAACTTCTGCTTCTCTTTCTTCTGTTTTAATTCCTAAATGAAAAACATATTTGGAGAAACCTCACTGACTCTCTTGCTGTGAGCCCATGGCCCTGTCTTACGTGTTCCAGTTAGCTCAAGCCTGTGCGTTGAATGGCTGGGTAATTACATCATTTGGAAGTGGCGTGAAAGCACTTTACGAGACAATGTAACTGAAATGCTTTATTGCTTTCAGAACGGCCAATTAAAAGACAACACCTGGACCACAGAGGGTCAATAAAATGGCCGCTTCCTCCAAAACTAGGGAAAGCAGCATGCTTGTGTGTTGAAAGAAACTATGGGAGCTTGTTTTTCCTTCCAGGTTCTTTTTTTACTCTGAACGTGGCCGACAATACAGCCTCACATTTGTGCACGTGGACCATAAGTCACCCGTCTGACATGGACGTAACAGAATTAATAAAACCCATTTCCTACTGAGGACATATGGCCAGGGTACAACATAAACGGTTTCACACTACTGAAAAGGAAAACAACTCTTCTTATTCCTCTTCTGTCCACACACAAACCTTTAACACTTGTTCTGTCTTTGCCTTGCTGCAAAGTTTCCTCGTCTAACAGGAATTACGTTCATCAGATTAAACAGGAGCCTGCATTCATTCACCCATCCATAAACTACCCAGACAGGGTTTGAAATAAGGCGTATTGATTCAACGACAACATGGACACACTGACTTGTGTTCGCATACACACATCCTTCCCTCAGCATGCCTTCTTTTGAGAGATCTACTCAGCATGTGGAAGTCAGAGATCATCATGCTAATAAGACAGAGTCAGCATAGCTACTGTATTAATAAAATCCTGCTGCTACGGATTCAGACTTTAAAAAGCCTCTCGCCACCCACAGCTCTGAATTAACAGAGGGAGAGAAATGACAAGCGTAAATCCTGTCGACAGTTAAACGAAAGATTTTTTTAGGATGTTAACATACTTGTTGTCTTTTAAAGAATCAAACTCGGGCATCTTTTGCCCTGTTTTTTTTTTTCTTTTCTTTTCTTCTAAAGCACGAAATTGGCAGAGTTTAAAACCCCCATAAACAAATAAACAACTAACTAACTACATACATTCATACATACTGTACATACATACACACACACATACATGGCTTGACATTAACACCCGCCAACCCGCCAAATGCTGTGGATCACAGCATTGGCGTGTAACAGTCACTCCTATTAGCCACTTTGGCAGGTTGAATTTTATATATAACCTAATATATATATATATATATATATATATATACATATTTATTTTTTTCATTTTTTTCAGTCTTTTAAAAAGGCATCTGAATAAACTAAGTGCAATGTAGTTAAGTCAAAAATATAAAAAAATTATTTGTACAGATACTGAAATACACTCATTTTCCCCACAATAGATACATGATGCAGCTGCACTTTCTCATCTCTCCAACAGCAAGTTTACACACAAATCTGCCTCCCCTCACTCAGACTCAATATATAATATTGTTGGTGTTACAGGGCTTGAATTTCAGCTTGGGATTATGTGTACTGCGCATAATTTTACTCATTCACACAGATGTTGTGCTCACAGCCAAAGTGTGCGCACATAAAGCTGCCTTGAGTTAGTTTTCGCTGTGTATTGCGATTAAAAAGTCAAAAACACGTAAAATAAGGTCAAAATGCCGGTTTTGGCGAGTATTAAAGTAACCACAGTCAGAAAGAAAACGCACAAGTAACAGTATAATTAATCCTTGGTCAGGTCTTAAAGTGACAGCAGCCTAATAGACCAGCCTAATAATACCCTGCATACATACATACATAAACAATTGTGAAATAAAATAGTAGGCCTATATGTGATATTACATGTTGTTTCCAAAAATGAATTTTACTCTTACATTGTCACTGTACAAATATATATATATATATATATATATATATATATATATATATATATATATATATATATATGTATATATATTTGGTAAAACTTTATGTTAAGGTCACGTAGTTTCACGTTACTACATGTACTTCCTATTGTAAAATTGTGCATAATTGCAAGTAACTGACACTAAACCAAACCCTAACCCCAACTCTTTAGTAAGTACACGTAGTTAATTAACTACATCAAACTACATCACCTTAAAATGTGTACGATTAAAATCTGTTGTATTGTGATTACTTTCCCGATTTCAACCTGTGTTTTGAAAGTTCTGATAAAAGAAAGAAGGAATTAATTTTTTTTTCTCACGGAAACAACTACGTTTCTCTCTGTATTGTTTATGATAACATCATAATTGTTTTAACAATGTGAGGTCTATGTCCCTCAATTTGCAAAAAAACACATAAAAACTCATCTAGAGAGTGCAAGCTTTCACCTTTGATTTAGTTTATTAAAATGCAGTTAGACTGCCCCAAAATTAAAGATATGGGGGCTAAAAATGCCCCTCTATGAGTTTGTGTCTTTTATATTTATATAATATGATCTAGTTAAGCAATTTGACATAAAAGATGATGAATACATTTCCAGAAAAATAATATATAATATAAAAATAACTTATAAAGGTTTAAATAAAAACCCATAAAATGTTGAATTCCATTTAAAATTATAGGTTAATTTAAAAATAAGTTAATTTCTGTCACTGATGTGAACTAACCACCACACAGAATATGAAGAATGTCAAAAGCTTTCAGGAGTGAGCTGTCCATGACAGTCCTATAACTGCCAACATTCTTGCACAGTAACACACTAAATATTATCGACAAAATTCCAGAAAGTATCGAGATATCATTTTTTCTTTGCTCACTGCATTAAACCCATAAGCTTCCATTGACATGGAAAACCGAAAGAACACCTTTGAGCTTAAGACACTTGAACCAGATGTAAAAACACCCTAAACAAGGCACAAAGTTCTTTGTCAGTGTCAAGGGGAGATGGTAGATAGGCTCAGGACTCAGATATTATCCCAAAGAGGATTTTTATTAAAGGCCAGTGTAGTAGTAGGGGTGTACAAACTCTCAGTTAAGTGTCACAGTAACAATTCCAAAATTAAACCAAAAAAATATATATATATTCCAAAAATAAACATACACTGGACTCAGTGCAAACTTTGATATGACAATAACCAAAGAAAAAACAAATTGCTACAGGCAGCAAAAATCTCCATGATACCCCCTCCTTTTCTCCCAAGGTTCAGTTTAGACTGTCTTATATAGCCTAGAACAGGCTCATTACACTCAAGACCATACCAACTACAGGGGTATCAATACAAAACCTTTGTAGCTTAAATATATGACCATTATCCAATTAACTTTCAAAAATCAAAAATAAATAAAATAAACTCATTCAGCAACTTAAACTAAATGCAAACACCATAATACATTTCTCTATGCCTACATTACCAAGGGTTAAGTTCCCTATTTGTAGAAATGGTTTAACCCGACCCAAGAAAAAGGAAAGCTGTGGACCTGCCCCCTCTTTTGAGGAGTCACAGGAACAGGAAATGGTGAGTAGACAGCATGTGGGCATGTGTTTGCAATGTGGGAATAAATACAAATTTGAAATAATAAATAACAAAAATGCGTAACTAAAAACTTGTCTGTGTGGTTAATGAGAAAATCAAAAAGAAACTATAGTAGACATAACATGTTGTGAAGACCACTGATATGTGCACCTATCTGCAATCAACTCCAACAGCATATCTTAAACTTATTATAAATGAGTATTATAGAATAATGAACCTAAGGGACTGCACCATAGTCAACAGAAACACAAAACCCTAAATAACAAATGTGAAGAAGCATAAGTCCACAAACAATTTGTAATGACTACGGCAGTGATGACGACATCTTAGCTCCCGTCATCACAGTCAGCTTCAGTTTCATCGAGCATTGCTCTCTGAGTACAATTAAATCTAGTCACACTAAAACCTCTTCATACTGGAGTACACCACAAATCATCTTTATTTGATTTAAAACTCTCCCTGTTGGGGTATTGATTCGATCCTTCCGTCTCCATAAATAAGCCACATTGCCTGTACGGAGAGGCCAGGAGGTCTGCTCTCCACCTGTGGATGCCAAGGCTGCATGGGATCTAAATGGCATCCATTTGAGTCACTGAAATATTTATAGATGCTCCCAGCCCCGGGGAGAGTGGATTGTGTGTCTAAAACTGGTATAGTAACACTGCAGCTTTGTCTCTATGGACACAGATGGGCGATCGAGTGAATTAATAACGCCATTGACCTTTCCATGGCTCCTATCTATTTAGAGAATCTGATATTTGTTAATGTAATAAAAACTGTGGAAATATAAAGAGGAAATGGAGGGACCATTCAAATAAAAAATATGGTGACAAGCATGTGCCTTGACTTTTTTGTCATTAAAAAACGTTTAAAATATTCAATAAACCATGTATTTCATTGAAAATGACGTAACATGGAATGGTCTGACTCAATAATCTCTCTCAATTTGCACATGAGAAAAAATCAAGTGCTTAAAATACTGGAAATGTCCCCTTCTACTGGTATACCACTTCTTACCACTTAGTAATACTCATTTTGTTTTCCCAGGTTAAGAATTAATATAGCATTTGTGCAAAAAAAGCTAATTGGTGAATGTAAATAATAATAGTATATAAGTGTGTCCCTTTATTATTATATCATATGTTTTTGAACTTTGATTAAAATAAAAATCTGGAAAAGTATTTACAAGATTAAACTACAGAAGAAGAGGCAAATATAGCATGTTAGTGTTGATTTTTCCCACTAAATTGAGTAATAAAAAATGTAGTAATACAATTATTTTTATTTTATTACATTGAATTGAATTAGTGTTTTATGATTTGTCACAATATATTAAATATATATATATTAAATATATATTTAATATATATATATATATATATATATATATATATATATATATATATATATATATTAAATACGATATATTAAATACTTTATCAGCTTTTATAAATACTTTCCGAAAAACTTCGGTCAAACTGCTTCAATTCTATTCATTGTTCTCTAGTATCTTTTCTCATCTTGCTTATATAGTATGCAAAGAAGAAAACCGATTAGGAAAGTCCCTTTTTTCTGTTAGTGTATTTGGCTGTTGGAATTTGTTTCTTCCACGTCACCTGATCTGGTTCAGGTGTGTAAGCTGATCTACTTTCCCACCCTTTATCTTCCTCTACAAGAGAACCCTGCAGATACTCTGCATTTTGCCAGACAAACATCTACATAACGTGTTGAGTTAGGTTTAGAAACATAATCTAAAGGCCTACACATTGCATTTACACAATCTTGTAGACAGAACAAAAAAAAAAAAAAAGTCTTACATTCCTGTAGTTGTTTCGGCCCTATAGTAATCTCTAAGAAAGAATTGTGATGTCCCTCAGGTCTCCGTCTGTGGAGCACAGATGACTCATGACGGTTTAATATGATCACTTAATCACAAACCACTCTCGTTTGGATCCACCTGTGGCTTTAACAACTATTACATAAGACAAGCTATATCATCTTCTCTTCCTGTCTGCCTTCATCTCCACATCCCATTGTAGCAGCTCTCACGGCCTCCTGCTGAGGCAAATGGATGCTGGAAAACTTTATGGCAGTGGAATGGGTCCGGAGTTCCTTTTTGTGATTATTTGAACAAAAGAGCCGTTCACAAATGGCTCAAACGAACCCCTGCATGTTAATTAATTCTGGAGCAGACTGAGTTTTCCACAACCTAAAACTTCCAGAGTTAATCCTGTGTAAACACACTGAGATTATAGAAACTCCTCGATATACCATTTATACACTTCATGCCCTAGTTTCTCTCTCTTAGAAGTGAATTCTGAAAGAAGGATTTATGCAAGTTAATAGTTTGTCTGTTTTTTTTTTTTTTTTTTTGCATGTGTTGTTTTAGCAGCAGAATCATGCAGGAATTAGGCAAATTAGATAATACTACAAACACAGCAAAAAAAATTATCTGTGCTAAACTCAATTTGCACATCAGAATTCCTTGTCTCACATGCTCCTTTAGGTAAATTACCCCTCCTATATGTCAAATTTTCTAATTTATTATACAAATAGATATCCTGTTGTCTAGATCTGGTTCTCATATCCGGCTAAAAGTCCCAAGGGTATTATCAGAATCTGGTAAATGTGCTTTTTCTTTATATGCTCCTTGGGCTTGGAATTAATTGCAAAATGTACTTAATCTACAGTAGATGCACTTCCAACCTTAAGCACTTTTAAATGGCTCTTGCACAATGTTTTAAAGGACACTTGCAATTGTCTCTCTTGATTTGATTTGATTTATTTAATGTTGAATGTGTGAATTGTGGTATTCTTTTTGTGTGAAACTTTATATGCTGACGTCTTGACCAGGTCTCTCTGGAAGAAGAGCTAGCAATATCTCAATGTGATTCTCCTGGTTAAATAAAGGATAATAATAATATTACTAATTAATAATAATAATAATAATAATAATAATAATAATAATAATAATAATAATAACAGGCTTCTTAAAAGGCATTTTCCTCTTTTAAAATCCGCCTCTTATCATTACCATTCAAAAGTTTGGGGATGGTAAGATTTTTTTATTTTTTTGAAAGAAGTCCAAGGCTGCAATTATTTGATACAGTAAAAACAGCAATATTCTGAAATATTATTACAATTTAAAATATCTGTTTTATATTTTAATCTATTTTAACATGTACTGTATTCCTGTGATGCAAAACTGAATTTTCAGCATCATTACTCCAGTCTTCAGTGTCACATGATCCTTCAAAAATCATTCTTATATGATGATTTGATGCTCAAGAAACATTTCTTATTATTATCAATGTTGAAAACAATTGTGCAGCTTAATATTTTTGGGGAATCTGTTACTTATTTATTTATTTTTTTAAGATTATTTAATGAATAGAAAGTTCAAAAGAACAGCAATTGTTTGAAATAGAAATCTTTTAGAACATTATACATGTCTTTACTGTCACTTTTGATCAATATAATGCTTTAGCAATGCCTTGCTAAATAAAAGTATCTGTTTAAAAAACATTGTAGGCTACTGACCCTAAACTTTTGAACGGTATTGTATAAACCATATTTCAACAATAGTTACCTTGCTTAAATAGCAAGGTGTACATACTCTTGGTCGGCTTTCCATGTTTTCACTGTTATGAGGTAGGGGCAGGGGTTAAAGTGGGCCAGAACGGTCCAGAACTGGGTTCCGGCACCTCAGATAAATTAATAAATAAATAGATTCAAATCAAATAAAATAAAATCAATGCATTCAAATCAAATTCAATGATTCTCATCATGCATGAAATCAAAACGTAATATCACCCCCTGGCCCTCCTTCACAAACACGCTTCCCGACGTTATGTTCTCCGTTACGGTTCTGACTTGAGTGTATCACATATGCAGGTCAGAGAAACCCAAACTTTCTTGAGGGATCTTGCCCCCAAACCCCCCTAACTACCTCACATTTGAATGTCTGTGTCTATGAGGGGGTGGTAATGTGGGTGGGGCTGTGGTGAGGTGGTAATGTGACAATTGCTGTTCTAGAGCAAGGTGAAGAAGATGAAGTGCTGTTCAGAAGGTGAAGTGGGCTAATGTCATATTTCCATAATTGTGATTGATTTATTTCTGTTATGGTTGGCAGCCATTTTTGTATGTTAATGTTACATCCAGTCAGGAATGAAACGGAGAGTGAATCCAATTGCAAGCACATTTAATTAAACAAATACAAAAACAGGAAATCCAGGGAACTCAGAACAGGACAGGAGTAACATAAAACAACAACCGACAGCCAACAACTGAAACACAGGGGTTTAAATACACAGACAAACAAGCTAAACAAGATAACAAGGGGGCGTGGTTAATAAGAAACACCTAGGGAGACTAATAAACATGGACGAGGAACACCTGTGGACACTGAGCAACAACAACAAAAGACAAGACATATGGCAGGGTCACATGACAAACAAGGAATCACGTGATATACAAGACACAGCAAAACCCACACGTAACATAGCCCCCCCCCTATGGGCGGCTCCCGACGCCCCTTGAAACAAAAACACTAAAGTTCAGGAGGGTGGTGAAGCGGAGGTGGTCTTGGGGGAGGGTAGGAGGGCCAAGTCCTAACAGGGGAACGGGACCAGGGCAGAGAAGGTTGCGCAGGGGACCAGGGCAGAGATGAGCCCTCGGACGGCCACGGCGGAGAAGACAGTCCATCGGGCGGCCAGGGCGAAGAAGACAGTCCATCGGGCGGCCAGGGCGGAGAAGACAGTCCATCGGGCGGCCAGGGCGGAGAAGACAGTCCATCGGGCGGCCAGGGCGGAGAAGACAGTCCATCGGGCGGCCAGGGCGGAGAAGACAGTCCATCGGGCGGCCAGGGCGGAGAAGACAGTCCATCGGGCGGCCAGGGCGGAGAAGACAGTCCATCGGGCGGCCAGGGCGGCGAAGACCCTTCGGGCGGCCAGGGCGGCGCAGACACCGGCTCAGGAACAGCAGACAACACACACACTGACTCTGGCTCAGGAACAGACAACACAGACTCTGGCTCGGGAACAGACAACACACTCACTGGTTCGGGAATAGACAACACACCCACTGGCTCGGGAACGGACAACACACACACTGGCTCGGGAACGGACAACACACACACTGGCTCGGGAACAGACAACACACACAGTGGCTCGTGCTCAGGAATAGACAACACACACACTGGCTCGGGAACGGACAACACACACACTGGCTCGTGCTCAGGAATAGACAACACACACACTGGCTCGGGAACGGACAACACACACACTGGCTCGGGAACGGACAACACACAGAATGGCTCGGGAACAGACAACACACAGAATGGCTCGGGAACAGACAACACACACTGGCTCTGGCTCGGGAACAGACAACACACACACTGGCTCTGGCTCGGGAACAGACAAGACACACACTGGCTCTGGCTCGGGAACAGACAACACACACAGTGGCTCGTGCTCAGGAATAGACAACACACACACTGGCTCCGGAACGGACAACACACACACTGGCTCGTGCTCAGGAATAGACAACACACACACTGGCTCGGGAACGGACAACACACACACTGGCTCGGGAACGGACAACACACACACTGGCTCGGGAACTGACAACACACAGAATGGCTCGGGAACAGACAACACACACACTGGCTCTGGCTCGGGAACAGACAACACACACACTGGCTCTGGCTCGGGAACAGACAACACACACACTGGCTCTGGCTCGGGAACAGACAACACACACACGGGCTCGGGAACAGACACTGGCTCCGGTTCTGGAACAGACACCAGAACAGAAACAGCCACAAGGAGAGACGTAAACACAGAAACAAACATAGAGCGATCAGGTTCAGGCGTGACTTGAACAGTCTCTGGATCGGCAGACGTGACTTGAACAGTCTCTGGATCGGCAGACGTGACTTGAACAGTCTCTGGATCGGCAGACGTGACTTGAACAGTCTCTGGATCGGCAGACGTGACTTGAACAGTCTCTGGATCGGCAGACGTGACTTGAACAGTCTCTGGATCGGCAGACGTGACTTGAACAGTCTCTGGATCGGCAGACGTTACTTGAACAGTCTCTGGATCGGCAGACGTGACTTGAACAGTCTCTGGATCGGCAGACGTGACTTGAACAGTCTCTGGATCGGCAGACGTGACTTGAACAGTCTCTGGATCGGCAGACGTGACTTGAACAGTCTCTGGATCGGCAGACGTGACTTGAACAGTCTCTGGATCGGCAGACGTGACTTGAACAGTCTCTGGATCGGCAGACGTGACTTGAACAGTCTCTGGATCGGCAGACGTGACTTGAACAGTCTCTGGATCGGCAGACGTGACTTGAACAGTCTCTGGATCGGTAGAAGAAAGCTCAGGGCTGGACGGGACCAGCGGCGAGGGCTCTGAGCTGGGCGGGACCAGCGGCGAGGAGGACTGAGCGCTGGGCAGGACCAACGGCGAAGAAGACTGAGCGCTGGGCAGGGCCAGTGGCGAAGAGGGTCTTGAGCTGGGCAGGACCAGCGGCGAAGAGGGCCTTGAGCTGGGCAGGACCAGCGGCGAAGAGGACTGAGCGCTGGGCAGAACCAGCGGCGAAGAAGACTGAGCGCTGGGCAGGGCCAGCGGCGAAGAGGGTCTTGAGCTGGGCAGGACCAGCGGCGAAGAGGGCCTTGAGCTGGGCAGGACCAGCGGCGAAGAGGACTGAGCGCTGGGCAGGACCAGCGGCGAAGAGGGCCTTGAGCTGGGCAGCACCAGCGGCGAAGAGGACTGAGCGCTGGGCAGGACCAGCGGCGAAGAGGGCCTTGTGCTGGGCAGGACCAGCGGCGAAGAGGGCCTCGGCTCTGGCTTGACGTGGTTGACGTGAAGCTCTGGCTGGACGTGGCTGACGTGAAGCTCTGGCTGGACGTGGCTGACGTGAAGCTCTGGCTGGACGTGGCTGACGTGAAGCTCTGGCTGGACGTGGCTGACGTGAAGCTCTGGCTGGACGTGGCTGACGTGAAGCTCTGGCTGGACGTGGCTGACGTGAAGCTCTGGCTGGACGTGGCTGACGTGAAGCTCTGGCTGGACGTGGCTGACGTGAAGCTCTGGCTGGACGTGGCTGACGTGAAGCTCTGGCTGGACGCGGCTGACGTGAAGCTCTGGCTGGACGCGGCTGACGTGAAGCTCTGGCTGGATGTGGCTGACGTGAAGCGCAGAGCTTATCCGAAGGGCAATATCAATGTACTGCTCTAAAGTCCATTGAGGGGTGTTGTCCGGCATAAGGTACTCTAGGAGGTCCGTAAGGCCATAACGGAACATATCTTTCAAGACATTATCATCAACGTCCACCCCATCACAAAGTCCACAAAACTCCTCCACATATTTCCCAATAGGGCGGTCACCTTGGCTGAGGCGAAAGAGACTGGCTGCTGGATACATCTTGGGTCGGTTGTTCTGTTACATCCAGTCAGGAATGAAACGGAGAGTGAATCCAATTGCAAGCACATTTAATTAAACAAATACAAAAACAGGAAATCCAGGGAACTCAGAACAGGACAGGAGTAACATAAAACAACAACCGACTGCCAACAACTGAAACACAGGGGTTTAAATACACAGACAAACAAGCTAAACAAGATAACAAGGGGGCGTGGTTAATAAGAAACACCTAGGGAGACTAATAAACATGGACGAGGAACACCTGTGGACACTGAGCAACAACAACAAAAGACAAGACATATGGCAGGGTCACATGACAAACAAGGAATCACGTGATATACAAGACACAGCAAAACCCACACGTAACAGTTAAATTTGAGTCCAGTTTTGGACTTCCCATTTAAATTTACATTGTGAAAAACAAGGTTGTGTTCCATATTGTGGTGTTCAGCAATTTTAACATGGTATCGTCATCATATCAGTGTAGATGTAGATATAGATGGACCAAAATAAAACCATTAACATATCAAGTAAATAAGTATTGTGATATTGTTGCCACAGTGACTCTCTTGTCCCAAAAAGTATTGCTTTACCACGATATTCAATGTTGTCCGGTTTTTCCCTGTTGCACCTACACAAAATCGGAGGGTTCCACCGCCTGCCAAATACCACTTTAACCACTGGGTAGGGGGCGCTATTACGTATCTTCTGAAAAAGTTCCTCTCCTGATCAAAACACAGGTGAAGAAGAAGCAGAAACAAGCGATACAAGCAGATGCAAATGTAAAATAAATAGCGCAATCATTAACATTAAACACCATATAAATCAAAACTGCCTAATGTTACTGAATGAAATGTTGACCCAGGACGAGCTATAGGACTGTGAAGCTTTGTGGGTGTTAATGGACTCGATCTAACGCTAAGGGAACATCTATCGCCACCATAGCGAGAAGTGCCTGTCCAGTGTGAAATCAGGGCGAGCAGCACTAGGACGAGAGCACTCGGGACCCTGGTGTAGAGTCTAAGTCCAGAGAATAGAACCTAACGAATGTGTGAGGTGAGGACCAGCCCGCCGCATCACAAACATCTTGAAGAGGTACTTCTGACAATAAGGCCTTAGAGGCCGCCATACTCCTAGTTGAGTGAGACCGAACGGCCATTGGTGAAGGCTGTCCGGTCGACTCATAAGCAAGTGAGATGGCCTCGACCACCCACTTGCTCATCTTTTGCTTAGATCCAGGGGACTCCTTGTTAGGGGGTCCAAAGCAGACAAATAACTGTTCGGTTTTACGCAACAGGGCAACTCTGTGGACGTAAGCATCCAACGCACTCACTGGGCATAGAAAATTGTGCCTTTCCTGGTCCGCATCCTGGAACGGAGGAGGACAGAAGGCCTGCAGCACTATAGATTGGGCCACATTAGTGGGGACCTTAGGAACATAACCTGGTCTAGGATGAATGAACGCTTTAACCATTCCAGGTGCAAATTCCAAGCACGAGGGTGCAACCGACAGAGCCTGAAGATCTCCTATTCTTTTAAGGGAAGAAACAGCGAGGAGGAACAGAGTTTTTAAAGTAAGAAAACTAGCTTGAACCTCCTCCAGGGGCTCGAAGGGAGCCTGGGAAAGGCCTAGGAGGACAATAGCCAGGTCCCAAGTCGGTACCCTAGTGCGTACAGCAGGCCTCAGCCTCAACGTGCCACATAGAAAACGATATACCAGAGGGTCTTTACCCACAGACATTCCCCCCAAAGGAATGTGCTAAGCACCTAAGACCGATCCTACAGAAACTCCAGCACTGTACCAACCGGCAGTTAACTGGGTTCAGCTGATGGTCACTGCACCATGAAGTGAAAACCTTCCACTTCAGGCATACATTTTCCTCGTGGAGGGAGCTCTGGATTGTAGAATGGCCTCCACAACCTCGATTTAGAGACCTGACCCTGTGAGCTGGGCCCCCTCAGAGGCCAAGCCCACAGGTTCCACAGTTTGAGACGAGGGTGAAATATAGAGCCCTCTGCTTGGGACAGAGAGTCTCTCCTGACGGGAAGCTCCATAGGAGGCCCGTAGAGGAGACACAATAGATCTGGGAACCGTACTCTGCCCGGCCACCGCGGGGCTAAAAGAAGTAGGCGCAGATGGTCCCTGCGAACTCTCTCCAGAACTCCCGGGAGCAAAGCGATCGTGGGAAAAGCATACAAACGCAGCCTCGGCCACGTCTGTACCAAAACATCCAGTCTGAGAGGAGCTGGATGCGTGAGGGAGAACCAGAGTGGACAGGGAGAGAAGTCTCTCGAGACGCAAACAGATCCATTTGAGTCTGGTCGAACTCCCTAAATATCTGTTCCACCACCTCAGGGTGTAACATCTAATCCCCGGGCCTCAGCCCCTATCTCAACAGGATGTCTGCTCCTAGATGACTTATATAGGTGACCACCGATGTGCTGTCTGTGTGGACCCACACATGGTGGCCCCTGAGGTCTGGTAGGCCCTAAGTTGAGCGTCCTTCCAGGATCGCTAGCCAGCCCGGGAGGGAGGCATCTGTCGTTAGCATCCCGCGACGACAAGAAGCTCTCAACATGGGGACCTGGGACAGGAACCAAGGTTTCTTCCACATAACCAGGGCACGTAGGCATCACCGCGTAACCATGATCATGCAAAAGGGGTTGCCCCTCGGGGAAAACCCTTACACTGAACTGAGCGTCCTTCCAGGATCGTTCCCCCAGCCCGTGAAGGAGAAATCTGTCGTTAGCATCCTGCAACGACAAGAAGCTCTCAACACAGGGACCTAGGAGAGGAACCAAGGTTTCTTCCACATAACCAGGGCACGTAGACATCACCACGTAACCCTGATCATGCGAAAGAGGTTGCCCCTCGGGGAAAACCCTTTGGTCCTGAGCCACCACTGCGAAGGTCTCATGTACAGCAGGCCAAACGGTATCATGCTGGACACTGCTGCCATCAAACCCAACAGTCTCTGAAACTGTTTCACAGTTAGTGACTGGTCTAGCATTATTCTTTCCACAGCTGACAGGATGAACTCTATGCATGTCGGAGACAGGCGCGCCCGCATCAACATAGAATTCCACACTACCCCTAGAAAAGTGGTCCTCTGTAATGGAGAACGTACACTCTTCTTGGCGTTTAGCCGTAACCCCAGTTCTTTCATGTGGGTGAGAACGACATCTCGATGCCGAACCGCCAACAGATGCGACTGAGCTAGAATCGACAAATCGTCTATGTAGTTCATCATGCGAATACCCTGAGGACGCAGTGGCTCCAGAGCTGCATCTACGCATTACGTGAAAGTGTGGGGTGATAGTGCTAGGTCGAACGGAAGAACTCGATATTGGTATGCTTTGCCCCCCAAAGTAAATCTCAGGAACTTCCCATGATATAGGAGGATGGAAAAGTGGAAGTATGCGTCCTTGAGATCTTTCGTGACAGACCAGTCCTCGGAGCTGATCTGTGGCACGATTTGTCTCAACATTTTGAACCTTAGTTACATGATGGAAACGTACAGAACTATTAAAATCAAAATGGGACGCAACCCCCCATCCTTCTCTGGAACGATGAAATACCGGCTGAAAAACCCGGTGTCCCTGCTGGAGGGAGGTACATATTCTATGGCCCCTATGTCCAACAGGATTTTCACTTCTTGTTCCATTACCAAAACCTGCTCGGGGCTCACCACGGTGGGATGAAAGACCCTTATGGTCTGCAGGACCTAATGAGAAATATTTGGCAGTAGCTTCACGCTGCCAAGAATTCTAGTAAAGGTACCAGCCTCTCGAGACTGGTTTCTGCATTCAGTTTTTGTTGAGCAATCAGCCCATCGCCCTGTAACGGCAAACCGGCAGGGAACGACTGAACTGACTGCTCTAGGACCCTCCTCAGAGGGGGAGGGCATCCCAGGGCCACTACGTTTCTGGGTGGCACATGAGATATGTGCTCGCTGGAGACCGCTGCGCCCTGTAACACACGAGGTGGCAGGGTTAGCATAACGGTCCCCCGAGGGCACCGTAAAAAGAGGTGTTAACCGCTCTGCTTCAGTGGGGAACTGCCCTTGATGGCCTGCACCCTCGGACGTCAGGCCTTTTCTTTGCAGCTTTCTTGGAAATAATGACGGCCCTCAGATCCGTCTTACCCCTTGAAGGCTGCTGTTGAGCACGCTTTCCGTGTCCCCAGTCTTTTTGTGGGGGAACACGGGAAGCCATGCTCTGTTTTTGTGTGGCACAGTTTTTAAAAGTTTGGGGCTGCTCCCGCTCAGCAACCCCAGAGACATGTGTCTGGCGAGGGTTGAAGTTTTTGGAAGGCAGCCGTTTCTTGTATGGCTGACTCCTGAACCCTCTCGATGACCGTGTTCACTGCGTCACCAAAGAGGCCAGATAAAGAGATAGGAAAATCCATAAAAATATTTTCTCATTTTCTTTAATAGGTTTTCACCAGGGCTGGCATAGAACGGCCGATAGAAATAGCCGTCTCCTTGGCGACCCTGAGAGACAAATCTGTGGCTCGACGCAGTTCGCAAACTGCGTTCGGGCAAATAGCCCCGCCCTCATTAATGTCTCCTAACATTTCAGCCTCCAGCAGCGACATTGTGTGAAGACATGCTGCAGCCTGACCAGCTACTGAATAAGCCTTACCCACCAAAGCTGAAGTTAATCTAACTGGTTTGGTGGGTAATAATGTGGCTTTAAGGGAAGATGCAGATTCAGGGGAGAGATAGCTCGCAAGCATCTCTTCCACCTTCTTTATATTGTGAAATAGAAGAGTAGCATAATGATTGTGCACTGTACATTCTATATGACACAGGTTTTGTCCACGATCTCGACACCTCAGTGTGGAGATCGGGAAAAAACGGAAGGCTCAGGCGTTGAGATTGTGAATGAGAGGACAGGAAGCGTTCGTCTAGTTTGCTTTTTAAACGAACGTCCTGCTTATCTTCCGGCCAATCGATATGTATTCTTTGGACCGCTTTTGTTACAACCTCAACAAGCTCCTCAAAAACATGAGACTGAGGTGGTGAATCCTCAGTATCACGAGCATAAACACTAACAACATCCAGTCCATCGGAACTGGATAGCTGTAGTGTTTGTGCCTGTATCGGGGTGGAAGAAACCGCAGCGCGTGCTTCCGAACACTGATACGAGGCATTAGATCTGTCAGGTGAAGTCAGAGATAAGGCAGAGCCCGTCTCTAACCCCGCTGACAGATCCATTCGCGAACCCCAAGTCTGAAGTCTTCGCTGTGCCTCGGCAGCAGCGGGACCTGAGCCTTGGGGAACGCGAGCCTGGGCGTCCTCGTTTAAAAAATGCCAGGCGGGATCGGAGTGTCCCCAAGGGAAACACAATACAGTGCTCAAAGTCAGCACCCTCGAGCGCTGACCGTGCATGCTTCTCTCCAAAATAAACAACACATAAAGTGTGTGTGTCCCCACCCGTTAAATAACGGGGGCAGGGGAGCACACACACTCTAAACTGCTGCTTGCTCGCTATAGTCTTATATATATATATATATATACCAATAGGTATATACCAAATAACAAGGACAATTTCACATAGAGCGCTTGTGAAGACACAAAAGCTGTCGCGGCTGGGTTTTGAACCGGCTTTATACTTCCTGGTTCATGACGTCACCCGCTTCTGACGTCCCTTCACGCCATTGGACTGATTTTACATGAGCTTCAATACATCAACATGCAAAGCGTCCCCTTAGCGTCAATCGACGCAACGCGAGTTCCCTTGAAAGGGAATACATTTTTCTCAGCTTTTTTCTCAAAATGTTACTTTTTTATAAAACTTAAACACATTCGAATGTTGATAAAAGTAATGCATGAATCGATGAAATTATGCTGGCGGTGGCTGGAAACTTAAAAAAAAAAAACTCTGGTGTTGAAAGTGTTAAAAGCTATATAGTTAACTGATCATGTCAGAAACACACATCAGAATACGACTTATTTCAGGGGATTCTAAAATTTAACAATGAAGTTACCCATATAACGTTAGATGTGCGTTCCATCCATTGTTTTCACATTCGGCAAGCACCTGAGGCCTGTTTCAGAAAGGAGGTTAAGTGAAAACTCTGAGTATGTTAACCCTGAGATGAGGGAAACTATGAGTTTTCTTTTTCAGAAGGGGAGGTAAGTCAAACCTGAGAAAGCAGGGTAAGTCAAGCCCGTTTCTGAAAGAGAGGTAACTTATACTTCGAGTCAGTTACCATGGTAACTTACTCTGTGAACCTAACCTGGTCGGGAGCAGGTTTTCTTCAGTAAACCCAGAGTTTATTTCGGTCTCCTCCCCTTTTTTAAAGAGGAAGCGGTGTTTAAACACCTCATTCATTCTTTCGGTACATTTTTTCATTGCTGTTTTTTCCCCCAATTTTTTTTATAAGATGAAGTCTATATAACTTCTTAACTGGCAACTGAAAATACAGTAGATTACATCATGTAGTTCTAAACAAATTCTACAGAATTAAACTGTGGCATTCACTGAAAATCACTGAACTATGTTCATCTGTGCACCAGAAGTTGATGGACCTTCCTCCTACTGTTCTTCCACACTCTGGGGGACGGGGGAGAGATAAGAATATCCGTTTATACTTAGATATAAACTTAGATTCTATAGGCTACTACACATAAATAATGTGAAGAAATGTGAATGTGTAGATTGTTTGATGTGTAAACACATAATATTACTTTTTGCTCTGTAGGCCTCTCTGTGGCGTCAGAAACTGTTTCTTCATCCCCATCGTCGTGTGAAGATGAGCATTTGGTTGAGCACACTTTATAATACTATTTGTCTTAATTTCTGGTGTATTGAGTAGGCTACTTACAACTGTATGGGGTTCTGTTTGGACAGGAGGCTCCAAAAGACAGATATTACCATCAGAATATGTTGGGATCGTCAAAAAACCCAACCCAAAGTAAAATATATGGAAATATCAAAAACAGCCTATATAAAAAATAACACATATGTAGACCTCTTACATTTTATGAAGGCACTTGAATCTTCGGGAGTGACTGGCTCTGATGAAGTCCCTCCAGGAATTCCCTCAGCCATTGGCCTTCCAGCATTCAGGCTCAGGGCCATCTCCATCTCCTCTTCATCTCCATCTCCTCTGCATCTCCATCTCCTCTGCATCTCCATCTTAATATCCTCTGCATCTCCATCTCTATCTCCATCTTTTCGAGCCTCTTCCTTCTTTCTGTTGGCTGAGTAGAAGCCAAATGAGAATGAACATGTAATTGTGTTAATTAGACCTATGTCAAAAATGCTGCTGCACTGCTAGACACTGGATGCTATTTAGTTATTTAATATGTCAAATGTTTGTAAAGTCAGGTAGCCTACATCCATGATATGCTCAAGCCTTACCTGATTGAATAATGTTTTTATATTTCATTTTCAGCTGCTGCCATGCTCTTTTAATGCCTGCAGGATTAGATTAATGTAATAATTACTATCTCTAGAAAGTATTGGTCTACTTATTACTAATTACTTTATAAATCCCATATCAACCTCAACCACTTGAACAATACAAAAAGAGACAATAAACTACACTTTTAATGCTTTCAAATTAACAATATACAATTGCATGAATTATTCTTGAATTGATCAAAGTGTAGAGAGAGATGGTTACATTTAAAAATATACCTTTTAAAAATGTTATGTTAAATCCACTATTGTTTTATACAGAATTGTTCTAGTCTATGCAGTATTTAATGCAAGGACAACGTATTTTACTTTATATAACAGAAGAATTAAGAGTAATCCCGTTAATTAAATTACAGTATTTAGAATACTTGCTAATTACACCCAACACTGTATAACAGTAAATTAAATGTAAACTTACGCATTGATTCGAGAAACTATTTTCTCCCAAACTAACTCTCTCGATTGCCGCTGCTGCCCTGTTGCCTAAAAAAAAATGTTTGCGTACTGCTGGTGAGAAATATGCAGACCTCTTTTTGTCTGGCGCTGTTACCATGGTGACTCATAATATCTGTGCTCCATTGATAATGGCTTTTTATAGTTGTGGTGCACCCGCTTAACTCAGAGTCAGTCAACTTAGAGTTGATTGAACTTACTAATTTCAGCTGTTCTGAAACCGAAAACTCAAGAGTTTCCCATCTCAGGGTAAGTCAACTCAGAGTTCAAGTTTTAACTCAGAGTTGGTTGAAGCTCCTTATTGAAACAGGCCCCTGATATGCTCTAAATGCATTGTTTTCATTGAGACTCTTCTCCCTCCCTCCCTCCCTCCCTGACACTTAGAGAGATGGCCAGCTGTTGAATTCATCAGAATGAAATGTTTTTTCCCCCAACTTTGTTTTTTTTTCTTTTTCATGCTTGTGAAGGTGACTGGGTAATCGGCTGACTACATACTGCCGGTCGGTCAGTTGTTCAGTCTGTCGTCCGCCTGTTCATTTATTTTAGATGCCAATAATTCCAGGCGGCTCCTACAGAACTACTCTCAAATTAGATGTCAAACAGTATCATGACATCTAAATAAAATGGCTTTTTAAGAGCAGACTTCTCTGAAACACCAGTAATTGCTGTATCCCTCTAGCACCCATCTATAATTTTGATTCTGCATTGAGACATATAATTTATTTGTCTAAAATACCAAATTCAGTTGTAATGTTCAGGTAGTTCTCCATCGCATTGTCAGAACAAATCTCTGTGTCTGAGCACTAAACGTGTCTGACTACTCTTTTTAAGGAGAAAATCATTTTCTCATAGAGTCAGGAATGTTATTTCAGTTTAATATAATTTAAGTTGAAATTATTGTACTAAAAACTTAAGGCAGCAACTTTTCTTCTTTTTTTTTTTTACAGTGTACTCTATGATTTTTGTTCTACCTGCGGAATACAAAAGATGATATTAGAAGAATGTAGCTGTCTTTGTCCATACAATAAAAGTAAGCGGTGTTCAAAAGTTTAGCACTCCAAAAAGGACATAAAGGTACCTTAAACTAATCCGTATTCAGTGAGTCTTGTATATATAATGAATGGAGCGAAATTTAAGTGGTTATCCTGTTTTGTACCTTTAACCCTTTCACACGTACGATCACACCGGTGTGATCAGTCTTGGCTAGTCCCTGGAGTATCCACCTTTTTCCTGGTTAGCGAATTTACCCATGATTCATAGCGGGTTTGAACCGGAAGCCGGTTGTCCTTTTCCGGTTCGAAGCTTTATGAAGATTAAGCGCCGCTTGCTCAGAACGTCGCAGTGATGTGCTGGTTAGAAAATATGTGAAATAAGTAGGACTGCCCCTACCCGTGCACGACTGAAGTTGGGTTGGAAGTTATGTATACTATATGGAAGAGAATGCTAAACCATAATGAGCGTTTTCGTAATATAGGCTATTCTGCATCTCAACGCACGCATAGCCTAAGCTTGCCACAAAAAAACTCGGCAAAAGTAATGATTATGCATAAAACATTTGAATTGTTTATTAATAAGTGTTTTCTGTAAGTGTCGACTGCAAAGATAAATTTGATGATACTGACTCGCCATCTTCGCAGTAGTGAACGCGCCTATAGAGAGAAATGGACACTTCATACGAATTAACCTATACATAAGCAGAGAGCAGCCCATTTCTGCTCGTTTTTAATTATTTTGTTTAAAACTACACATTTCAAGCTTTCTATAGATATACTTATCATGTATGTGAGGCAAGTAACTTATACGCTGCGTTTCGTTTATTAATGAGACGCGCTCCAGTTCACGCGCCCGCGCCTCTGTGTCCTGTATATCTACTATTTGTGCTTATTATTTAATATTCCAGGCAATTTGTTGATAAAACATTGATAAAAATGAAGATACAATTTATACTAAACGAAATTTACTTTAAAGAAAGGCTTTCTACAAAACAAAACTTGATAAGTGGTCAAAATCATGTCTGAGCCATTCCAAATGTTTTCCGATATATTGGGCATCTTATGATCATATCTGACTCATCTTATGCGGTTCCCTTTTCATATAATCAACATAGATGAAATAAATTTAAAAAAAAAAAACATTATATTGTGAAACTTAAATATAAAACGTATGTTTAGTTATTTTTTGTTTAACTTATATTTAAGCGTGCGATTCTCGAATATTAATTGCACAATACCCATCGATCTTCGAATATTATTTTTGCTTGAAATGCCCATCCCTACTGGTAACGTATTACAAATTTTTTGTTGGATGCTTCAGTTTTAGCGCAGCTAACCAAAAACGTCTACTCTCTGGTATTGAATGTAGCTGACACGAACCGGACATAGGCATTCTCTCCTTTTTATCTTATGCTCAAAGCACCCAGTTTCTAAAAAGTTTTTTATCTTCTTTGAATTGTTAAAACAACCAACAACAGCACATGTAGAGCCTGAACTCATTCTCTCACTGCTAATACAGTACGAACCGGAAGTAGGCAACCGGAGTCGTCGTCATGGCGGCGCCCATTGTTTAGAGCAGAATAAGGTGGATACGATCATAGATATCATATAGAGACTAGATGCCCTATTGGCCGCTCAGGCGCAAGAAATGCGGCCGCCATCTTAAACCGGTCATACTCCTATTTGCGTTGCATAGCAGCAGTAGATGCCAGAGCACTGTGCAGCATATTCCTGCTCAAATCGGCGGACCATCACTCGGTGATTACTTTACACAAGTAAGATTTAACAATTAACATTACCGTACTATTGGTTGTATTTTGTGAACAAAATATTCAATGAGTCCTGTATCGTAGCTACGTGTATGACCTTTGCAGCAAAAAAACCTGCGTAAAAAAAAATGTTCGGTATACAGTGAGATATGATTAATTAAATGCGCTGGCAGTTCATTGCACACTGAGCGGAGCGGGTGACCGGTTTAAGATGGCGCCCCCACGGCTCGTCCGCGCCAATAGGCAGTAGCGGTTGATAGGGCGTCTATCTATATGATGTCTATGGATACGATCACACCGGTGTGATTAGAACGGTCAGTGCATCACGTGATCAACTGCTAAATTCAAACGTGCTTTTGTGCGTTTGCTGGCTGAGCCAGAGAAGGACACACTCAGTGCTGTCATATATCACAACTATTGAGTGTTTTCAACCACATAATGTTTATTTTAGGTTTCAGACATTTAAATACAAACAAGTACTAGCAAAACAATGATTTTGAGTTTGTAAAATACACACGTGATGTCTATGGAAGCAGCAATAATAATCCTTTACATTATAATAAGACGACACGTTTTATTCATATCAGATACACATTGTGTAAGTAGCTTTACATTTGACCCTATTCTTCTCCCAGTTCACCGGCCACTTACTTTCATGCATTTCGTGAGAAGTGGAGGAATTGACGTGTAAATCCAACAGATCCGATTCTCTGAACTGTGAAACAAACTAACATGGCGCCGCCCATCGCGCATACAGCTCAACTAACGCGATCGTTCGTTATAAAGGTGTTTAAACATCAAAACACATCCACTTGCACATATTTGACAATCGGAATATCAGTGTTTCATGCTATAGCTAATACATTTGTGAATATTTTTAATAAAAAAGGGAAAATTACATAAAAGCAGATCATTCATTCAGCACTGTGTTGTGGTTGCGCTGTGTCAGGTGACAAGCAATGACGCGTCACCATGGAAACATTAAAGTGACAAGTTCTAAATAACGGTCGCCTTGAAAAACTCAAGCTGGGGGGTCAGTTAGAATATTTTAAACTTATGTGTGAAAGGGTTAATGTCTAAAGCCCACACTGATGTTCATGGTGTGAAGGAAGAGTATCGTGTAGCTTGTTTAATTATTTCAATCAGGTCCATTAAGCTTCATCAGAACAAGCACACATTATATTTAACGGCGCTCACAGTCTGCAGTCATTATCGGCCTGTTGGACACGGACGGTTTGTTCCATCTTTCTTCTCTTATTTCTGTTTCTCCGAGGCAGATCATTATTACCGGAATATGACATGGTGCGCTTTGACGTCTTCCGAGGATTTCAGAGAACCTGCCTCTTGTAAGTCCATGAAGAGAATAAAGAACACTGATTATACACTCTACGGGGGATGATGTAATGATAGGCCATCAAACTGGGACAATGGGATCATGATTAGCCTTCCGATTAAGGCAATTGAAATTTTAATAAAGTTACGTCTCTCTTGACAGGTGACCGTTTTGAAAGAGGCCACGCTGATGGGTTTAATTAACGTGGTCGTTACATTTGTACAAGTTATTTTTGTTAAAACAAAACAGGAAAATAGCAAAGGAAAAAAAAATAAGAAAGAAAGGAAACTATTTTGGGTTTTACTTCAGTAACCGACCTTATCTCTGTTCCATCCTCCATATTGGAGATAAGGTGTATCATATTCCCCCTCTGGATTTGTAAGTTTGTGTGTGTCTTTTTGCCCCTGCACACCTTTTATGAATAACTCAGTTTCCTTTGAAGGGAGTTAAACACTCAATCACCCATTTTGGGGGTGGAATAGACATATAATATGTTTTAGTTTTAAAGGTCACAGGTTGAGGACTTATCTCAATGGAAGTCTGTGCCATGTTGAAAGCCCTGACAGCTGATTGGTCAACTGAAAGGCTGTTTCAGTTGTTTTGAAGAGTGCCTTTTGTCTTCAGATAACAGGGAATATTTAAAGCCAGCCGAGAGATTTTGCTTTGGGCGCTTTTACCTCTCAAATGGTGTAGCATATTTCTGTAATTGGCCAATCTCTCTAAAACAAAAGGCTCTCTGTGAGTACTTTGACTTTTGAGAGGATATTATCTATGTCAGACTATTGGTGTTTATTACAGGGACATTGTGTAGGAATTTCTCCCATCTAGCAGTGAAATTTTATTTTGCATTCAAACGAATTGTGCTCTCCAGTGCCTCGCTTTTTTAAACGCGTGTTACATCTACGGTAGCTGTTATGTACAAAAAAGCTATGACAGGATGTCTTCTAACAGCACTTCGTCGAGTTTTCCTTCGGGTGAACAGGTTTGTTATTTCAAACAAACTGCAGCTTGACTCAACGAACAAACGAATGTTACAGTATGAATAATAACAGTGCAATGCAGCATTTTAAACTTGCCGGGGTAGTGAAGGGCCTCTCACTGCTCTGCTCCTCCGTTTCTGCTGCTTTCAGTTACGTGACGCTGGCTCTGAACGAAAACGCTTTGTGGAAACGCGTTGGCCTAGTACTTTTTGACCCTCTCTGCTAATATAATTTTCCAAGATGGCGAAACGACATGGAAGCCTCCATGGACCTACCCGTCACATAAAGATAATAAATTATTTGTTTACGAGGATAAGTCAGATAATTGGCAGAGGTATTTGTACACCATTGAGGACATAATTATGAATAAAAATATTGATTTTAGATAATAAAATATGTAAAAAACTACACATAGTCCCTTTAATAAAGTTTAGCTGTAATGGCTGTTTACAATTGAGATATTTGTGGATTTTACATTGAGAAATGTGGTTTGCAGCATTGGTTGATTTTAACCACAGCATTTCCTTAAAACATCATTCTTACAGTAACATGCTGTGTATAGCAACTGAAATGACGTAATGCGGGACAAATAGGTTATCTCTGGCTGAGATTAAAGCTGTCAAGATGACTTTACTTTATACAAAGTTCTATTGTACTACCATAAAATGGTTGAAAATACGACCCTGATGAAACAATGTGGGACATTCTTGAAGATTAATTAGTTAATTATAATAATTGTTTATTTATATAGTACTTTTACAAGGCACAAGGACACATAACAAAAAGATATACAAGCATATTCAAAAAAAAAAAAGAGAGAAAAATAACCCTGGATACCAGAGCAAGACAACAAGAAAAAGGACATTCAAAACCACATGCCGAGTTCTGTAAATTGCATTCCTACAACAGTTCAATAAATAGTAAGTTAATATTGAGAAACATAAATTTTAGACACAATATGGCTAGTTATTTGGTATATTTTTACTCTTGAACTTTGGCTTGACAGTCACATTAGAGGATGAGACTGTTGTTTATTGTAAGATTTCGTTAAATCGGTTTATAAATGTTACTTTTTACAGATTATGCTGTTTAATAAAAAGTGTATGAGGGGGACTTAGCTTAGCATTGTAGTCAATATGAGCTGACATTTGGGTAAAATCAATGTGCAGCACAGCTGGGTTGAAACTTTCCTGGGTTAGTTTATCAACCCAACATGTTGCCATTGTACAGTTTTTAGTCCAATTAGACGAAGATAGGCAAATTAGTTCAAAAATAGCAGCTTGGTTTACTAAATAAAGCAAAACAGATATCCACATGGGTGCAAACAGAACAAAACAGCGCAAACAATACCAGACAATGAACTAAGGGACTTAGTGACAATGATGTACTTTGTATTTTTTTCACATACAGACAACGACGTTGTAAAAAAGATCCCCATTCACACATATCCGCAGAAAAGACTAAAAAGATGTATTATTCATGTTTGGAACGGAACAGATGACAGAAGATGCAAGTGCGAGAAATGAGGTTTATTGATGAGAACAGGAAGATGGTCAGATGAGTGAAGTAACAGGCACAGTCTCTGTGGTAGCACAGGGAGCAGATGGACAACCCAATAGTCAGAGGAATGAAGGGAAACGAACAGTAATCCTCCGGAGGATGGCAGTCAGACAGAAACCGGTGAGTAAGTCCAACGGATACAGGTAGCACACGATGAAGACCAAACACAGCATGGGGAAACATCCAACAACGATCTGACAAACACAAGACGAAAGACCATGAGCATAAATAGAGGCCGCTGATCAGAATCCGCTGGCACTGATGATCATCAGCGACCACGCCCACACACCCAAACACCCACAGTGCGAGAAAGAGTCAGTGAATTAATGAACCGTGACAATGTTAGGCCAGTAGTTGTCAATGTCACTTTGTAAAGATACAAACGCGGCTATAACTGAACACGTAATATACATGTGCACAGCGTTACCGTTTTCACAAATTCGCGTTTTTGTTGTTTACATGTAGACGGTAACTGTATCGTTTTCAAAAGCTTGCACTTTGAAACATGTTTTCAAAAGTTTGCACTTTCAGGCCCCCAAAACGCCGTTCTAGTGAAAATGAATGGCCAAAACGCATAAAAAGGTTTTTTTGTTTTTTGATGAAAATAGTGTCATGTAAACAGCCTCTTAAACACACAAGGATGATAAACTCAAATACGAACATATGTGCTAATTAATCAAAACCAACAAGGAGCAGGAAAATGAAACAAAGAAAACAGGTAACAAGAAACAAACTAAAAGTCCCATGAAAACGTCTACGGTTACGTATGTAACCCTCGTTCCCTGAGTAGGGAACGGAGACGTTACGTCGGATGACGACGAATGGGGTTTCGCTTAGAAAGCCTATCAACTTCGAGTATTACAAAACGAGCCAATGGCAAAGAAATGCCATGGGTCTGCGGAATTTGCATGGCGTAACTCCGCCCCACCTCGTGGGTATAAAAGGAGGAAGCCGGCAGCAAGCAGATATGTTTCTTCGCTGAGGAGCCAAGACTGAGCTCAGGCGATCCCCGCGGTACAGCGGAAAGTGGCAGGCAGACGTAACGTCTCCGTTCCCTACTCAGGGAACGAGGGTTACATACGTAACCGTAGACGTTCCCTTTCGTTGTCACTCCGAGTTACGTCGGATGACGACGAATGGGGTTACCAGTCTAATCACGCCACCTTCTCAGCTGTCTTCCAGTGCCCTGCGTAAATCGAGATCCCTGTCAGCCTGGACAAAGGACTCCATATAACACAGGAATACCAAGGTACACTGGGAAGCATATCCCAAGCTTAGGGGAAGTATGCAATTAATGCCAGCCCGGAGGGGGGGGACTTAGAGAATACACATATGACCCGAAGGAAGCATATGGAAAACACTGGGGTGTCCAGCCGCAGGTGGAATATTTCAACCCCAGGGGTGGCAAGGTGGCTTGCCAAGGGAAAGACACACGCTCAGAGAGGCTTACAGTGGAAATACACATGTGGGGGTCGCTCAGAGGAGGGACCATGCACACGGGAGGCACCTAGCCGACGCACAGGCAATAGACACTGGCGCCGACGTCAGGAGTGCTGGAGGAGCTCAGGGCTTTCGGAGAAGCTCATCTGAGGAAAATATCGCACGTATCCAGTCCGTGGAGTGGAATGGCGAGCAAGCGAAGACACCTGAGCGGGTCCGGTACTAGCTGGTTGAAGCGAGTACACGAGAGGACACAGGCTCCACTCGGAGATTATAGAATCTGGCGAATGTGTTAGGTGTCGCCCAGCCTGCAGCTCTGCAGATGTCTGTTAGCGAGGCACCATGCGCTAGAGCCCAAGAGGACGCCACACTCCGGGTGGAGTGGGCAGTCACACCAAGGGGGCACGGTCGACCTTGCTGCTGGTAAGCCAAAGCAATGGTGTCCACTATCCAGTGAGACAACCTTTGCTTGGAGAGAGCCTTTCCCTTCAGCTTCCCACCATAACAGACAAAGAGCTGGTCTGAGGTCCTGAAACACTGCGTTCTGTCTACATAGGCGCGGAGAGCGCGTACTGGACAGAGCAGTGTCAAGGCTGGGTCTGCCTCCTCCGAGGGCAGCGCTTGCAGGTTCACCACCTGGTCCCGAAAGGGAGTGGTAGGAACCTTGGGCACATATCCAGGCCGGGGTCTCAGGATCACGTGAGAGTAAGCCGGCCCAAATTCCAGGCACGCTTCGTCAACGGAGAATGCGTGCAGGTCCCCAACCCTCTTGATGGAGGCCAGTGCAACCAGGAGCGCTGTCTTAATAGACAGGAACTTAAGCTCGACTGATTGCAGGGGCTCAAAGGGAGCACTCTTCAGGGCAGTTAGAACCACTGAGAGGTCCCAAGAGGGAACGAGAGGAGGACGAGGAGGATTCAGTCTCCTCGCTCCTCTCAGGAACCTGATGATCAGGTCGTGCTTCCCCACTGACTTACCTTCGATGAGGTCATGATGTGCGGCAATGGCGGCAACATATACCTTCAGGGTGGAGGGAGACAGCCTTCGCTCCAGCCCCTGTTGAAGGAAGGAAAGCAAAACACTGATCGAGCATCTCCGGGGGTCTTCTCGGTGAGAAGAGCACCAGTTGACGAAGAGGTTCCACTTCAACGCATAGACGTGTCTCGTGGACGGCGCTCTAGCGGAAGTGATGGTAGCCACCACCGCTGGTGGTAGGGTACTCAAACCTGCCTCGTCCCATCCAGGAGCCACACGTGGAGGTTCCAAAGATCGGGACGAGGGTGCCATAGGGTGCCCCGTCCCTGAGAAAGAAGGTTCTTCCTCAGAGGGATCGGCCAGGGAGGTGCTGTCGCGAGGAGTACTAGTTCGGGGAACCAGGTCCGGTTGGGCCAGTAAGGGGCAACCAGAATGACCTGCTCCTCGTCCTCTCTGACCTTGCGCAAAGTGTGCGCAAGAAGGCTCACTGGGGGAAACGCATACTTGCGGCCCTGCGGCCAGCTGTGCGCCAGAGCATCCGTGCCGAGCGTGCCCTCGGTCAGGGAATAGAACTGGGCGCAATGGGTCGAGTCGTGAGAGGCAACAGATCTATCTGCGCGTCCCCGAACTGGTCCCAAATCAGCTGAACCGACTGGGGATGGAGTCGCCATTCTCCAGGGAGGGGCTGAAGCCGTGAGAGCTCGTCGGCTGCACAGTTCAGCGCTCCGGGAATGAAGATGGCTCGAAGCGACCTCAGATGCTTCTGACTCCAAGGAGGAGGTGGCGAGCGAGTTGTGACATACGGCGGGAGCGTAGACCACCTTGATGGTTGATGTACGCTACAGTGGCGGTATTGTCTGAGCGGACTAGTACGTGTTGACCCCTGAGCAACACCCGGAAGCGGTGCAGGGCAAGGCGTACTGCCAACAACTCGAGGCAATTGACATGCCACAGCCGCTGGGGTCCTGTCCAGGAGCCCGCAGCAGCATGTCCATTGCACATGGCGCCCCAGCCCGTGGTGGAGGCATCTGTTGAGACAACAACATGCCGGGAAGCTCGTGCCAGGGGGACACCGGCCCTGAGAAAACCGAGGTTCGCCCACGGGGTGAAGAACTGACGGCAGGTCGGAGTAACTGGTACTCGGAACGTGCCGTGTTGCCATGCCCACCTCGGGACTCGGTCGCGAAGCCAAAGCTGAAGCGGTCTCATATGAAGCAATCCGAGCGGCGTGACCGCGGCTGCAGATGCCATATGCCCCAGGAACCTCTGAAAAAGTTTCAGTGGAACCGCACTCTTGCCCTCGAATTGTCTTAGGCAAGTCAGCAGTGACTGCGCGCGCTCGCTCGTAAGCTGCGCGGACATGGCGACCGAGTCGATGTCCATACCGAGAAAAGAGATCCTCTGCACGGGGCAAAGTTTGCTCTTCTCCCAGTTGACCCGAAGGCCCAGACGGGCTAGGTGCCGAAGCACTAGGTCCCTGTGTTCGCAAACCTGATCTCGAGAGTGAGCTAGGATCAGCCAGTCGTCGATATAACTCAGGATGCGAACCCCTTGTTCTCGAAGGGGAACAAGGGCCGCCTCGACGACCTTCGTGAAGATGCGAGGAGACAGGGCTAGCCCGAAAGGGAGAACCGCGTACTGGTATGCCTGCCCCTCGAAAGCAAACCGGAGGAACGGTCTGTGTCGAGGAAGAATGGAGACATGAAAGTAGGCGTCCTTCAGGTCGATCGCTGCAAACCAATCCTGGGGCCGTATGCATTCGAAAACGCGTTTGGCGGTGAGCATCTTGAACGGCATCCTGTGAAGGGAGCGGTTCAGCACGCGCAAGTCCAGGATTGGCCGTAACCCACCGGTTTTCTTGGGGACAATGAAGTAGGGGCTGTAGAAGCCGGACCTCATCTCGGCTGGAGGGACAGTCTCGATTGCACCCTTCGCCAGCAGGGTGGCAATCTCTGCTCTCATGATAGGGGCATTGCCACCGACCAAAGTGGAGCGGACTCCCCTGAAGCGGGGAGGAGACCGTGCGAACTGAATCGCATAGCCGAGCCTGACGGTACGCACGATCCAGTGGGACAGACGGGGAAGCTCTAGCCAGGCTCCCAGGAACTGAACCAACGGGATCATGCGAGCCACAGGCGTCCCCCCGGAGGGGCAGCGAAGCGGAGTAACTGGCCCAGATGTGGACGGCATAGCGGCCCGGAGAGGGGGCACAGTTAGCAACCGCGCCCTGGCAGAGGGGGCCAGGGGAGGACCAGGCTGGTCGTCCCGCGGGGGCCTGCTCTGCCAGGGGTCTGGCGACAGAGGGGGACAGCGGCGAAGCGGTCCGTGGACGGCACGCCATGTCAACCACCTCTGGGACAGAGGGGGACGAGGAGAGCACGGCTTGTGGGCGGCGCTCTGTGACGTCCGAGAACTCTGTGCTCAGAGACGGGAGAATCAGCTCTTTGGAGAATAAGGATTCTTCCCCGGCCCTCCCCGGGGAAAGGAGTGGTCCTGCTACCAACTCCTGGAAAGAAATGAGTCCCATCTCTGAGGAGCCCAACTCAAGAGCGCCGCTTAACCCGGCGTGTAGCGGGGTGCGGGGCTGGAGAGGACTGTGGCGTCCGACCGCGGCCTCCAGAGCCGACCCGGGTGAACGGGCGGGGTGGGAGCCGCGGGGGGGCGCCCTCGGCAGTGGGCAGACCGAGGGATCTGAGCGGACGGCGGGGCCGTCGGGACAGAATCAACCTCAGTCTGCTCCATCGCCGAGGTGCCCGTCTCACGAGCGCCGCTTAACCCGGCGTGTAGCAGGGGGCGGGGCTGGAGAGGGCTGTGGCGTCCGCCCGCGGCCCCCAGAGCCGGCCCGTGAACGGGCGGGGTGGGAGCCGCGGGAGGGCGCCTTCGGCGGTGGGCAGACGAGGGATCTGAGCGGACGGCGGGGCCGTCGGGACAGAATCAACCTCACTCTGCTCATAGGCGGCTGAGAGCTGTTGGGCAAGCCCTCAACCGCACCGCCGAAGAGGCCGACCTGGGATATGGGAATGTCGGACAGACGGGTCCGCGCGACATCCAGCACATCAGACAGGTTCAGCCACAGACTGGTGAGCATCACCTGACCCAGGGAGCGTACGGCCACTTTCGTCGCTCAGAGAGCAAGGTCAGTGGCGGCGCGCAGCTCAGTGAAGAGCCCTGGGTCAGTCCCGCCCTCGTGCAGGTCCATGAGCATCTGGGTCAGGTGGACCAGCAGAATGACCATGGCATGCAGTGAGGCGGCTGCCAGTCCCGTGGCGCTATAGGATCTCGCCACAAGCGTAGACGAAAAACTACAGGCCACGGGCGGGTGCTTAGGATTGCGCCGAGAAGAAGCACTCTGAGGACACATAGCATCGCAACAGAGCGTTCAGCCGGGGGAACCCCAGTGTACCCATGGGCAGCGGCCCCATCGAGGGGAGGAAAGGCGGATGAGATCAGCGAGCGGTCCCGAGAAGACAAGGGGGTCTTCTTGGACTTCGAGATCTCATCATGCACGTCCGGGAAGAGAGGTATTGGGGTTTGCCGTGGACGAGGGTCGGCGGCCTTACCCAAAACCCATCGTCCCAGGAAAGCATGGTCGTCATCTCCGGATCAGACTCAGGCACAGCCGTATGCACACCGGAAGGTGGCAGCTGTGACGAGCCCTCACTTCCAGAAGACTCAAACCCACCTAGTGATGCTGCAACAGACATGGCATCTTCCTCTGTAGCTTCAACTGAAACACGCGGGCCACCAGAGGGTAGACTCGCGGGAATCAGCAGTTCACTAGCGGGCACCGTCATTGAAGAGGGGGGCTGGGGACACGGACACATAGTCGGCGCCTAGATCCAGACCGTAACCCTCAGGTCACCCTGGCCACCAGCCGAAGATCGGGGGGTGGATGAGGGGACTCTCACTCTTGCGAGTTCACCGAGTCTCGACCTATATATGACGCGATGATCACGTTCCCAGCGAGAACATGAGTCACCCACGAGCGCTGTTCAAGCATGATCAAAGCCCAAACACACTAGACAGCGCTCGTGCCCATCAGAGTCCGATACCAGTCCGCTGCAACCAGAAATGCACGGGCGAGCCGTCTTTAAAAAGACGTGCCACGTGTAAGCTCTTTTAGTGAGAGAAAACTCAAGTGTTGAAGCACCCGGGGAGAAACGCACCGACTGGCAGACCACTGCAACAGATCAGCAGGAAGCACGCTCTCGCCGTAGATCGCCGTCACACCAACACTCGAGGTACTCGTTTGTAAAGCTGACAATTCAGAGATGGCTTGTGGAGAGAAGAATACACTTGGCTCCGAAGCGAAAACATATCTGCTTGCTGCCGGCTTCCTCCTTTTATACCCACGAGGTGGGGCGGAGTTACGCCATGCAAATTCCGCAGACCCATGGCATTTCTTTGCCATTGGCTCGTTTTGTAATACTCGAAGTTGATAGGCTTTCTAAGCGAAACCCCATTCGTCGTCATCCGACGTAACTCGGAGTGACAACGAAAGGGAACAAAAGTAAAACACACTGATCGAGACAGCTAGTTGAGATCATTTGAAAGTATGCTGTAAATACTATGAATATATTTTAGTATTTATTTAAGAAGATATTTTATTATGTGTCATTAAAATTATAATTATTATTAGATACTGGAGTAAAAATATAATGTCTTATTCTTCACTCTATATTTAAAATGATATAAAACAGTATATTTATCCATCATATGCACTTTCTTAACGGAATGGTCCAAATAGTATGCAAATAGATGTAAAATGGAATCCAAATAGTTTGTATATATGCATGCAGTACAGTATAAGCGTGTTTACTTTGCTTTTAAAACAAGGCTAGTTTCTAATGGAAACCATTGTTTAGAAATGTGTAGTTGCTGCCCGAGTCAGCCAACAATGCTTTGTTACATTTAAAATCGCATATCTGCACAGGTTCATGCCATCTCCCTTGGCAAAACATAACCATATCTTTCAGTGCAGAAAGTGCTTTATGCATTTCATGTCATGGGAACTCTACAGGCTTTGTTCAGATATGGCTGACATAAATGACCTGACCTTGCAGTAAGAAAACACTATGCTGAGCGGAGACATATCACCCTAGGAGAGATCTGGATTTTAAGTAATCTGCTATGGACCAGTCAATTCACTTCTCTCAAAAAACAACAACATAAGTCTTAGCTTCTATCTATATTGATGTATTATTTAAGAGCATGGTGAGGTATAGCTCTGACGGAGCACAAAGCCGCTCTTTGTTGGCGGGAGAAGACATTCACAGACGGCTGGGGAGCTTTAGACAAAGTGCACAGAGCCAGCTGGCCAACATGGGCAAAATTATTTTTGCAGTTTGGTATTTGAGAGCTTAACCTTGTCTGCTTCAAAACCAGGCCCAAATGTTCGGTGATGTGAAATAACTCGGCGAGACAACACTTCAGGGGTTTTGACAAAATTGATTTGAAATCAAAGTTCTGAGGGACTGGAAATGGGTAAATGTTCATCCATTGCAGATCCATTCATGGTCTCACATCATTGCGAGGACAGTTTTTGACAGTCTGACAGTTTTTGTTGTATTTGATAATTAAGTTTGGCATGTCAACAGACATTTATGTGGTACTTTTTTGTTTATTATATATATATATATATATATATATATATATATATATATATATAATACAATTCAATATCAGATAAAACATTTGTAAAATACAAAAATACAATTAATGAAGATAAAGAATATTGTGGATGTGTCTTTATGAGCCTCCAATTTTACCAATTATTATTTTTTTTTTTCTTTGTTGAATCAAAGTGTACAGGCTCATTCACACTAAGAACGAGAACTATAACAATAATGGCACAAGGGAAAGATATCATTGGAATCACTTGCAGAGTGATGTTTTCCAACTGATGAACAAAAAAACAACCAATCAGAATCCATCCAACTTTAATAGGCTTGAGCATTTAAAGCAACATATGACAAAACTGTAGAGCATATTTATATTAAACAGAATATCGTCCATGGGTGTGGATGCTAATCATTATAGTTCCCTTTCAGTCAGTCATATTCGACGTTAATCGTGAGTGACTGACAAATTTGGATCCCGCCAGATATCTCATCTTCGAGTGGTACAAATTAAGCCAATGCACGCTCATTTCCTGTCCTCATCGGACGGCCAGGATCGCTGTCTCACATGCCTTGGCATAAGCATGCTGAGATGGCGTTCATGGGTGGTTCATGTTCTCATCATGAGAATATGAGCATGTTGGCACGTTGGTCGTGACCTGCCTTTCTCATAAAGGCTTGAGTCCCCTTTGCTGTTGCCCAGCCACCGCTTGTGTGTTGAGCCGTCAAGCTGCTGGTTGATAGCGCGGGTTGTCACGGCAACCCCCAATACAGTAAAACTGCACATTTTAGAGTGACCTTTTATTGTGGCCAGCCTAAGGCACACTTGTGCAATAATCATGCTTTCTAATCAGCATCTTGATATGACCATATGGTGGATGGATTATCTCAGCAAAGGAGAAGTGCTCACTAACACAGATTCAGACAGATTTGTCAACAATATTTGAGGGAAATAGGCCTTTTGTGTACATAGAAAAAGTCTTAGATCTTTGAGTTCAGCTCATGAAAAATGGGGGCAAACAAAGTGTTTTCTCAGTGTATTTCAGAAGTTCCTGGGGCAGTTGGCAGCCACAGTCACAAAGCTCGGAATGCTTTATATGAGACCACTTCAGTGCTGGCTTCACGACTGAGTCCTGAGATAGGCATGGCACTGCGGCACACACCGAGTAGAAATCACTCTGGTCTGTCGTTGAACTTTCAGGCCGTGGTTGGACCTTGCTTTTTTGTCTCAACAGATGCCTCCAACACGGGCTGGGGTGATGTGTGCTACGGGCAAGCAGCTTCGGGCCCCTGGACGGGACCCCACCTGCATTGACATGTCAATTGCCTAGAGTTGCTGGCAGTACACCTTGCTCTGTGCCCGTTTCTGCCACCGTGCAGGGCAAGCATGTACTAGTCCGGATGGACAACACTTCGACTGTTGCGTGGTCTACCCTACCGTCATTTGTCGCAATTCGCCCGTCATCTCCTCTTGTGGAGTCAGAAGTGATTTAGGTCGCTTTGTGTTGTTCACATCCCGGGCAACCTCAATCAGACAACCGACGAGCTCTCACGACAGCGTACATCCAGGGAAGAATGGAGACTCCAGCCCTGGACAGTCCAGCTGATTTCGGACCACTTTGGACTCGCTTAAGTAGACCTATTCACGACTACAGAGTCGACCCATTGCCAGTTATACTATTCTCTGACCGGGGGACACTTGGCATAGATGGACTGGTACACAGCTGGCCCCGGGGGACTTGATAAACTCCAAGTGGAACCAGTGTCCTCCCGTGTGCTGTCTAAAAGTATATGCCATTGGTCCTGCTTGCAGTGCCGTTTCCCAGATAGCGAATTCTGTTGGAGTTCCTCCAGCATATGTTGTGATGCCCCTCCTTAGATGCCCATATGTGTAATTCCACAGTAACACTTACCTTTTGGCAAGCACGTGTCTTTCCCTCGGCAGAATTCTCTTCTGCCACCCATGTATGGTATGGAATCGACCCCTGAAATAGGTTGGATCAACTTCAGAGATCCATATGTAGTACTGCCCTAACGGTCAGTCATCCTCCCTATGGGCAGGATGACGTCTCCACAGCGTGCATTTCCAAAACTGGAATAGGCAAGCTCTCCCAATGTTATTCAATAGTCTCACTGTAAGGGTGAAAGGAATTCAGAGATTGACAATCTCTGTGCTTTTGCCCAGCTGGCCTACTCGGGGCACTGCAAGTAGTCAATAGTTGTGGTGTCTTCCATAGGGATCCCAATTCACTAGTCACTGATGATTAACATTGAACGTGACTGACTGATAGGGAACGTCTAGATTACTAACGTAACCCTCAGTTCCCCATGAAGGAATGGGGAACTGAGGGTTACATTAGTAACCTAGGCGTTATCTTTATAGTTATCATCCTCTGTGTTAACAGCCCTTAGGAATATTTTTGGCTCTATTATTTTTTTCTTTTTTACTCTTGAACCACTTATTTTCCACCAGATTAGAGAATGGAAATATTGTTTAATATAGTATTCAAGTTAACTTTTAATCTGGTAATGTTATATAAGGTATTTGCTGTAAGGGAAATTAGTATTCCAGTCAATATGAGCTGAGATTTAGGTTAAATCATGTGCATCTCAGCAGGGTTAAACTGCACAACCTTGCTAGTTTATAACCCAACATGTTGCAACTTCGCATTTGGATTATAAATATGGTATGTTTTGACAATACTGTGGTTTTTATATATATATATATATTTTTTTACATTTATTTATTTTATTTTCTTGGGCAGGTAGAGTAGGCACATACAAGTAAGAAAGAAAGAATGAGGAAAATTAAAATTTCTTCCATTGAGTCTCGGATCAAATGACTGTCACCCCCCTTAAAACAACATACCCTAAGAGTGGAAATATGGCCTCATTCCTATGTTTTACATCACTGATATCTTCTCCACCTTCATGTGTGAACATGAATTAATTCCTTATGTTGTTATACTGTGGTGTAGTGGTGCACAGTATGACGGTGGAAAATGTCACCGTAAAGTTCAGATATTACTGGAAGGAGCTGTACGTCAGTATATCATGGGTCATTGTGAGTCATAGATGACTGCTTAAAACACAAATGAAGAAAGTAACTCATTGGATTTTTAACAATTTAAGCAATTTTAATCTCTATTTTGTGTAAGTTTGAAAATTAGTGGTTCTGTCAAAACTGTAGTCTCGGGTCTGGTCCACTTATAAAGTTTAAGGAGCTCACATATAGCCACTGTTATACCGTTTGGAGCTTATCTAAAACAGTTCTCAGAACAATAATACACAACTGTGGAAATAAAAAAAAATCTAATTATGGTGTGCCTGTCTCCGCAAATGGTTGTATAAAACATGGATGCAGATTAGCACCTGGTTACAGCTTCAAGTTTTAAGTATTTTTATTTTTATGATAAATATTTTTCTAAAAATGAACGTGTGCACCCAAAATGACTTTATTTTACTTTTTTGTCGAAGATCTTGAAGAAGACAGAGACATACAGTATTACCCATTATATTTTCCCATATGTGAAAGATACAGTGGGCACAAATGTTGGCACCCTTTGGTAATAAATATGAGCACAACTGACTGTGATGACAGGAATTTGGCCTGTGTGTCACTTCATATTTTGAGCCCAGTGAAACAGGAAGTCATGTCTTATCACTTAAAGGGGACCTATTATGCAAAATTCACTTTTGCATGGTGTTTGGACATAAATGTGTGATGGCAGTGTGTGTACACAACCACCCAGCAGTGATAAAAATCCACCCACTCCTTTTTTTTTTTAAATCCCCATAAATCATAAAAGCATATCCCCATAAAAGCAGTGTCTCCCAACGACCTGTTTTCAGAATGCGGCTTTAGTGACGTCACTTAAGCCACAGGCCCCGCCCACGAGTGTTGACAGACACTGCCGTTCTAACATAGAACCGCCCTGATCGCTGATCGAGGTCACAGCGAGTTGAGAGTTGTACACATCCGCCATTGCTGCACCGACGAGAATGTCTCCCAAGCTTTGTCGGTGTTGTGTAGCTGGATGTATTAATCCTCATAGCTCTATTTATTTACTGGAGCGATAGACCTAACGTTATTGATCCTGGCAGTAATGTAAGTGAGAGCGCACACTTTATTACAGTTCATAGGAGTTGTTTTACAGATATAATCGTTACAGTTGAGTTTACCAGTTTATTAAGCACCCCATGAAAAGGTGTGTATAATATTTGTTTACTGTTAGTTGTAACGATTGTTTTTTGTACTTCGCTGTGTAACGTTATGTTGATAATAAATAAAGAAAGGGAGAGGGAGAGAGTTTATGTATAAGACTTTAATGCGGACTTCTTATATAGGGTTTATTCAGCTCTTACAGTGATTTTCTGAAGTGAAATTGACGCTTCATCTTTTGTGTGATGTACAATAAACTTCATTGAACTCATCAGTATATTTTTACAACATTCGGACAGGGTCCGCTACAACACAATGTGGATAAAAGCAAGATGGGAAAATAAGTTATAAAACCGTAATTAAACTAGACTATACCTGTTCTATCTCCATACAGCATATATTATCTGGCTCTGTGGGCATCATTGTCCGAATCCGGGTCGAAATGAACACGGCTACTGAGAGTTTATGTTCTGATATTATCATTCCTAGAGACTTAGCGCGAGCTCGTGAGGCTCCGCCCTCTGGGCCGGCAGCAGTTGCTCATTTGCATTTAAAAGAGATACACACTGAAACGGTGCGCTTTTTTGAGAAACAAAAAGTGACAATTTAAACATGCTGTAAACAATTATCTGTTGGGTATTTTGAGCTAAAACTTCACATACACACTCTGGGGACATCTTATTTTACATCTTGTGAAAATGGGCATAATAGGTCCCCTTTAATTGTTCTTGATCACTTTCACTTAAAAACATATATGAATGGGCATATACTTCAGTTAGATTTTTGCTCATTAAAATTTGTAGGGGTGCCAACACATATTTTGGAGTAAACCATATTAATTTCATTTATTCTACAATTATATTTTGTGTAAATTAACTTCAATTACAGGGTGTATTTTTGTGAATATTTTGAATAAATAACTAAGAGCAAAAATGGCAAAAAAAATTATTTCAAAATAAATCAAGCCGAATTTGTTTGGTTTCGTTTTGGGTGTTCAAAAGATCTTGCCAAAGTGAACTTTCTGAAAAAAATTGTTTCAGCTGGTAAACACCTTTGAACTACCATTGGTCCGTGGAAATTACGTAATAGGTAGGTGTGGCTCTGAGGCTCCGCCTTTTTGGCGTGGAAATCTTCTCCGGTTCATATCTTCTGTTTAGTCTGTCGAGGTTGGAGGTCTACGAGTAAAAACATGAACACATTGGAGAGCTGCTTCATAATAGGAACTGACAACGCTATCTCACAACCAATTCTTACGAATTCATACGATTTGTCTAAACCCCAATGATGGGTAAGTTTTCAAACCCTTTTCACACGCTCTCACGCCACACATCCATTTTCTCGCGCAGAGAAAAATTGCGGACAAAGAGGACACTGACACCAACAGACAAGACAGAGAAGGTTACTTTTGACATGGAACAAATTCTCAGCTGTCAGAAAAACAATATTTTTACGAGATACACAATAAATAACGTTTTTGGACTTGTATATGTGACAGATCGCTGTAGCTCGTCAGTTCAACCCCCCCAACAAATCTCACTGTTCTATCTCTCTTGCAACAACACCGCCCCAAAACCCCCCCAGTCTCGCCACTGTTATTTTAGTTGGGTGTTCATTTTGTTATCGAGAAGAAAGTGTGCAGCACATATTTACATATCCATCTAAATGCTGCTCTTAGCAGTGTCGGGATGTTCACTAACCGTATATCGCTGTTTACGTATTTTGAACTTCTCTTTACCTATAAGTGAACAACAAAAATAACTTTGTCGTGAGTAAAATAAATAAGTAACGTCTAAAAACAACTGTTTTTGTGAAGCAAATAATATGCCTAAGATTTAAGTACATGTGTATTTGTGTACATTTACCATATGTTTCAGTTACAGCCCAAATCAATAATCGACTACACCGTTCCTACGACTGTGTCATAAGGCTATTCTATTCACCCACACATGGGCCACATGAATTATGCTGTGTTAGTATGTTCACAGCACGTATTGTTCTCACTTCAATCCCTTGTTTCTGCCGCGAGAGGCCTGTGGATGAAGGTTGGACATGAAGGACAGAGGAAGACAGAGGATCGTTACGCCGGGCCCCCATGGCTTTCTGAAATGACCACAAGTTCATGGCCATCAGGAACCCCGTCTGTAAGTCTCGCCTATAAATAGATTCTCAACAAATCCAAAAGAGCAAATAAGGGCTCGCTATGTGGGTGAACAGCAGATATGTGTGGTGTTCATGCTCAGAGGAACTCAACATGCACAACTTATATCCTTAAACCAGCGAACATTTATTCCTTTTTTATTTTTATTTTTTTTTCAATGTTTTCCAAGTTTCAGTAAATATTTTTCCTTCTTCCCAGCCTTGTGGAAAAAAAAAGTTTTAGCATATTTTTTAAAATGAGTACTTATTTTAAAGATATTAAGATATAATTACTGAAGTATTAAGATGAACTGAATGTAATTTTTTCAGACTCTTAATTGCATGTCATTTACAAATAAATTGAAATGTATTATAGTTTAAATTTATATTAAATTAAATAAGTTGAATTTAGTAGTGCATGTTTACCCACTAAGGACTTTCATAATTTCATACATCTTTATGATGCAATTTCATAATTTCTTGTGTTGTCTTTGAAACATTGTTAATGTACTGTCGAATTAAGTGACAATATGTTATGGTAAACTAAAATATACTTTAATTTAATTTATTAAAATATACACATTTGTAATTATTTAAATTATTTAAAATGTATTGACTTTAAATGTAATATTGAATAACATGTACGTATATGTGCTTTGGTTTGTTAGACAACACAAGTGTCATTTTTTCAAGCCAGTGTTTTTTTACTTTTTATTTTAGTTTTATTATAGTTTTATTCATATTTTAAATTAGCTTTTTATACGTTATTTTTTGTTTAATTTTTAGTCATTACGTTATGTGCTTTTGTCATTTTATTAGTTGTATTTTTTAGTTAGTTATAGTTTTTATTTATTTACAATCGATATTTTTAGTGCTTCAAGCTTTTTTTTTTGTTTGTTTTGTTTTGTTTTTTGCCCTGTTTCAAGCTTGACAAAAGATTATTAAAATATAATTATTTAAATGGTTCTTTAAAGTAAAAATTTAAATTTGACATTATTACCAAGTGCATGAACGTAGTCATGCAAGTTTACTCTTTAAGTGCACTTAAGTAGCCTTTTATTTCATTCATATTTTATTATCTGCAAGTATAGTTTTTTAAAAATGTACTTTTAAGATTTGAGGTACAGTACAAGTGCACATTCAATGCAGTTAAGCGCACTTCCTTTTCACAAGTGTAGGAATACTTCAACAACACACATATGGAGAGTGTGCAAGAGAGCGAGTGAGATTGTTATCAACCCGGTTCACAATGACACTATTTAGCAAAGGAGGCCTAAACGGGGAAATTGTCCCTTCATACGATCTCCCCTGCAAAATGAAAGAGTCTTTGAAAATCCCACGAATATGCTACATTCTTTAATTTGCGTTTGTCCGTTTGAATCATAATACCATCTAAAGTTAAGATAAAATGTCCTCCCACACACAGTCTATGTATCAGTGAGCATGTACCATGCAAGTCAAATCTCTTTACGACTACCTTTATTTCAGGCCTGGAAAAGCTGAATAAGCTTAACTCCATCAATTATTCAGCGGGCTGCCAGACATGCTTTTAAAATTAATAAGTTTAGAGATTGAGCTTCTTTAGAGCAGCAGGTTTGATAAATGTTTGAGAAGTCCTGATGAGTTATGGTGACACTCTCGGAATATGGAGGACAAAACAGACAGGTACACTGAGTGTCAAGCGAGGACAAACAGCTGTACAATGCTGATGGTTTCCATAAGAATCAAAGGAAGATCTTGCTTTTACATGTTTTGTATCTCCAGATTCTTTAGCTGGATTAAATTTACACCTGTGTGATTGGAAATAAGTTTGATCGGCCAAAAATTTCAGCTGTATCTGACCTTGTCCCACAGTACTACGACCACACCCGCAATCGCTCTCATTTCAACAAAATAGCCAATTAGGGAATGTCATCCAAGCCCCTACTTCTGGGAATCCCTGATATCATCACTAGTACTATTCTTCTTATACTTTACTTTATTTGCCTTTTGCTTCATTTAGGCTACCTAGTGATAATACATACGATTGAATTCCTTAGCTTAGGGAAATAATTCAGTTTGATTTCCCAACTTCGTACAGAAGTGCCGTAGCGTGTTGTCGACTGCTATCATTTCTAGACAGTTTATGTGTAAGAGCTTTTCCCGTTCTGACCACTGGCCAAATAACGGTCTGCCCTCGAGCAGCGCTCCCCATCCCGAGGTAACTACGAAACTACAGACACTTTAAGTTTTTTAGAATGGGTACATTATAGGTTTAATGGTAAGTCTTCTAGCTATAATTATCACATCATAGGCCTCTATTTATTGTAAAATGTATTGTGTTTTAGTAATAGCTGTTATCTCATGAGTGATAACTTTCAATTTTGTAATATGTACAAAAGTAATATGAAGTACAGTACTTTTGAAGTAATATGAAATAATATGATTTTGCCTAACACCGTGTCCTAAGCAGACGCGATGCGATAAGAATCCAGTGACAAGAATTTGACTGTCCACACTAGACGCGAAGCAACTGCGAGATGCGTCAAAATCAATCAAAATCCACAGCCAATCAGAACAGCGTGTGAACAGAGTGGGCAAGTGCACAGCACCAATGGGTAATCTTGACAACACTCACAAGAAAATGGATAAGTACATAATCAAATTCACAAATATTACACAATTTAAACATTATTAAAAATACATAGGCTACTGAGTTACTAAAACAAAGTTTGTCAAAGAATACACTTGTTTGTTTACAGTTTGAACGTTCTTGTTTCCATTTGTTTCATTTCAAGATCTGAGGTGAATTATGAATTAGCATTGTTTCTTTTACAGCTACAAAACTGTGAGCACTAAATGATATTCAAAGTCATATTACACACTTTTAACTTAACATAAAGAACATAAACAGTACCTGAGATTAGCATTGCCACTTGTGTTTGTTGTTCCAAGGCGCTATGTCGCAGAAAAATAGAAACCGTTTCTAAAATAGATTTGTCGTGGTGTCGCGCCTCGTGTAGTTAGGACACTCAAGTACACTCTTAAAAATAAAGGTTCTTTATTGATATTAATGGTGCCATAAAGAACCTTAAATGCACAAAAGGTTCTTCACAAGGATTCTTTAGATTATAAAATGTTCTTCACGCTGGGAAAACAAACAAAGGTTCTATGGCATCGCTGCAAAAAAAACGAAAAAAACCTTTTGGAACCTTTATTTTTAAGAGTGTAAAAACATGTCAAAAATATATAAAAATATATCATGTTCAAAATATAATTTCAGTGGTTCTCTTACGAGAGTATCTCTCATACTGCGTAATATCTTACGCTATGGGGAAAACCTCTTTTCCACGAGATATTGAAACCAAAAATTATCCTTAATTTTGAATTAATGTAAACCGCTGTGCGGCAGCATGCAGACATAGGCAAGACGGCTCGCGCGCCAATTGGCTGCCCTGCGGCAACAGCAGCAGCCTATCGAGAGAGGCCCTGCGTGACACCATATCCAATGGGGGCATTTCGCGCCCATTTCGTCACGTCCTGCCAGAAAGGGCGTGGCCTCATCCTATAAATATAGCTTGATGGGCTGATACAAACTGATTTTCATCTCTTCAGCGAAGCTCACGCATCGCTGGATCCAGAGTGAGAAGCCGCGCCGTTGACACAAGCCTTTTGCGGGAGAAGCCCTTGAACCTGAAGCCGCTGGCCTTCACCTCGCCGCCTTCAGTCACCGTGCCTGCTACGCTTTCCGGCGTCAATATCCTTTTACTCTGCTGAGAGTGTGTGTTCGCCGTCGTGACTCACACTCTCTCTCTCTCTCTTATCTAAAAAGATGGCGGCTGCCATCATTGCGAGCTATTGCCATGGTGACTCTGAGGACTCGCCTGGCATTTTTTCTCCGAGTCTGCACTCCCGCCCGCTGTAGTGCTGCGGCGTAAAGCGCCGTACTCAGCAGGTCCCCGAGCCTTCTCCAGCCCGTGAAAGCTCGCCGGTTCGCCCGCCAGCTTCAACGGCTTCAATCGAGTCGCTCACTGACGGACAACGGCCGCCGCGCGCCTCCGCCATTATGACGACGAGATAGCTGCATCTGTAGAGAAGGCCAGCTGCTCTATCCTGGCGTAGGACAGTGAGGATTGGGCGAGCTCTGTGGACCTCCCCACTTCTGCCCGCGAGTCGTCAGGGAAACGGGCCAGCATCAAAACCGCGGCTAGCTTTCTTTACGTTATAAGAAAGCTACCCCGCCCCCGCCCCCCGTGGGCGTGCGTCACCCGCGAAATGAGGAAAGAGTGTGTCTTAGTCCCGCCGAGGCCGGACCAATCTCCATTTCTCAAACATTTCTCAGCTCCTCTTAGTTTGAGCGGCTGAAAATGTCAATATTGCAGCAATGAGCCTGTTGTATAACACGCACACCTGCAAACAAACGCTGACACACACAAACCTATGATGACGCTCTCTTATCTGCTCGACGCCCCCGTGGGCGTGTGTCACCGGCGAAATGAGGAAAGAGTGTGTTTTAGTTCCGCCGAGGCCGGACCAATCTCCATTTCTCAAACATTTCTCAGCTCCTCTTAGTTTGAGAGGCTGAAAATGTCAATATTGCCCCAATGAGTCTGTTGTATATCATGCACGCCTGCAAACAAACTCCAACACACACAAAACTGTGATGACGCTCTTTTATGTGCTCAAACTAATTTAAGCTTTGTCGTTTTCCCCTGTTGCTCAGTGGCGAAACCCAAAGCCTTCGTGCAGTAGACCCGTGTTCGATCCCAGCTCTCGCAAAAGATAAAATTTAGTCTCGCCACGGCCAGACTTACACAGAAACTTTTCGCTCGTTCAGTTCCAAGAAAATGCGACTGTTCCAGTGTATTTTGCAGTAAACAAGCCGGTACCATGGCCCGCTTGCCTGCACACAAATGCCGATTCCATGGCGACCCAGAAAAATAATATCAGCAGTGTATTTTCTGGCATTCCGGCCACAGCCGATGGTGTTATGAGTTTAGTAAAAATGCCCACAGCCCAGTGTTAATTTCTACACACAAACACAGTTCGCAAACAGTGCAGGGCTCGCACAAATGAGATTGATTCATGTCAATTGTGCATTAAATGTAGTGAATGTGCCCACAACCCAGGGCCAACAAACACTACACACTGCATGTGCCACGTTTTCAATTTATTTTCTGGGAACAGTGCTGGACTCACTTTCCATGACAGCGCGTCAGTCGCCGGAGCGCGGACTGGACATTCAGCCTGCCGCGAAATCCTTTTGAAATCCTTCGCCGCGAAATCGGCGGCTCGATAGTCCCGCTCAAACGGTTTCAGAAAATGCTGGGCCTCATGGCCTCAGCAGCTTCAGTACTCCAGCTGGGTCTGCTTCGCATGCGCCCACTGCAGCTGTGGCTAGGAGCGCGAGTTCCGCCCCGGGTATGGACCGCTGGTCGGTTTCGCCTCAGGGTCGATCTAAAATGCGTCTCAGCTTTGGAACCTTGGAAAGTAACCGACTGGTATCAGTCAGGTGTGAGTCTGAGGACTCCCTCGAGTGTGAAGGTGGTGTCCACGGACGCCTCCACCTCGGGATGGGGAGCGCTGCTCGAGGGCAGACCGTTATTTGGCCAGTGGTCAGAACGGGAAAAGCTCTTACACATAAACTGTCTGGAAATGATAGCAGTCGACAACACGCTACGGCACTTCTGTCCGCAGATAAAGGGTCAGCACGTCTTGGTCTGGTCGGACAACATGTCAGTGGTGCCATACATAAATCACCAGGGCGGCATCAGGTCCTGAAACCTTTACAGGCTGACGGAACGCCTCCAGGTCTGGGCTCAGCACAACCTGCTTTCACTGAGAGCTGCGCATCTGCCTGGTCACCTGAATCTGGGACCAGACAGACTGTCCAGAAACAATGTCCCAGCAGGGGAATGGTCGCTGCACCCGCAGACGATCCAACTGCTGTGGGAGACATTCGGCAGAGCGCGGGTGGACCTGTTCGCGTCCCACGAAAACGCTCACTGTCCGAACTTTTCTCCAAAAGCAAGGATGCGTTGGCCCACGGCTGGCCTCGCTGTCCCCTCTATGCTTTTCCCCCTTCTCGCTCCTGCCTCAAGTGTTGGAAGGAATCAGGGAAAACGGATGCCCTGTGCTGCTTGTGGCTCTGCTCTGGACAAACCAGACTTGGTTCCCAGTCCTGATGCAGCTGACCAGCACTGCCCCGTGGCCAATACCGTTGAGGAAAGACCTCCTCTCTCAGGCCAAGGGCTCGATTTGGCATTCTCGCCCGGAACTATGGTCCCTACAAGCATGGGCCATCAACGGATACCCGCTAACCTCCCGGAGGGAGTGTTAAACATGATCACGCAGGCGAGGGACCCGTCTACTAGACGTCCACACTCAAAGTGTGCGTGGCGGCCATAGCAACGTTTGCAAAACCTATGTCTGGCCAGTCACTGGGGAAAAACGACCTAGTCGTGCGATTCCTCAGGGGAGCTCGGAGGCTGAAACCTCCCAGACCCCCTTCAGTCCCGGTGTGGGACCTTTCTACGGTTTTTGGAAGCCATGAAAGGTGCCCCATTCGAGCCAATCCATTTGTCAGACATGAAGCATCTGTCTTTCAAAATGGTGTTTCATATGGCTCTCGCTTCAGTGAAGCGCATAGGGGACTTACAAGCGCTTTCAGTAAGCGCGTCATGTATGGAGTTTGGGCCTAATGACTCAAAAGTCATACTCAAACCAAGGCACGCGTACGTGCCCAAATCCCTCAACACACCGTTCAGGGCCCAGGTTATTTCCCTGTGCGCCCTCCCGGTTCATGATGATGAGGAGGATGCGAGTTTCCTTTGCCCTGTCAGGGCACTGAGAGCTTATATGTCCCGCTCGTCTGTCTTCAGACAGACCGAGCAGCTCTTCGTTTTGTTTTGCGGACACTCCAAGGGACTGGCTGCATCAAAACAGAGCCTATCCAGATGGATAGTCGACGCCACAGCGCTGGCTTACACTTCTAAGGGCCTGCAGTGTCCTTTGGGTGTCAGGGCTCACTCCACGAGAGGCGTGTCCTCGTCGTGGGCGTGGTATAGTGGGATTACCCTGCAAGATATCTGTACGGTGGCGGGCTGGGCCTCGCCGTCTACATTTATAAGGTTTTATAACCTAGAGGTTCCCGCCTTACAAGCCAAGCTTCTGTCGGTCTAGAATTCAGTGCTATCTGCCCCGCTGCGCCGGCCCAGATGCTGAGTTTTGCTTGTGCATCGCTCACTGATCGATAGAACAGCTCCATGGTGTGTTGAATAACCCATACTATTACCCAGTTCAGGCGGAACACGTTCACCCTGTCTGCGTGAAACACTGTTAACATAACTAGCTACTGTAGGATGCTATTTCATGGGGAATGATTCTTGCAGCCTCTCTTCTCCGACTCTCTGTGAGTCTATTTTGATTGTGCACTATACGTGCCCCGGGCTACTGCCCTTTGGACTTTGGTGTTGGATCCCAGTACGCACCGCGTGTTACACTGTGTTCCCCATAGCGTAAGATATTACGCAGTACGAGAGATACTCTAGTAAGAGAATGTACTCGGTTACTAACGTAACCTCGGTTCTCTCTAGAGAGGGAACGAGTACTGCGTATCTTGCCGTGCTTACAACACGCTCTGGTTCGCTTCGGCGCTGAAAACCAGTTTGTATCAGCCCATCGAGCTATATTTATAGGATGAGGCCACGCCCTTTCTGGCGGGACGTGACGAAATGGGCGCGAAATGCCCCCATTGGATATGGTGTCACGCAGGGCCTCTCTCGATAGGCTGCTGCTGTTGCTGCAGGGCAGCCAATAGGCGCGTTAGCCGTCTTGCCTATGTCTGCATGCTGCTTCACAGCGTTTTACATTAATTCAAAATTAATGATAAATTTTGGCTTCAATATCTCGTGGAAAAGAGGTTTTCCCCATAGCTTAAGATATTACGCAGTACTCGTTCCCTCTCTAGAGAGAACCGAGGTTATGTTAGTAACCGAGTACGCTATCATGACATCCTCTCCTAGACACCCCCCCCATCCCCCAACCCCCAACCCCCATCCCCCATTTATATCAAAAGTGACAGAATGTTTCATAAAACAAATATTTGTATACTTAGCATGTTAATTGGAATTCAAACTAAAGAAATGAAGAGAAAATCGAGTTTGAAAGCATTCCACAAGAAAAGACCCCAAGAGAGATAAAGACGTGGGTGAGGATTTGGGAGAGAATCAAGAGATTTTAAAATTAAAATAATCATGGGATATTGATTAAACATAAAACAGCAGTATTACATTCGCATGATGATATTAATAGAGCATCACAATCCAGTTCTTAAAAAAGACCAATAATGATAATTTGTAGTAAATAATGAAAGCAAATTAGCATTTACAACTTTGTTTAATGCAACTGGAATACATTTCCATCTCAGAATGATATTTCAGTGATCAATATTCCTGGCGTATGATGTCATCAAGCACTATCTGAATGTGATCCAATCACTAAAAACATTTAATACCAGGTTTAAAGTGGCCTAAAAACCTCTTTACCAGTTTTAAGATTACAAAGTATGTGTGTGAATAATCCATTAATCACTCATTGACTCACTGTCTAACAGTGATATCAGCGGATGAGGTTTCAGGGGTGTCTCTTTTGCCCCCCTTGAGCTTTTCGCAAAAATAAGTTCACTATTAATAACAGGCAAACAACCGTAGTAAAAATTTAGAGGAAATATGCTTTTGAATCAATGATAATAAAAGTATTTTAAAATATATTAAAGCTGTTAAAACTTAAAAACTTTCGATTTTGACATTTGTTTGTAGTAAAATTGGTACATTTTGGTAAACATATTACAATAGTGGGAGCTTGGTTATAGACTTGCTGATAGTTGCTTATTGATGAATTTAGACCATGCCACTGCTCTACACAAATGAGTAGCACACATTCTCAGTGTTTCAACGATATATCAATACATGATCTATCTGTTACCAAGATAAATGAGAGAAAATCAGTCTGCTTGTTTCCTTCTAAGGCTAAACTGTACTGCATCTTAGCTGAACTTTCTGTAGTCTGGTTGCAAGATGGTATTCAAATTCTGACTTTGGCATTTATATGACTGCCAACTCAGACCAGTATGATCAATTTTGGGACAAAGTTAAAAATAACAACCAAAAATGTATTACAAAGCAAGATTCCAAGATAGATGCAGATATAACATGTTTCTGCTTTCTGTGTCTAGTGGTGGGACAGACATGTTCAAACTTGCCCCATTCCTGAAACTGTAAGCCATTGGTTATCTGATATGATACAACTGGGAGCAACCATCAACAAGTTGCTACATCTTTAGCTGTCAGAAAACACCAAGTCTCCCGGTTTGTGCCAAATTAGATAATGGTCTATTGCTCAATGTCATGGTTTAGTTCAAAGCCAATATTCAAATTCTGGCTAATACTGAGAAGATGATAATTACTTTCATGTTATTGCAGAAAAAAGGTATATTACAATTCTGCACTATTTTGTCTAAACCCTTGTGAAAAAGAAGTGCATTTGTTGTAGTCCACTAGTACTTCAAAATGTAAAGGTATATTTAAAAAAAAAGTGAATTAGTGTGAGTGAGTGTGTGTGTGTGTGTGTGTGTGTGTGTGTGTGTGTGTGTGTGTGTGTGTGTGTGTGTGTGTGTGTGTGTGTGTGTGTGTGTGTGTGTGTGTGTGTGTGTGTGTGTGTGTGTGTGTGAAGGTAAAAGAGTAGAAAAACTTGAGAGCATGTAGATGTGAATTTGAGAGCTTGTACAATAAATATTCGTACTGAATGTTGAGTTTTGCACTCGCAGACAAAAGTCACAGACCTGTATTCTGAATTTGAAGCTGCAGACAAGTAGTCACAAATGTGTAAAATGTCATTCACAAAAATACAATGACAGACACAGACATTTAGTACATAGTTGCACTTATTCTTTCATTCACGTTCGCAGTACAACCACAATTAGGCACTTGCAACTTCTCAAATCTGTCACAGCTTGACTTTTGCTACTCTTTTTGCGATATTCACGGAATAATTTCAATATTCTTGGTTTGCTATGGAGGAAAACGCTTAACATGTAATTAAACATCTTGCGTTCATATTCTGTGCTCATCTGCTTCTCTGTACTTAGTGTGCATTATTAGTATGGTGTTTACTGAGTTTGATAATATTATATATTTATTTTAATATCACTGTGTTAAGCCACGTTCAGAACGTCCTCGAGGAGGTGTTTCGTGTTTCGCATTTCGTGACATCATCTCATACAAAATAAGTCCCATTTCATTGGCTATAGGCGCCAACCAATAAAACGAGATTATATGATAAAAAAAAACAAAAGTCAGCCTTCACCTTTTCATCAGTTGTTAGTCTTTTTTCATATTCCCAAATATCTTTGAGTAAATACAAATGATGAAGTACCCAAACTTTTTTTTACTTTACCACACGTAAAACTCTACTGATACGTTCCTCTAATTTCACTGACTGCTGAACCGCAGTTGGGGTGATGCAAGATAAATTGGCAGTCTCCAATTTAGTACAGTGTTTCGAATAAAAGGCCCACAGGAATCTCGGTCTGACAGTGTGTCAGAAGCAGCTTGTGAAACTTCAAAAGAGTTACTTTTCTTCTATTAATGCTGACTGCTGCATGAGTGTATTTCTATACAGTATAATTACAAATTAGGGAGCCTGCCCGGCCTATGCAACACCTGCGAAATTGTAGCCGTTGCTGGCTAGCAAGAATGTTAATCCTTTTGTCCCCCTGTTTTGTCTTGTCCCAAACAGACAAACGAAGTACAAAGCTGTGAAACATTCCTGCTAATGGATTCTGTACCACAGTCAGTCAGTGGACAATAATGATAAAGTGGGTAAAGTGCTGGATCAGTCCTCACGCCGATTATATTCCATTTTTTAATGTTGGGGGGCTGGAAGGGCAAATCGGACCGCACGCATATCAAATTCCTAAATGTTTACATTAGCTGTTCTCCAAAGCCATTACACTGGCCCTTCACACCTGCCCTGACACGTCTACCGCTGGTGCAGTCGTGATATATATGCATGGAACAGAAACTTCATTGTACGCAGTCTGTCTCCCCGGCGGCCATGTTGTCAGGCCCTGGGAGAAAAGGATGAATTATGGGTCCCAGGGATTTGCCTCAGCTTGGAGAAAGATGGATAGAGGGAGATAGAACATTAGAGAGAAATATTCCACTTCACTAAAGAGCGATGAAGGGGAAAGAGTGAGCCAAGTTTCCTACGTATCGCCCCTCTGGCTGTGGCCGAGGTTTGTCATCGTTCCAGGCGTTCTCAGGCCCTGATCACTTGGCGTCTGGAGTGCTCGATCATTTCTTCATTATTATCCTCTTCTCTGATCTCTGAGTCACACGATGCCCTCCGTCTTTATACACGATATAAACGAGTTGGTATGAGGGGGGTTGGTATAAAAGGGGTTAAAGTAAGGGGGTTTAAAGCATTTTTTTATCTTTATTTAAGTCATTGTAATTAAAGCATTTGATTATACAAATGTTAAATAAATATTTCAATAATGTTAATTTGTTCACTTCCGTTATATAGTACTTCCTATGCATATAGAGGTGCTGGTCATATAATTAGAATATCATCAAAAAGTTGATTCATTTCAAGAATTCAACTTGACAAGTGAAACGTCTCGGTTACGTATGTAACCCTAGTTCCCTGATAGGGAACGAGACGCTGCGTCAAACGCTGTGGGAACGCCCCTGCGTTGTGCGTCATAAAGCACGTATGAAATCAGCCCAATTGAGAGATGGAACGTCATAGGCAGGTGACGTCATCGACCAGGAAACTATAAAGCACCCCATAAACACAAGCGCAACAGCTTCTGATAGGCCTGAAGGAAGCGCTAGCGGGAATGCCGGGAGTATGGTGGAATGACGCAGCGTCTCGTTCCCTATCAGGTAACTAGGGTTACATACGTAACCGAGACGTTCCCTTTCAAGGGAACTCGAGCTGCGTCAAACGCTGTGGGAACGCTAATACCCACGTCGCCATAGGACCAAGTGACCGCCATGTGAGAACTAGCGCACAGAGAACGAGAGCACCTGTGCCCCAAGGGTAGAACTTAAGTCTAGGTCGTAGAACTTAATGAAAGTATGCGGTGAAGACCATCCAGCCGCATCACAAACGTCACTGAGGGAAACTCCTGCCAGTAAGGCTTTAGAAGCGGCTTTAGAGTGGGCTCGTACAGCCAAAGGTGAAGGCTGACCAGCCGACTCATAGGCAAGTGAGATAGCCTCGACCACCCACTTGCTCATTCTCTGTTTAGACGCGGGACACCCCTTCTTGGGTGGCCCAAATTTCCTCCACAGGGCAGTTCTGTGGACATAGGCGTCTAACGCCCTAACAGGGCAGAGTAAATTAAGTTTCTCCTGGTCAGACGACAGAAATGGAGGAGGACAAAAAGGCCTGCAGAACTGTAGATCTAACAACATTCGTAGGGACCTTGGGAACGTAACCTGGTCTAGGATGCAGAAAAGCCTTAACCATGACAGGCGAAAATTCCAGGCACAAGGGTGAAACCGACAGAGCCTGCAAATCTCCGATTCTCTTTAGTGAGGAGATGGCAAGAAGAAAGATAGTCTTAAACGTGAGAAACTTCTCAGGAACTTCTTCGATAGGTTCAAGAGGAGCTAGGGAAAGACCTTCTAATACGATGGCCAGATCCCAGGCCGGCACCATCGTACGAACTGCTGGCCTCAGCCTCAGTGTGCCACGAAGGAAACGAGTTATAAGCGGGTGTCTCCCAAGAGAAACTCCACTGAAAGGGACATGGTAAGCAGCCAGTGCCGCCACATACACCTTTAGTGTGGAGGGGGATAGCCCTGTGGAGAAGCGCTCCTGCAGGAATTCCAGCACTGCACCCACTGGGCAGTTAACTGGGTCCTGCAGGTGCTCTCCACACCAAGAAGTGAAGAGTTTCCACTTCAAGGCATAAAGCTTCCTCGTGGATGGAGCTCTGGAGTGAAGAATGGTCTCAACATCCTCGGTTGAGAGACCAGAGTTCATGAGCTGGGCCCCCTCAGAGGCCAAGCCCACAATACTGGGCGGGGGTGAAATATCATGCTGCCCGCCTGAGAGAGTAGATCCCTCCTGACCGGGAGCTCCAAGGGAGAGCCGTCCAGGAGAGAAATCAGGTCCGCAAACCATACTCGGGCCGGCCAGAACGGGGCTACTAATAGTAGGCTGACCCCGTCCCGGCGAACCCTCTCCAGAACTCCAGGTAGCAGAGCAATCGGGGGAAAGGCGAACAGACGTGACCTCGGCCACGGCTGCACCATAGCGTCCAACCCCAGAGGGACTGGATGGCTGATGGAAAACCACAGATGACAATGCGTGGTCTCCTTGGAAGCGAATAGGTCCACCTCGGCGCGACTGAAACTCAACCAAAGGAGCTCCACCACCTCGGGATGGAGTCTCCAATCCCCCATTGCCTCGGCCCCTGTCTTGGCAGGGAGTCTGCTACCACATTCAAATACCCAGGAAAATACATTGCTCTCAGAAATAGTAACTTCCCTTGGGACCACAGGAGGATCTGACGGGCCAACTTGTAAAGCCGGCGAAACCGCAGGCCCCCCTGATGATTTATATAAGAGACCACCGACCTGTTGTCTGACTGAACTAACACATGATGACCTCTCAGGTCTGCTAGGAAGTGTTTCAGAGCCTGGAACACCGCCAACATCCCTAGACAATTTATAAACCGTGATAGATGATGGTCCTGCGACAGCCCTTGGGCTGGACGACCACTCGTGACCGCCCCCCACCCTGTGAGGGAAGCATCCGTCGTTAGCGTTACGCGACGACAAAGAGCCCCCAACACAGGCCCTTTGAATAGGAACCAAATTTCTTTCCACATGACCAGAGCACGAAGGCAGCGGCGGGTGACTTTGACCGTGCGGAGCGGATTTCCCCTCGGGGAGAATCCCTTGGTCCTGAGCCACCACTGTAGCGATCTCATGTACAACAGGCCGCAAGGTATAACGTCGGGCTCTGCTGCCATCAGACCCGACAGTCTCTAAAACTGTTTTACAGTAAGTAGCTGGCCTAGCTTTACTTGTTTCACAGCTGAGAGAATCGAAACGATGCGGGTCGGAGCGAGTCGCGCCTGCATCGAAACCGAAACCCAAACGACACCCAGAAAAGTGGTCTTCTGAGGAGATAATACACTTTTCTTTGCGTTCAGCCTCAACCCCAACTTCCTGATATGAACGAGAACAACATCTCAATGTCGAACCGCCATCTGCTCTGTCTGAGCTAAAATCAACCAATCGTTGATGTAATTGAGGACACGAACACCCTGAAGCCTCAGGGGCACTAGTGCTGCGTCCATGCATTTCGTGAAAGTGCGGGTAGATAAAGCTAGGCCAAACGGAAGAACCCTGTGCTGGTACACCTCGCCCCCGAAGGCGAACCTCATGAACTTCCTGTGTTGTGGAAGGATGGAAATGTGGAAGTACACGTCCTTTAGATCTATGGTGACAGACCAGTCCTCGGATCTGATTTGTGACACGTTCTGCTTGATAGTGAGCATCTTGAATTTTGGCTTCCCTACCGAGCGATTCAATAGGCGCAGGTCTAAAATTGGACGCAACCCCCCATCCTATTTTGGAACGATGGAATATCGGCTGTAATAGCCTGACTCCACACTGGGAGGAGGAACCCGTTCTATAGCCTCCTTTTGAAGGAGTGCTTTCACCTCTTGTTCCATAACCAGAGCCTGCTCGGGCCCCACCACTGTAGGCAGAACCCCTCTGAATCTTGGTGGACGACACCTGAATTGGATAGCATAATCCCTTTCTATTGTCTGCAGGACCCAATGAGATATTTTTGGAAGGCTTTTCCACTCTGCCAGAAATTCTACTAAGGGTACCAGTCTCTCGAGACTGGCCTCTGGTGTAACTTGAGCAGCAAACACAGCGCCCTGTAACGGCACACCGGCAGGGAACAACTGGTCTAACCGCTCTGAAACCCTCCTCAGAGGGAGCGAGCGTCCCTCGGGAAATCGCTTGCTGGGACAGTCTGCGCCCCGGCATGAAGGGGGGGTTGGCAGAACGGGCCCCTGAGGGCACCGAGGAAGAATGGGCACCGTAGAAAGAGGTGAACACCTTTCCGCCTCGTGAGGACCACCCTCAGTGTCCTGCGCGCCGTGGCGCCAGGACTTCTTCTTAGCCGAAGCCTTCATAGCTAATATAACTGTCCTCAGATCAGTTCTATTACTGGGAGATTTCGGCTGAGAGTGCCGCGGCTGAGCCCACTGTCCAGCAGGGGGAGCACGAGACGCGACACTGCTTCAGCGCCCTATATGATGAGCTCGCAGACGGCCGGGGCTGCTCCCGCCCAGCAGCCCCAGGGACATGAATTTTAAAGGGAGAAATTTCTTAAAAGCTGTTGTTTGCATTTCCTTCTCCTGGAATTTAATGGCAGACGCTCGCAATGCTCACAATCAGCTCCCTCGAGAGCTGACTGGGCATGCTGCACTCCCAAACAAGCAACACAAAGAACGCGTGTGTACCCCACTCGTAAAATAACGCGAGCAGGGAGGGACACACTTCCTAAACTGCTGTTCGTTCGCCATATCTCTCTTAATATATATATATATATATATATGTGTATATATATATATATATATATATATATATATATATATATATAATATATATATATATATATATATTGTTTGTGTGGTGCAGAGTATGTAAAGACAGACAATATTCACACAGGGACAGATTCACATATAGCGCGACTGAAGGCACAAAAAGCTGTTGCGCTTGTGTTTATGGGGTGCTTTATAGTTTCCTGGTCGATGACGTCACCCGCCTATGACGTTCCATCTCTCCATTGGGCTGATTCCATTCGTGCTTCATAACGCACAACGCAGGGGCGTTCCCACAGCGTTTGACGCAGCTCGAGTTCCCTTGAAAGGGAACTAATATATTATATAGACTCATTACATGCAAAGTGAGATATTTCAAGACTTTATTTGTTATAATTTCGATGATTATGGCTTACAGTTTATGAAACCCACAAAATCAAAATCCCAGAAAATTAGAATATTACATGAAATCACACAGTAATTACACAGGAATACCATGGTCATTGAACCAGGTTTTGGTTCTTTTGGCACTCAAAAATAACATTTTTGAGTGTCAAGGAATTTAAATATGTTTATAAATTTGATGGAAAAAAATGGTGAACGTTCCATCGAAAATGCCTCATTTTGTCCTCTTTTTCAAAGACAATTTTCATTATTTATACAGGGTAAGTAATCAGTCCTGGGCTGTAAGGTTTCAAGATTTCACACTGTATTTGTATCTGCATCCTTATTTGCATATTTATGAGGTCTATAATGTTGATTTGACAATTAAAATATGTGAGTACCATGCAACCTGCTTCTCTGGCATGTCTTTATAAGAATTTGTTTGAATCTGTTTGTTGTCTTAAATTTACTGATCTATACTATAAAAAAATGTTAGCCATCACATTTTGACATGTTTAACTGCTTCCCTTCAGAATCTGAATCTAAACAGCTTGTGAATAGTTACAGTATGTGGTTATGCAAAGCAAAGTATATTTAGTAACCACAAACACAATTTGTGATTAGTTGTTTTTTGCTAAACAACTCAGCATAGCATTTTAGCACCACATTGTTTCCCACCGTATTAGTTTAACATGGTAATTTGAGGTTTTAGCTGCAAAAGCTAAGTGTTCTGGAATAGGACGTCATAACCCAGTAAAAAATAAAAATAAAAAATATATATATATATATATATATATATATATATATATATATATATATATATATATATATATATATAATTGCTTACTTCCTTTCAAGAGTTTTTCAGGGGTAAAACTTGCTTTTAAAAATGTTAACCCAGTGTAAAAAGAGAAACATTACAGTTTGAGTAGTTTGTAGAAGTCTATAAAAGATCTGTGGGTTGTGCTACTTGGATGCAGAAACAATGTCTTGTCACATGCTTTTATCCTTGAAGTTGAGTAACTTTGAATGAGTTTCTATGGAAACACCACAATATGTCCACAATAATAGAAAGGTTGAAATGAAGTTAGCGTCTGTCAAACTTAAACAATGAGCCGGGACAAAAATCAGAACTGAACGCTTTCAACAAAACCTTGATATTAAAGTGATGTATCTATAAAAATCAACTCGAAATCAAGAGCAAGATGTCTGTGTTTTATTAGCATGATGCTGTAAACAAACGCTCACATTTTTGGTCTTATTATGATATTTAGTCCCAGCCACTGACAGCTCTGACTATCAGCTATAATCGTTATAATTGGCTTAGACTTACTTTATATACCACGTTCATTGTAATATAAATACTTAAAATCTAAATCATGTGTAAATGTATATAGATTATCTCGTTATAATGAGGGAAAGGTCCACTGTGGGACTAATTAGCTAAACGCATGTGATGAAATGAGCTTATTAGTGTTTCGCTGTAGGCAAGTTTAATGACAAGTTTAAGCAAATCCTTCCACATCTCTTTGGATTCCTTCATTTACATAAACTTTGACAGTGAATAAAAGTATACAATGTGGAGTTTTACAAATAGCATAAACTTTCAGACTAACAGATCTGAAATAGCTCATCACTTGGCACGTCAAACTATAGTCACTCACTGTTACAATCTCCAAAACTAAAATAGATGTAAAAAATCCAAGTCCAATTGTATCCATGTCCAATTCCTGCAGACAGAATTTATTGGTCTTATGAATATTTAAAGCAAAAGCAATTGTCTTTTTTCCACATTTTTCTCTTAAGGGTGAAAAAAGTGGTGAAAAAGTATTCCTCCAGTGACAGATTTGGACAATCTGTGCTTGCGATGTGTTCTTGCAGCCTGTGCAGCATGGGTACGCTGAACTTTAGCACATACTCCCCTGATGGTGTCTTATAATTATGGGTCTACACTGAATGTACATACTGCTGAACCTGCTAAGCAGATTTATGGCAGATAAACGGCCTTCATATAGGCTACAGTGTGTTGAGAGTCTCTGCGCTCGTGCCCCACACAGGAGCCAATTAGAAAGCTATGAAACACGAGTTTAGGTTTTAGAAGCAAAGAGTTCAAATGTTACAGTTAAGGTTTGGGTTAAAGGATTGTCAGTGAAATTACTGTTTAAGATGTTTGTTGGCACTGTTCATTTTTATTTTGTCTATGCTATTGAAGGTGAGAAGAAATAGACATACTATGACAGTATTTTAAAACAATGTTGACAAAAATATTCTGAGTAAAAAAATAGGCAATTGTGACAATTTCTTGTAATTGTAACTTTTGCGTGTAATTGTAACTTAATGTCTCACAATTGTAACGTATCTCACAATGTGACTTATCTTTCAGTAGCAACTTTGTTGACTTTGTCTCCCAATGTTTGCAAATATGCAATTTTGTTTGTGCAAAACTTTGTCTCACAATTTGCTCCTTTATTTCTTGAAAATTGTGACTTTGTATTTTCCCAAAATATGAAGAGTAAACAAAGTTAAATGCAACTTAAGTTCTAACAATTGTAACTTTGTTTCTCGTAATTGTGACTGGGATATGGTATGAAAAAATTGCTGGATGGAAATGCCAAGATGTGCATAAATTCTAAAAATGCACGTAAAAATCGTATCCGCTCAATTGAGGCAGATAATTATTTATATATGATAAGAAGATACATGCATAAACTAATATGGAAATGCATTTATCAAAATGCGCAACAAAAAGTCTTGGGATTTTGCTTTAACACAGGATGTGATTGGATAACTGGACTAACCAGTGGACCAATTTAATCGCACAGCATCTCAAATTTTGGTTTTATCATTCTGAAATACCTGAGCCAAAGTCTGTCATCAGAATGATTTGGTTTAATTCTGCCCAGAAGCGTCTCACTGGATTTGCGTTCCCAAACATCAGGCATCCGAATGCAGGATAACATTAACAAACCTTTATTGCGTTGCATCCGAGACGCAATCATTTATGATGTGGAAAAAGGAGTCGCAGTTTCTTCCCTGATTGCAGCAAATTTCCTTTTTATTACAGATATTTTGCGCCAATTTCCCAGGAAGTGACTAGTTTGTTCTCTTGAACACAATGGATGGAATTGCTCCTTTATTCGCATTTGTTTTTGGCAATATTGCAATTTTACGTATAAGTTCAATGTTCAACTTTGGATGGAAACATAGCCTATGTAACTTAAAATCAGCAAATTGTGAATATTTCTTGGAGTTGCGACTTTATATCTCACAATTCCCTCCCTTACTTCTTTCAATTGTGATTTTATGTCTCCTAGTTGTGATCTTTCACAATGTGACTTTATCTCACAGTTGCAACTTTGTTTCTCAGAATTGTGACTTTATAAATCCCACAATGTCCCTTTTATCTTGCAATTGTGACTTTACTTATTGTTATATTGAATTTATTTCCCAAAATTGCAACTTTGTTTTGCGAAATTGCCACTTTATATCAAAATTGTGACTTTGTATCAGTTTTCACATTTTTTTTGCAGTTGTTGACTTGATATTTTACAATTTGTCTTCTTATTTTAAACTTTTATCTCATAATTACTTTTTACAAAACAGATAAAGAAAATGTACTGTAGAATAATTTTTGTTTTGAGGAAAGCAATCTGTTCATGCTACACAGTGAAACACAGAACAGTTTAGTCATGCTGCAATGTTGTCCATGTGATAGAAAGGATGCTGTTTAAAATCTGGCTTTATCATGGTGTTTGCCCTTTATTAGAAATGCATGGGGGTTTGTTCCTCCATTCCCTCTGTGCATTTTATATGCATGGCATACTTGTAAATCTTCCAGTCTTGCACATTTGGACAAACCAATTTAAAACAGCATTATGAAGATACTAAGCCAGAATTCCCTCAGGGAGTTTGGTGTGTTGTGTAATTCTGTGAAGATTTACGAACCTGGCTCCTGATTGAAATTAGGAGTTGAAATTGCTTTTAAGACACGTAAGAGCCATTGTGGATGCAAATCACATGATCTCAGATGGCTGAGAATTATATGTAAGCGTTCTTTTTTGATGATGATGTTCAAAAAGAAGTTGGGCAGAATGGGGACTAATTGTCACAGTAAGTATAAGGTTTGGAGTTAAAAATTAAATTACACAAATGTGCTTGCCTTTTACAAATCCCCCCCCCCCCCCTGTGAATTATATGTTTCATAATTGTATCACTTTTGTGCTAAAAATCCTACAAAAGGCTGTTTAAACATGTTCTTTTCTGACAACTTAAAGGGTTAGTTCACCCAAAAATGAAAATTAAGTCATTAATTACTCACCCCCATGCTGTACCAACCCCGTAATACCTTCGTTCATCTTGGAAACACAAATGAAGATATTTTTGATTAAATCTGAGAGGTTGATCACTGCTACATAGGCTGCCAGAGGGAATGAAACTTGACGGCCCAGAAAGTCATTAAAGAACATGTTTAAATATTCCATGTGCCTACAGTGGCTCAACTATAAGTTTATCAAGCGACGAGAATACTTTTTTTCCGAAAAAAAAAACATAAATAACGACTTTATTCGACTATTCCTTTTCTTCCTTGTGGGCCTGAGACGAGAGTTCAAGAGATTTCCACGACGCATGCGCGAGAACTGAGAAGAGGACGTTCTTCTTCTAATACTTCTTGTTCAGTTCTCGCGCATGCGTCGTGGAAATCTCTTGAACTCTCGTCTCAGGCCCACAAGGAAGAAAAGGAATAGTCGAATAAAGTCGTTATTTATGTTTTTTTTTTCGGAAAAAAAGTATTTTTTATTAATTAATGACTTAATTTTCATTTTTGGGTGAACTAACCCTTTAACCCAGTGTGATAACATGCTAAACGACAGCATGCGCTAAATGCATTTTGTGTAAAGTTAATTGATAAGTTAGTTAGTTAGTTAGTCTGGATCAGTCATAGGGTGCTTTCACACTGGTCTTTTTTGCTGCGCTCCGAGCACGGGCGCAATTGTTCCCGGCACCCCCCGCAGCGTTGGTCTGGTCTGGTTTCACACTCAACTTGATTCTATCGAACCCTGGTGCGTTTGTGTGCATCTTACGTCATCGCAAACGTGCATGGTGCATAACAGAAAACACAACGCGGGTCAATATATTGTGTTTTTTATTCATTTGGTGCTATTATGCATAGCTGAGTAAACAACACCGGTTACTGTGTGTGTGTGTGTGTGTGTGTGTGTGTGTGTGTGTGTGTGTGTGTGTGTGTGTGTGTGTGTGTGTGTGTGTGTGTGTGTGTGTTTGTGTGTTGCATAAGATGTCTTTCCGCTGCTTACAAAATGAGACAGTGGATTTCCATTAATGTGTTGCCCTAATTGCACGCACTACGCGCAAATACACTGCAGGATCACTCTTGCTCATATCCAAGGTAATTCATCAACTCTATCATCCCTTAACTAAATAGGGTGCTTTCACACCTTTAGTTCGGTTAATTTGGTCCGGACTAAGGACGAAAAATTATATGCACCTTAAATAAATTTATAATTAAGAACACATTTGTGCTGCACCGGCGATTCTTTTTTTCTGCGAAAAATTATACTTTGTATCATTTTCAGGCGTTTTGGTTCCTTTTCACACCACACTGATTGCTCTGGTCCGAATCAATTGATGAGTTGATGAAATGAACCAAAATGCAGTCACGTGACAACATCCACATCACTCGTTGGCCAGATGTGTCTTGAACATATCCACAACTGCTCTTAAATTGGTCAGAATTAACGTGCGGGAAAATTCCAACAGAACTCCCGGAAGTAAACAAATTTAAAATCCGGCAGACATGCGGAGAATTCGCTCCCAATGTATACTCAGAATCAGCACGAGCTTTTGTCCTTTCGCTAATACACCCATAAACAAGAAAGTCTAGACGTGATATAAATAATAAATTCACTGTGCAGTGCAGACAACTTCAGTGTTTATGATGATATTTTAGTGAGTGCGCGAAACGCGGTAAGTCAGTCATGGCTTAAAGGGAGCGCTATTGACAATCTAAATAATAATTTTGTTTGACTACGGCAGCTGGTTTAGTCCAAAAATGTGCAGTTCTTGGGTCTGTTTGAGGTCGGATCACGTTCTCACCACAAACGAACCGCTCCAGCTAGAATTCGCTTGAAAGCTTACCGAGACCACCTCTTCGAGGAGGTCACTGTACGCTTATTTGCTCCGCTTTTGGTGCGCACCTGAGTGTGATTCTTGCTTTCACACCTGCCCAAACGAAGCGCACCAAGGGTGAAAACGAACTTTAGTGCGATTCAACCAAACTAAATGAGGCGGGTGTGAAAGCACCCTCAGACCACCTCCTCCAGGTAGTCTCGGGTTCGGTACCCTAGTGTGCACCCGGGTCCACCTGACAGCCTTCACATTAGCGATTTTTCATGCGAACCGTGCCCCGTTCCGAAGTATATGTTGCCATTTTGAAAGCACCCATAAAGGCAAAAATGTCAGGGTAGTGCATGTCATGAGCGTGCCTGGCTCTCACTCACCCCCGCACTCATTCACCCCCTCACACTCTCCTGATTACTGATGATTATCACCTGGACTCAATTGGAAAACATGCTACATAACCACAACAGTTTAAATCCTTCCTTGTCTGTCCTCAAGTCTTGGTTATGGACCTGTTTCCCTTCTGAAGACTTCGCTGCTGTTTCCTGGTTTTGAGATATAGTTCGTGATCGTTTCATCGGATTATTCTCTCCTGTGTGTTCTCAGCGCAAGGACTGTGTTTATTCCCCTGTTTCAACCGAGTACGGGCTCTACTTCAGTACTAAAGACTATTTAAGTTTGTGTTCTGTTTTGGTTCTTCACGGAAGACGTTTTGTTCTCAGTATCTTTTGCATCTACCCTAGTGGATTTACTGGGGTTTCGTGCTCTTAGTGAGCTTTCCTTATATTTCTGATTACATTTATGTGAGATGATTATGCACTTGAGATATTCACCTGAATACTTACCCGTTCTCATAATTTATGAAGTACTTTTTTTGTACTACATACTGCAATATGTCAAATACATCATACAGCTCAGATAGTCCTGTGTCATATGTCATTTGAAAGGTCTCAATGAGTAGAATACAACAAGCATAATTGTTTCGGGCTTTTTACTAAACTTGAGCGAGGTTTTGTACAAGAAGCCAGTGATGCTTAGTTTAACACATATTTTCGCTCGTAACTTCATAAAATATGCTCCGATTGTGGTGAATGATACGTCATTATTTATAGCAGATTCTTATGATTAAAATGAGTCCATACTCAACATAATCCATCACTCAGAACTAAAGAGTTCATCGAGTTCTAACACACACACAAAAAAAAATCCACAGATGCACGTAGCCAAGCAAGGTAGTTTAGACTTGGCCTTTTCACTCGTATTTTCATGAAACATACATTGATCATTAAAAATGACACATGGAGTTCAAACACCAAAAAAATCCTAGGTAGTTTAGACTTGGCCTTTGCACTCGTATTTTCATGAAATATACATCGATCATTAAACATGACACATCTTTATTTACAGCAGGAGCTCGTGATTAAAAGGAGCCCAAACTCAATATATTCCATCAATCAGACCTAAAGATATTCCTCATGGCGTTCTAAAACAAAAAAATACCATAGACGCACCTAGCAAGTATACCGACAAATTACTTGCATTGGTTTTTCGCTTATAACTTCATGAAGCATGCACAGATAGTAGAAAAGTGCACAACATTATTTTTAGCAGACTCTCACGATTAAAAAGAGCCCAAACACAGCATAATCCCTCATCTAAAGATGTTCCTAATGGAGTTGTAACTGTCACGGTGGGACCGGGAATAATTCCGTGGATTCAAGTGCAGATCAAGAAGTGTTTTAATAGGACAAAACATAAAATAAACAAACCAAAACTAAATCCAAAAACAGACAAGGCAATCCAAAAACAGACAAGGCAGGGCAGGAACAGGTACAGCATACAAAACGCGTAACAAATACAACGAACGAGCACAGGACAGCAAACACAGGAAGACTAAATAGGGAGGCAAACAAAGGAGGGTAACGAGACAGACAGGTGGAGCAATTAAACCAATAATCAGATAACAAGGGGGAGGGATTAAACAATGACAAGAGCACATGGCTCAAAATAACAAAACACCCATGTGCATAACAAGACAGGACAGACATGTGACATAACCCCCTCCCTACGGAGCGGCTACCAGACGCTCCATCCGACTCGGGCGGGACAGGAGGGACAGGCCAGGGGGGGAACAGGAGAGACAGACCAGGGCAAAACACACAACACAAGAGTTCAGGAGGGAGGTGGAATGGTGGAGGATCAGGGGGAGGGATGGGGGGCCAGGTCCATGAAAGGGAACAGAAACAGGGGGTGATGGTTTAGCTGGGGGCCAGGGCGAAGCAGACAGTCCATCGGGCGGCCAGGGCGAAGCAGACAGTCCATCGGGCGGCCAGGGCGAAGCAGACGGTTTAGCCGGGGGCCAGGGCGAAGCAGACAGTCCATCAGGCGGCCAGGGCGAAGCAGACGACCCATCGGGCGGCCAGGGCGAAGCAGACGACCCATCGGGCGGCCAGGGCGAAGCAGACGACCCATCGGGCGGCCAGGGCGAAGCAGACGACCCATCGGGCGGCCAGGGCGAAGCAGACGACCCATCGGGCGGCCAGGGCGAAGCAGACGACCCATCGGGCGGCCAGGGCGAAGCAGACGACCCACCGGGCGGCCAGGGCGAAGCAGACGACCCACCGGGCGGCCAGGGCGAAGCAGACGACCCACCGGGCGGCCAGGGCGAAGCAGACGACCCACCGGGCGGCCAGGGCGAAGCAGACGACCCATCGGGCGGCCAGGGTGGTGAAGACCCCTCGGGCGGCCAGGGCGGTGAAGACCCCTCGGGCGGCCAGGGCGGTGACGACCCCTCGGGCGGCCAGGGCGGTGACGACCAGGGCGAGGGCGACCATGGCACAGGAACAGCAACAGACACCGGCTGATGAACAGATACCGGCTCAGGCACTGGAACAGGCACTGGCTTTGGAACAGACATTGGCTCAGGAACAGACACCGGCTCAGGAACAGACACCGGCTCAGGAACAGACACCGGCTCAGGAACAGACACCGGCTCAGGAACAGACACCGGCTCAGGAACAGACACCGGCTCAGGAACAGACACCAAAACTGTAACAGCCACAAGGAACAGACACAAACACAGAAACAAACACTGGCTCTGGCGCTGGAACAGGCACTGGCTCTGGAACAGGCATTGGCTCCAGCTCTGGAACGGGCACTGGCTCGGCCTCCGGCTCTGGAACGGGCACTGGCTCTGCCTCCGGCTCTGGAACGGGCACTGGCTCTGCCTCCGGCTCTGGAACGGGCACTGGCTCTGCCTCCGGCTCTGGAACAGCAGACACGGGCATGTCCAGGATCCGAGCCAGACGCTCCAGATAGTCTGTAACTGCCTTGGCGGCCACACAAATGGGCATTTCCGGATCTGTCTCAGACTGGGCAGACGTGACGTGCTCAGTCTCTCGCTGGGCAGACGGGACGTGAACAGTCTCTCGCTGGGCAGACGGGACGTGAACAGTCTCTCGCTGGGCAGACGGGACGTGAACAGTCTCTCGCTGGGCAGACGGGACGTGAACAGTCTCTCGCTGGGCAGACGGGACGTGAACAGTCTCTCGCTGGGCAGACGGGACGTGAACAGTCTCTCGCTGGGCAGACGGGACGTGAACAGTCTCTCGCTGGGCAGACGGGACGTGAACAGTCTCTCGCTGGGCAGACGGGACGTGAACAGTCTCTCGCTGGGCAGACGGGACGTGAACAGTCTCTCGCTGGGCAGACGGGACGTGAACAGTCTCTCGCTGGGCAGACGGGACGTGAACAGTCTCTCGCTGGGCAGACGGGACGCGAACAATCTCCGCCTGGGCAGCCGGAACGTGAACAGTCTCTGACTGGGCAGACGCTGGTCTCTTTCTCCTCCTCCGTCTTTTCTGATGGATGTGTGCAGACTCGAGGCTGGCTAAAACCATCGATGAAGTCCCCCTGCTTGACGGATCCAGAGATGACTTCATTCCTGATGAGACCCGTGAGGAAGACTCTGCTGCCCTCCTCTCCTCATTCCTTTGAGCGCACATGGAGAGGTACTTAAACAAAGAAATCCCATTCTCTCTCTCCTCAGGAGAGAGTTCGCTCCGCTGAATCCACATGGGCTCGTTCGTTCTGTCACGGTGGGACCGGGAATAATTCCGTGGATTCAAGTGCAGATCAAGAAGTGTTTTAATAGGACAAAACATAAAATAAACAAACCAAAACTAAATCCAAAAACAGACAAGGCAATCCAAAAACAGACAAGGCAGGGCAGGAACAGGTACAGCATACAAAACGTGTAACAAATACAACGAACGAGCACAGGACAGCAAACACAGGAAGACTAAATAGGGAGGCAAACAAAGGAGGGTAACGAGACAGACAGGTGGAGCAATTAAACCAATAATCAGATAACAAGGGGGAGGGATTAAACAATGACAAGAGCACATGGCTCAAAATAACAAAACACCCATGTGCATAACAAGACAGGACAGACATGTGACAGTAACACACAAACCCCCACAGACGCAAACAGAGCCTTGTATATAAATGGAGCACTGATGTTGCATTTTCGACCGTTTCGACCATTCGACCCGGAGACTGGTGGATCTGAAAGACGCATACTTTCACAGGCACTTACCGAGATTCGTGTTCGAAGGTGTCACGCTCCTCGTCCGTTCACAAAAAGTAGCCTACGCAGTGCTTTCCCCCTTGAGACTCAGTAGGGAGCGTGTTCTGGACTACCTAGACGACTAATGCATTTATAGCACAACCTTCTGTGTTCCGCGTCTTTTCAGTATGCGGTGGTTTCAGCTGTCTGCCCTATTATTGTGCTTGTGCACTTCGCTCGTCCCGTGGATTTATTCCGGACGCTGTGATTGTATGATTGTAACCTGCTTGTAAAAGCTGGTCTGATGTTGTATGCACCAGCACTTCTTGCTTCCTTATGTTGTATGCACCAATATTCCCATTGTTGCTAAATTATTATCACTCCCTGTGATATATTAGTCCTGCGTCGGCTCGACCATGTTCAGGGCGATGTTGAAGGCGCCCGCGAAGTTTTGGCTCTCTGCCAGCTCGATGCACGATTGTTTCAACCAGGTCCGGTATCCGAACTGGGTGAGGCGGGGCTTTAGTTCTTTGTTGTATTCACCTGCTATGGCATGTGTAGCATTTTTTCTGTCATCTCTGAATATATCCTTCGCGATCGTTATCGCACGTTTGTCGATAGAGCGGGTTCAGACCATACTAAATGTTCTGCCCGCATTAGTGCAGGACAGAGCTCTGAGGACATCAGAAGACAGGGACTGATGGCAGCTGTACACAGCTCTACACAGGCTACATCGCAATTTAAATTTTAAAGGAGAGTAAAACAAAGGCAGACCACCGTATAATCTGGTAGGTAGCATTATTTGATAGAACGCCGGCACCGTAACTTCATATTGACGCGCGGCAAAACAAAGGCAGAGTACCGTAACTCAAGCGTGAGCGTTCCAAAACAAAGCCAAAGAGCGGTAACTGGTGTTACGGTGTTCTGCCTTGGTTTCTCATGGGCTTTTGGAAGTTACGGTTAAGACAACCCATTATTTTCTCGAAAAAACAACGGATTTGACTCAAGCTACTTATCCACATGATAAAGGAGGTCTTGAATGTTCCAAAAATATAAATAACTAATTTTCGACCAAAAACGAAGTTACGGTCTTTTGACTTTGCACAGCAGAGAAGCAGTGATGCTATGTTGTTTTGATGTGACGTTTCAGCTCATATATACATGAAACATGCATGGATTGTGAAAAATCGAACATCTTTATTGACAGCAGATTCTCACAACATACAGAACACAACATAATCCATTGCGTTGATCACGAGATATACTTCACGAAGTGATGCATACTTGGCTAAAAAAAAACACCTCTCATCTTTCCGGGATGCAATGTGTTTTCCAATGTTCCCGGACCATCCGTGTTTTTTATTAAATGTGGAATAACACAAAATATGTATCATCTTAAAGCTTAGAATCTCAGCTTTTTGAAGCATCTAACCACTTCGATCAACTATGAATGAGAGCTGACAAGTCCCTCTAAACCGGAGTGTACTGCCCACGGGCCCCACCTAGCTGTGAAAATATTCATTATCATATTTCAAAAATATTGCCTTGATTAACACAAAATGTGTGCCATTTGATTGCCTAGAGTCTGAACTTTACAGTGAATGAAGCCAATTTGAAAAACTCCTAAGTATTCCTGAGTTATTTGCTGATAAATATAATTTATTTTTTTCATAATCTATAAAATACTTTATGTACTACGTACTGCAATGTGTCAAAAACATCATACAGCACATGAAACATAAACATTTACAGCATATTATTACAATTAAAATGAGCCTAAAATGAACAATCTATTTACCCTACAAATCTAGACGCACCCTAGCGTCAGCAAAAATTATTTTGCAGAAAGGGTGGTCTAGCAACTCTCCATAGACTTTTGAGCTGGAAAAACCAAACTCTGGTCAGGCCAATCACATCGTGTATAGAGTTGGTGGGCGGGCTTAACATAATGACGGCAGAGTTGTGACGGTTCCGTCCATGGTTCCGCGTGATTTCCCTGCTACTTGAAAACAAAGAAGATGCTGCTGGCGAACAGCTGTCTTTCGAATCGGCTTTGGCCATGACTCTGGAGGACTTGGAGTTAAGAGAACGTCACTTAAGTCATTCTTAAAAAAGGAAGATGTTTTGGAGTTTTGACGATCGGATACGGCAAAAGTTTAATATATCAACTAGCTCCTCTGGTGGAAAAACGCATGACTCACTCAGCCACAGCCTAGCGCTGTCCTATTGCGTGTGTTACCCGCCTCCAGACTGGGGAGCCTGGATGGATAATCTGAATGAACCACCTTTTGCCAGCGCTGTTTCTCTGTAGAATAACAAAGCAACGCTGTGAGACAGGAGTACTGGCTGCAAGCTCCGGAAAAGTTTAATTAACTCTCAATATATTCACAACAGTAACATAAGTAACTTTACATAAGTAACTTAACAAGTACTCATTTCTCTATTACTCAACCCATTCCAATAAAGACAATATCTTTTCAATAAAGCTTTTCAGAAGTTACTTTTGTCTGTAACACATTATAATCAACAGTGTTGTGCAAGTTACTCCCAAACTGTAATACATTATATATTACTTGTTACTGTTATTTAAAAGTAATTCATTACCTTACAATATTACTGTCTCAGAATTGTAATGCGTTACATTACTCCTGTATTACTTTTGAGTTACTTTCACCAAAATAACTATACAAGAGTAGAACTTAACATTCTAAAATAACTAGGGCTGTAAGGATATGCCATATCATATGAAACCGAAATCGCAACACTCAGATCCACGAACCTGCAGAATCGCGACACACCCCTTCCAACTCCCAGCGTTATCAATACCGTCCAGATCCAAAATACCACATCTTTAAATTACTATTAGTATTATCTGAAGTTAACTTAACATTATAAAATACGTAGACCTACACCACAAAACTAGTTGAGGATAAATTATTTAAAATTTGGGAATTCCAGCGTTATGGACATTACATTTGCAGTCAAAACTTGAAATATAAATTCTCAGAAAATGCATTAATACCAAAATGTTGAAACGTCTGTTTATCCATAGGCTCCTCCCTGAAAGGAGTCCAGACATTAGAAAAATATCAGTCTACACATGCGTTTTATATTTAATATTAGGGAAATAGACAGTCATGCGTGACAAAAAAAAAAAATCTTTAACTTTTAGGAGGCAACGATTTTTTTTTTGTTGTAATTCTGTGAATTAAACTGCGCAAATCGGATGAAGAAGGGTTGGCTCTCCACAGAACATAAAATATTCATTTTATTTTATTTTTCGTGTTCGCATTTATGAGGAAAAAACAATGTTACAGACGTGACAGTTCTCCGTTATGGACGCGACCGCTATGAAGCGGCACTAAAAGACTGCTTTAAAACTTTCACAGAGACCTTACACACACAAAGCCTTTCTTTAAAGTGAATTTCGTTTTGTATTAATTGTATCTTAATTTTAATCAATGTTTCGTCAACCAATTGCCTGGATTTAAGCGCGTGAACTGGAGCGCGTCTCATAAATGAACCGAAACTCAGCGTATAAGGTAGCCTATTCACGGACTTGAAAAATATATCTATATTGAAATGTCTACTTGTAAACAGAACAATTCGAAACGAAAGAAAACAGACTGCTCTCTGCTTATGAAATGAAATGTGCATTTCTCTCTGGTGCATTCACTAGGCTACTGCGAAGATCGCGAGGCAGCATCGTCAACTTCATCTTGACTTTATTAATAAACAATTAAAATGTCTCCTTGCTATATTTGACATATTCATAATCATTGCTTTTGCCGGTTCTATGTGACAGCTTTTAGGTGCTTTATCGGCAGCGCCGCCACCCTTATGAACGCGTCACCACCGCATCAAAAACATGATTGCGTGATGAAAACATGAAAAATAGCACATAAACATAGCCTAACTGTTTAGAAAAAAAACACAGAACGAATAGCCTAATGCCCATACGTCCATCTCGCGAATGTATAGTCTTCTTCATGCCATCTTCACCATTAGCTACTTTTCCACTGGCCAGCGCGAGCACAGAGGCCTAAATCATACCTCACAGCACTCCTGTAAAAAATAAATCGCTATACAAATATATCAGACGCTGCCATTTAGTCTTTATTTACAGACTTGGACACCACACGCGGCTATTGACTGACCACGAACAGGTAATTTAGCCTACTTGCATTTTTCATTCGTTAATGTCTCGCGGTCTTGCTGTTTTTTGTTGTTGTTTGTTTTACGATTAAAACTAAAAGTCTGTTGTAACGCAAGCCTTACTGAACATGTACCGAGTAAAATATTACTGAAAATTGATAAGTAATGCCTTACACTACTGCGTTACAGCAAAAAGTAATATGTTACTGTAATGCATTACTTTTGTAACGCGTTACTCCCAACACTGATAATCAATCATAATACATTGACCTGTTACAGTGTTTTCGCATCATAAAACACTCGTTACATTTTCACACTAACACAAATAAATCTCACTATTTGGCTTCATACTAACCGCATGTTATACATGCAAGTCGCCATTTTGGCTCTAGTTCACGCACGCATGTCCCGCGATTTTGGCTCGAGATGACTCTAGTAGCCAAGGTACATTTAACTCGCTTAAACTTTATCATCCAATTACAATCAACATATAAAACCCTTTAGAAACATTCCTTAACTCTTTTCACATGATTATTTTCTTTCATTTCACTTCAAATTCACATATTTATCACTCGTGTGTAACACGATATATGACTTATTACCACTGCATGCGTATTAATCAAACTAACAGTTTTTCTCAGTAACCCATCAACATCAACATATACATGTTTGAAACACCGTGTTTAACATCAGTTTCGATCAGTTTTTGAATAGTTTTTGCTCACCTGTAGAATAACAAAGCAAACGCTGTGAGACAGGAGTACTGGCTGCAAGCTCCGGAAAAGTTTAATTAACTCTGACGCTCCCAGTGAAGTACTTTACTTTAACAGCGCCTAGCGCCGTCTACAGGAGACAATAATAGCAGCAACATTTTCTTAGCCCACAACAAAGAATGTAACAATAGTTGGAACCAAATTTTAACGAAGGCTCATACCTTTTTGAACAATACAAAATTTTAAGGGGGGGGGGGGGTACTTTTTCCTGTCTTTTATTTTTACTAGACACTTTTTCAACCTACTACACTCTCCCCTTTTTTATTAGATGACACCTGACATCTAAAACTGTTTTATATGCTTCCCTTCTGTCGTTAAACCACTACCTCAATACACATTCTGACACCAATGACAACAAGGGTGAGTAGGCAAATACTGAAAGTAATGTGTCCCATTACGAGATATGTATGGCTGTGTGAGTTGTAGTGAGTTTAGCTCTGCGCTCCAGGGTTGGTAAGATGGAATACCCAGAGTATCATAAGTGAACATTTCCTTGGGTTTATTAGTTCTCTGAAATCTTCTTACTCCACCCATCGTCTCCTCCATCTCTCTCTCTTTCCCATGTTCACCCTCATGTTCTTCCACTCTCACTTGCACATCCTGTCTTCCTCTTCGATCTTCATCCGAAACCCGTAATTCTAAGCCTGGGCTGGGTAACTGATCCTCCGGACCCGACTCCTGACCTTCACTCTCTGGTAGATCATATACTCTTGCTGGTTGAAACTCAGGGGCAGTTGGATGAAGGTCAGATGGATTTTGAGGTAACACCGGTACTGTGTCAGTGACCCTTTGTGGCAGTTCTACCAGTTTGTAACATGGGATTCTCCGCAAATCATATTGACGAGTATGCTCTTCCTCATCCGAGCTATCTGTCGCTGAGCATTCTACTGGCTGAGTTGTTACCTGTCTTCTCTTTGTCTCTTTAGCAACAGACAAAGGTTGTTCCACCGGTAGGTCATTCACAGCCATCAACAGGTTGCGGTGGAGCACACGTAAGGTCTTGTTACCCATTTCCGACTGTACCTTGTACACTGGGCCCTCTCCAACATCTGGAGAAGCGTCCGGTTCAGTCTTTCCACTGGGTTTCATTGAGGGTGGTATGGAGTGGTACGGGAGTGTGCAATCCCTGACAACTGTTGTAGTCTTGCAAACAGCTTGTTCTCAAATTCTTTTCCCTGGTCATGGTGGAGTTTCTCAGGGTATCCAAAGCGAGGAATAAAATCTTGAAAAATCTTCTCGCCAGCAGTCGTACCGGACTTATTCTTCGTGGAGTACGCCTGAGCAAACCTGGTGAAGTGGTCTATCAGAACAAGTATGTATTCAAACCCACCTTTACTTGGCTCAAGGTGGAGGTAATCCTCACTCACCAATTCAAACGGTGCACTCGATGAAATGGAACCCATTGGTGCTCTCTCATGCACATGAGGGTGCTTCTGTTTGATGCAGGCACATTTTGTCATTACATAGTCCTCAATCTCTTGCTTCATTGAAGGCCAATAAAACCGCTCACGTGCCAACTGAAGAACCTTCTCAACCCCCACATGCCCCATATCATCATGCAACTTCTTCATCACCAAGGTCTAAAACTTCTGAGGAAGTACCAATTGCTTGAACTGTCTTGTCTTCCGATACAGGATTCCCTTCTCCAGTTCCAGTTTATTCCACTCATAGAATAATCGTCGCTTTTCTCTTGTTAGCTGCTGTCCATTGCTGTCCTTTGGTGTCAAGTCTCTTTGCTTTAGTGAGATGACTTCGGCAATTGCCATATCCTCACACTGAGCGGCTTGAATGTTTTCTGGCGCCACCCTCAAGAAACCACTCTCTCCCGTAGGTTCTTCACTGGATTGTTGGAGTTGTAAAGCTGCTATCCAAGGAATGTCGTCATCTATCACTGCTCTATTACCCTGCCATACTGCAGCAACAGTTTCCGGTGACACGGTCATGTCATACTCACTCAGGTGATCTTGAAGGCTTACAGGATACCTTGACAAGGTGTCGGCGTCAATGTTTGACTTTCCAGGCCGGTATCTTATATCAAAATGGAAGTCTGCTAGCTCAGCCACCCAGCGGTGTCCTACAGCATTCAGCCTGGCAGTACTGAGAATGTAGGTCAACGGGTTGTTGTCCGTGAACACTGTGAAGGTAGGTGCGTAGTAGAGGTAGTCCCTGAATTTGTCACAAATAGACCACTTAAGGGCCAGAAACTCAAGTTTACCAGAGTGGAGGTGATAATTTTTCTCCGCAGGTGTTAACGTACGGGACCCATAGCCAACAACTCGAAGTCGATTGCCCTGCTGCTGGTAAAGGACTGCTCCCAAACCTTCGTTTGAAGCGTCCGTGTGCAACACGAATGGCAAATCAAAATCTGGGTAAGCTAATATGGGTGGACTGGTCAATTTGTCAATGAATGTAGATACAACACTCCGATGCTTGTCCGTCCAGGTCACAGGTGTCCTTGAATGAAGTTGTCCCTTTTCCTGTTTCGTGTTTTTACCTCCTCCCTGACGAGACTGTAAGGAGACCCCTCCCCTGGCTTCGGTTGAACCTTGGTGAAGCTCAAACAGAGGCTTTGCGAGACGAGAAAAATCCTGGATGAATGATCGGTAATAACTGAAGAATCCAAGCAGTGCCCGAACCTCTCCCACCGTTCGAGGTTCCTTATTTTTCAGCGTTCTCACCGCTTCCAGGTCCTGAGGGTCAATTTCAATACCTTCTCCTGATACCAAACGACCAATGTATCGATTTTGTCTTTTGAAGAGCTCACACTTCTTTGGACGAAGTTTGATTCCATGCTTCCTCATTTGTTGCAGTACCTTCCTAAGATGTTCTACATGATCACTGAATGACTTGGAGAAACACAGTACATCATCTAAGTATGGTGTGCAACTCTCATCACGGATACTCTCCAACACCGACTCCATACATCTCTGAAATGCTGCAGGTGAATTGGACAGACCGAACGGAATGCGCACCCATTCATACAGGCCCCATGGGGTGCTGAAAGCGGTCACATGTCTTGACTCTTCACTAACGAACCCTTGATGGTAAGCGCTACCCTGGTCTAGAATTGAGAACCAAGTATTACCACCGAGACTGTCTAGGAGATCTTGAATCCTGGGAAGGGGATGACGATCGGGGATGGTCTTACGGTTTAGGTTTCGAAAATCGACACACAAGCGCAAGCTGTGGTCTTTTTTTCTGACGCATACCACTGGAGACGAATATGAAGAGGATGACTTTTTGATCCAACCTCTGTCCAACAGGTTTTGTACATAGTCCTTGACCTCCTTATAAAGGGGTTTTGGAATAGCATTATAACACCTCTGGACCGGTGTGTTATCTGACAGATGGATTTTCAGCTGAAGTTCGTGGATACATCCGATGTCTCCCTCATCCTGAGCAAACACATTTGATTCTTCAAACAACATTCGTCTCGCAATGTCTTGTTCCCTTTTATTGAGGTGTTCAAGATCAACCGGTGGGTGCCATTTTCCTCCCACTCTACTCTCATGATGTTCTTCTCCTCTAGCGACATCATCTGCGGATGTGAGCTGGGATGAACACAATAGCGTGCTGTCTGCCTGCTTATCTGAATCCTTAACATTGGATGACGTACATATTGGTCTCATTTCCATGATGGGTTCGATGTTACCCAACACAAGTCTCTGGGGTAGGTAGATGTTATGACTTGTGGGATTTTGAACTGGGATTTTCACCATCTTAGAGGCACCAGGAGGTACATTTACAATAGCAGGAAATAACTCCAAACCTTCTGGGATTGAACTTTCCGACGCTGGTTCAAACATCATGGTTCCACCCTGGTACCACGCTTTCACTCGACATCTTACCTCCCAGACTTGACCACTGGGGATGGTGGCTCCTAGCTTCCCCGTCTTTACTTTACAGCTTGCCGTGCATTCCTGGGCGGAGTTGACTGTGGCAACCAAGATTTCAGTAGCATTCTTTTGCATCTGCAAGGCCTCAGAAAGAAGGTCAATTAAACTGATGTTATTTGCACCACTCTTATTCTCCCTTATGATCTCCTCAATGACATTGAAGCCGAGCAGCGGACAATCCAAACACTTTCGACTCACCAAAAGGGGAACTTGGATGGCGATTTTGTTTTGTTTACTACTTGCGATTTCTAATAAAACCTCCACCCATCCATCAAAAGGTACGGCTGTCCCATTTGCTGCAGTGACATGGAGCTGGCTATCCGCTAGTAAAGATTCTAGTGGTTGGATGTTGATGTTGGGTAAGCATTTCTTTAGCCACACCCGTCCCACTATACTAACCTGAGCTCTACTGTCCAACAGCATTTGAGTCTGAACACCATTCAGTTGGCAAAGTATCATGCAGCGACTGCCGATCAGCTGCGCCACACGTTTCTTTCCAACCTCATTCGCTCTGTTGGATGCACTTTGCGTTCCAGTTTGCTCACCTCTAGATGCACGGAAAGACGGTTGGGACACGGCGTCTTCAGCGGTCACTGGTGGTCCCTCCCCAGTGACCTCCACTCTTTTAACGCCTGGCTTTTCATGAGACATCCCACAGCTCGGTGCCCTGCTTGACCACACAAGAAACAGTGAGTTCACATTTCAACATTTTGGGCGATACACTGTTTGCATTTACCCTTCACTGCTGATTTTGATGGTTGTGCACTTGCTGCGACTACTTTGGTTTGCTGTTGAACACCAGGCCCCATGGACATAACCACTTTCTCCAGATTCTTAGTCAGCGCAGATACTTGAGCAGAAAGTTCACGAATGGCATCACGATTGGCTTTAACTTCTGCGTGACTCAGGCGAGAACATTGTCCATCCACGTCATCCTGCTGTGTTACACTTGCAATTGTGACTTTGGATTTGTGTGTGTGACCTATTCGGTTTTGTCTTTCAGTTTCCTCACTAACAGACTGTGTAATCAGTTCTAAAATCTGATCATCTGTGACTGCCTGTGTTGCTATTGCGGCCTTAATATCCCTCCGGACAAATGTGTGTTTTTCATTCAGACCCTGATAGAGTGAGTGTAAGAAAACACCTTGGGCCAGTTTACGATCATACTGAAACTCACATTCTGTTTGTCCTGAAGCAAACAACACTCTCTGCCTGAGACCCATTAACCTATACACAAACTAGTGAGGAGATTCTCTGTCTTGCTGTTTTGCATTACTCAATTCCTGAAATAATTCAGTACTACTTTTGTCCCTAAGGTGAGCCCTGAGGAACCGTTTCAACTCAGCTACTGTAAGACTGTCTTTCGTGATAAGCATCTCTTTGAAGGTACCAGGTTTGATTACCTTAAACACTGTTCGTATGATTTCTGACTCTGAAAAATTATCTGCAATGCCTTCATCAATTTGTTTACAAATGCTGTTAAAACTCAAGTCTGAATTTAAATCAGAAATTTGTCCACCGTAAATTTTTAACTCTCTACGTGGCAGATAGGATGCCACATCATAGAATTTGATCAGACCAGTCAGGTGTTCAGTCACTTTAGGCAATGGAACAGTTTGTTCAGCACGTGCATGTGATTCAAGACCTGTAGTTTGGGCTACCTGCACCCCGGCGGCTACTGATGTCGGTGCAGATTGCGACACTAGTCCCACAGCCTCTCCGTCTTCTTCGACGTTGGAAGTGAAATCTTGCTCTGTAGCGGTCAACTCACGAACGAGGTCATGGAGGGTCAGCAAGCGAGCCATTCCTTGGTCCTCCAGACTCCGCAGTTGTTCTCCTCGCATGAAATCAACGACGAAGTCATAGAGTTCCATTTCTGTGGCATCCACGTTGTAGAGTGCTTCGCCGTTCGAAGAGCTGACCAGCAGGTGGAGCTGTCTCTCGATCTCCCACCGTAGTTTCCGAAGAGTAGCCATAACTGGACTGCTGGTATCTGCCGTTCAACTCGCTGGTCTGGAATGAATGACGTTTACCCACTGCGGTTCTTTACTGATCAGCACCCGGCCACCAGATGGCGCTGATCCCGGACGAGCCCCCAAATTGTTACCCGCCTCCAGACTGGGGAGCCTGGATGGATAATCTGAATGAACCACCTTTTGCCAGCGCTGTTTCTCTGTAGAATAACAAAGCAAACGCTGTGAGACAGGAGTACTTGCTGCAAGCTCCGGAAAAGTTTAATTAACTCTCAATATATTCACAACAGTAACATAAGTAACTTTACATAAGTAACTTAACAAGTACTCATTTCTCTATTACTCAACCCATTCCAATAAAGACAATATCTTTTCAATAAAGCTTTTCAGAAGTTACTTTTGTCTGTAACACATTATAATCAATCATAATACATTGACCTGTTACAGTGTTTTCGCATCATAAAACACTCGTTACATTTTCACACTAACACAAATAAATCTCACCTATTTGGCTTCATACTAACCGCATGTTATACATGCAAGTCGCCATTTTGGCTCTAGTTCACGCACGCATGTGCCGCCGTTTTGGCTCGAGATGACTCTAGTAGCCAAGGTACATTTAACTCGCTTAAACTTTATCATCCAATTACAATCAACATATAAAACCCTTTAGAAACATTCCTTAACTCTTTTCACATGAGTATTTTCTTTCATTTCACTTCAAATTCACATATTTATCACTCGTGTGTAACACGATATATGACTCATTACCACTGCATGCCTATTAATCAAACTAACAGTTTTTCTCAGTAACCCATCAACATCAACATATACATGTTTGAAACACCGTGTTTAACATCAGTTTCGATCAGTTTTTGAATAGTTTTTGCTCACCTGTAGAATAACAAAGCAAACGCTGTGAGACAGGAGTACTGGCTGCAAGCTCCGGAAAAGTTTAATTAACTCTGACGCTCCCAGTGAAGTACTTTACTTTAACAGCGCCTAGCGCCCTCTACAGGAGACAATAATAGCAGCAACATTTTCTTAGCCCACAACAAAGAATGTAACAATAGTTGGAACCAAATTTTAACGAAGGCTCATACCTTTTTGAACAATACAAAATTTTAAAGGGGGGGGGGGGGGGGGGGGTACTTTTTCCTGTCTTTTATTTTTACTAGACACTTTTTCAACCTACTACACGTGCAGAGGGAATTTGAAAGACAACCGTTTATCCCGCCCCTCGGATTGAGGTATGCCAATTGTGAGTTCCCAGACCTAACATCTTGATAGGTCTGGCTTGCCAGGCTACGATCTATTGTGTTGATGACAAGATATTCTCCGTGGAGGAACAATTTAAAAAATGCCCATTAGGGGGTGTCAAGGACTAAACAAAAAGGCTATCTTGGTTCCAAATACTGTAACTTTTGATTCCTGTATCCAATCACCACAAAATTTCATCCAGATGCAGCTCACATGTAGAGGGACTTCACCAAAAAATAATTATTCTGCAACTGTATCTCCTTTCAGAGTTATTGCATGTCAAACAAGAGAGATTTGCAAAATATATATATTTTTGGTCTTTTATCAGCAGTTTCTCGGCAGGAAAATGTCCAAATGTAATGTAATTTTATATTTTCAAAAAAATTGAAAAGTGTTCCATCAAACGATACCTACCTTTTGACTCTCCTTGTTACAGTTTTGGAGTTATGAGTCTTTACTTATATGTGTCACTCAGACAAAACAACTCTAAAAATGGCTTCAGGGCTTAAGGGGATATATTATAACATACATACCCTCACTACAAAGGGATTCCTTCGGTGAAGGCCGGACTAGAGTATTGGCACTAGTGAAAAGTAAATTAAATGCAGGGTACATGCAATACTATTTGCACATTCCTGTCAGGGATGGTTGATGGAAGTAGCGGAACTGCGTTTATTGACACAACATGTTTCATAATTCAATTCAAACTTTATTGTCATATGCACAGGAAACAGTCGTCACACATTACAATGAAATTCTTATTCTGCGAATCCTCCCAGCAACATCAGACATCAATTAAACTCACATAAATAACAAGTGACTAGACATCAGAGAGATATAAATAAAGTGCAAAGATGCAGAGGTAAGTTGTCAGTAGTTCACTCCCATGTCCCTCTGTCTGTGTGCGTATGTGTGTGTGTACACGCATTCCTACAAGGTGGAATGGGTCATTTACACCATCATAGGAGAGTTTGCAGTGTTGGGGGAAGGGGCAATGGATAAGTACAATTCACAAGTCTTATGGCCTGTGGGTAAAAGCTGTTTTTCAGTCTTGTTGTCCTTGCTTTCACACTTCTGTAGTGTCTTCCGGATGGTAGAAGTGTGAATATGTTATGCTGAGGGTGGCTACTGTCCTTGATGATGTTGTGGGCCCTCCTGTTGACCCTGATCTGGTATCTTCTCCACCGTTGTTAAGGCTGTACCAGTGATGGTTTCGGCTGTTCTCACGACCTGTTGCAGAGCCCTGCGGTCCCGTGCTGTACAATTGCCAAAACAGACTGTGATGGAGCTGGTGAGGATACCCTCGATTATACATCTGTAGAAGCTGCTGAGGATTTTGCCTGACATACCAAATTTCCTCAGGTTTCTCAGGAAATACAGCCGCTGTCGGGATTTACTCACCAGATGTGTGATGTTATCAGTCCAGGAGAGGTCCTCAGATATGTGAACACCAAGAAATTTAAATGTGCTTACTTTCTCCACTGCAGTCTCTCCGATATGCAGTGATGGGTGCTGCTTCCTCCTCCTCCGTGGGTCAACAATCATCTCCTTTGTTTTACTAACATTTATGGAGAGATTGTTGTCCTGACAAGCCTTCACAAGGCCAGCAACCTCCCTTCTGTATGCTGACTCATCACCCCCAGATATCAGTCCAATGACTGTGGTATCATCAGCAAATTTAACGATGCTGGTGTTGATCTGGTGGCCACACAGTCATGGGTATATAGCGTATAGAGCATAGGACTCAGTACGCAACCGTGTGGAGTTCCTGTATTTACAGTTATAGTCCTGGATATGTGGTTGCCCATTCTAACAGACTGGGGTCTGCCTGTCAGAAAGTTCAGGACCCAGTTACAGAGGGTGGATGGCACACCAAGGATGGAGAGCTTTTTGACGAGCTTGGATGGTATAACCATGTTAAACGCTAAACTGAAATCAATGAACAGCAGTCGAACAAAGCTGTCCCTGCTCTCTAAGTGCGTGAGGGCTGTGTGTATTGTTGTACTGACGGCATCCTCTGTAGACCTGTTCGGTCTATACGCGAACTGGCAAGGGTCCAGTGTGTCTGGTACAATCGTCTTGATGTAGCTCATGACGATTCTCTCGAAGCATTTCATAACTATAGGAGTCAATGCAATGGGCCGGTAGTCATTAAGACAGATTACTTTATCCTTTTTTTGTCAGTGGTATGATAATAGTTGTCTTAAGACAGGTGGGAATTGAGGTTTGTCAGAGGGACAGGTTGATTATGTCCGCAAAGACATCTGCTAGTATCCATGCGCAGGTTTTAAGTGCCCGTCCAGGAATATTGTCCGGGCTGGCTACCTTTCGGGCGTTTATTTTCCTCAGAGTCTTTCTCACATCTGCAGATGTGATTGTGAATGGTGGGTCCAGCATTCTCCCAGTTACCAACTCTCCCCCCAGTGGCTCGATGTTTAAGGCCTCAAAGCGGGCATAGAATTCATTAAAATCATCAGGTGTAATGTGACTGTCAATGATCTTACCCCTGCTTCTGCCTTTGTAGGGATACTTTCCAATCCCTGCCACATGCGTTGGGTATCTGCGGTGGTGTAATTACTCTCTAGTTTCAATCTATATTGTCTTTTGGCATCCCTTATGGCTCTTCGTAGGTCATACCTGGCTTTCTTGTAGTCACTGGCATTACCTGAGACAAATGCTTTGGAACGTGCATGCAGCATGGATCGTACCTCACAGTTTATCCATGGTTTCTGGTTGGGATATTTCTGTATGTGTTTACGGGGCACAATGTTGTCGATGCAGGTGCTAATATAGCTAATTACCACTGAAGTGTATTCATCCAAAACAACAATACAGTCATTACGCCTAGCAGCTGTCTTGAACACATCCCACTCAGTACATTCAAAGCAGTCCTGAAGCACCTGATCAGATTCTTCGGTCCATACTTGTACTGTTTTCCTTATAGTGGGTGTTTGCTTAAGGAGCTGTCTGTATTCTGGGTAGAGAAACACTGAGATGTGATCGGACTGTCCGAAGTGGGGGCGAGGTGCTGCCTTGTATGCCCCCTTCACGTTACTGTACACCTGGTCAAGTGTGTTTTTCTCCCTTGCAGGGAAATCAACCCATCAAATCGATGGTATGCAGGCATCACAGTCCATACATTACAGTGGTTAAAATCGCCTGCAGCGATAAACACTGCGTCAGGGTGTGTGTTTTCTTGTGTGTTTATAACGTCATACAAAGTCCCAAGTGTTACCGCGGGGTTCGCGTGCGGAGGGATGTAAACACCCAGGAGAAATACAGCAGTAAACTCCCTCGGTAAATAAAAGGGTCTGCATTTTAACAATAAGAGCTCTGCATCACTCGAACATTGTTTGCTGACAGTCTGCACGTCTGAGCACCATCGGTTGTTAATATAGATGCAGGTTTCCCCACCTTTGTGTTTTCCAGATACCGCTGTGCGGTCCCCGCAATGTATGGAGTACGTTTGTAGCTGAACCACAGAATCCGGTATATTGTCCGATAGCCAGGTTTCAGTGAGAATCAGCGCACAACAGTCTGTAGTTTCTCGCTGGGACACAATCCTGGTTCTAAGCTCATCCATTTTATTTTCGAGGGATCGGACGTTCGCAAGCAGAAGGCGAGGCAGTGGCAGTCGGCTAGCTCTAGCCTTTAGCCTAGCATGTAGCCCACCCCTCTTGCCTCGTCGCCGCTTGAGCTGCTCTTTCCGCCGGCTGCGCTGTTCACCCGACTCCGGTGTTGCTGGGCCCCGCTGATTATGAGCTCGGATACAGCAGGCAGTCTAGATCCAACAGATTAAAAGTGAGCTCATACGGTTGGTTCTGATTTCCAGTAATGTTTCTCTGTCATAAGTAATTAGTGCCGATGAAACATGTACATTTAAAAACTGAAAAAAGACTAAACAAACATAAACAAACATCAAATAGCAATGGCTGCGGGAGGAGTACACAGAGATGTCTGCCACGATGGGCGCCATCTTTTCGCCAACCTTTTTGGCCATCAGTCATACAGTCACACCGGTCGGGGAAGAGAGTGGTGGTAAAGCACGGCTTCTCCCTGACTGCCCACTATCTGTTAATGTACCTTTACTTCCCTTTATTTCATCATGTAAAGATTTTTTTTTTTTTGGTGGTCATTTGATTACATAATCTGAAGAGAATAAAGAAGCGGACAATGAAAACTAGAATGAAAGTCATTTATAACATTGAGATGGGAGCCACAGTCATGGTGATTAGGGATTGATTAAACCGTGATGTGACTTCATTGTTAGTGTGCACACACATATATCCTTCTCTGTGCTTTTGTTATAGAGTGTTGGGTTTATGTGACTGCAAGTACAGTGTTTTAGAATAATAACTTAAAATTTTGCTTGTCAAGCTAAAAGCTACGCATAAGCTAAAGCAGTTAAATTACAGTCAGGCTAGCCTTCAAAAGTTACACTAGTAAACAGTTAAACTACACTGAGATATTCTATCAGTATTTATCCTTATGAAGAAAGTACACTTTACCACAGGGCTCTCAAGTGTCATGCATTGAGCGTGACAGTCACTCATTTCGGTCTTTTGTCACGCTCTCCCGCCACACATTGTATTTCTCACGCTGAAAAACTATTTGTAATATATTTAATATGCCGCAGCGCCCAAAACTCTGGCCGCGCCGCTCTCACTGTAGAACCGGCAGGAATCAAGCGCGTCTCCTCTCGTGTTGTTCGTCGAGCTACACAATAGCCAACCAGAAAATAGCACTATTGTATCTGGGTAAGATTTAACACAACAACTAATACAAAAAAACATCCAGCCCTTCTTACTTCTTACTTCCAAATACTTCTTTATATGCTGTCTCAAAATAACTTCTATTGACTTAGAAATATGGTTAATGTGTACTTACAAATGCACTGACAAGCATTTACAGTGCTTGTAACTAAACTAAAATGTACTTTTTACGAAATTCCTATATACTTTGTATAATTTGTATGTTATATATTTAATATATATTGGTAATACACAACTCAAGGAAGTTGTAAGTGTTAGTTGAATTTCATTATGCCTAATTTACTGTTATTTATATATTGTAAGTACATGTAACCTATGTAACAAGGACACTGCACAATAAAGTATTACCTTAAATTAACTTTAAATGTAATATTGAATAACTCAGCAGTTATAATTATGACCACATACTTCACATGCTCTCCAATTCATTAGTCACATTAAAATTACATTTATTGAATAGTATTACAAAGTGCACTTAAATGTGAATCATAGTGAAATGTACTGTCTTAAAGTGCATTTACGGATAAGTGTTTTTTTTATATTATATTATCTTGGTTATATAAGCTGGTAACGTTTGTGAGACAATCACAACAAGGTTTTTGTGTTTGGAGCTCCATCGAATTGATTCATTAATCCCTGATTTTCTTCTTTACCATTCATTTATAAACAAGCACTTTCTATTTTTATATCATGTGAACTTATCCTCGACACTATTCCTTATAAAAAACAATCGGATTGCTTTGATATCGCTACTTAGATCCAACTTTCCGAATCTCGGCTACTAACCTTTAGCCCGCTAGCATTTCACGCTTGGCCTCGCGCCTATCGACCCTCTCATTTTACACCCGTTTCACTGAAAGGATATGGGTTATATCCATCATTTCAGTCCTAAATTAGTTGTGATATTGGTAGTATCACTACTAATTTACTGTTCATCTGTTATAATGGCGAACATATCGGATGTGTGTCTAACGTTACCTCTGAGTGCAGGTGAGGACACATTCGAGCTATTTTCGGTACGATTGGAGCTGGAGTCGGTGGAGAAGCAGATCCGTGTTCTGCTGGTGAAGCAAGCCGAGCTGCAAGATCGGCGATCAGCGCTTGAAACATCACGCGCCGATGCTCACAAGTCAGTGGTTAGTAACTTTTTGACTCCGACTTCGTCTACTCCGTGCGTTTCTCTGCCCAGGAGGACGCGATCATCTCTGCCTTCACTCACTCCGGCACCGAGGCAACACCATGGACCCTGGGTGATCCCACAGCGGAAGACACGAGCCAGGACCAGACCAAGGACTTCCCCGCCCCTCCCGGTCTTCGAGATCTCCACCCGGAACCGCTTCTCCCCTCTTTGCGAGCCGGAACGTGAAGCCGCCGTGATCATCGGCACTTCCATGGTCCGTCATGTCCGTGCTACCTCAGGTAAGCGTAAGGTGCGCACTCACTGCTTTCCTGGTGCTCGTGTTCTTGATGTCGCTGCACAGATTCCCGAGATCCTGAACGGTGACGAGCGCGTCGGAGCTGTGGTGCTACACGCGGGGACGAACGACATCAGGCTGCGGCAGACGGAGGTTCTGAAGAAGGACTACAGAAGCCTGATCGAGACGGTTCGCAGCACATCGCCTGAAGCAACGATCATCGTGTCTGGACCGCTTCCCACGTACCGACTAGGACAAGAAAGGTTCAGTAGATTATTTGCTCTAAATGAATGGTTAATGTCATGGGGTAATGAACAGAAACTGCTCTTTGTAAATAATTGGAATCTGTTCTGGGAGCGACCTAGGCTCTACCGTGCTGATGGCCTGCACCCCAGCAGAATCGGAGCGGCTGTTCTGTCGGACAACATCTCCAAGACGTTACACACCATATGACTAGTAAGTCAAAGTCCAAATCACAGTCTTTGCTGTCCCAACTTAATTGATATAAGTAGTGTAGAACATTATATAGAAACTGTGTCTATTCCTCGCTTAGTGAGGCCAAACAATAAATCTAGTGTATGATCTAGCAAAAATCTTATTATAATTAAACCAGAAAATCTAAATATCAGTGAACAAAAACAATTTCTAAAGCTAGGTCTTCTAAACATTAGATCGCTCACACCTAAGGCGGTTATTGTAAATGAAATGGTCACAGACAATAGTTTCGATGTACTTTGCCTTACTGAAACCTGGCTTAAACCAAATGATTATTTCGGTCTAAATGAGTCTACTCCACCAGGATACTGTTATAAGCATGAGCCCCGTATGATCGGTCGTGGCGGCGGTGTTGCAACAATCTATAGAGATATTCTTAATGTTACTCAGAAAACAGGTCACAGGTTTAATTCGTTTGAAGTACTTGAGCTAAATGTTACGCTCTTATATGTAAGAAACAAATCCATATTATCTCTAGCCTTGGCTACCCTATATAGACCTCCAGGGCCCTATGCTGACTTCCTAAAAGAGTTTGCATACTTTCTCTCAGATCTATTGGTCAATGTCGACCGATATTTATTAAACTCCTTTGGGGTCACGCAAAACTTCAGTGGTCCCACTCATCGTCTAAATCATACACTAGATTTAATTATATCATATGGAACCAATCCAACTGATATAAATATTATACCGCAAAGTGACGATCTCACTGATCAATACATGGTATCTTGCGTAATACGTACTGCTGAAATTTGTCATGTTGCGCCACGTTATCGACCAGGCAGAACAATCCTTCCAACCACTATAGATAGATTCTCAAATAGCTTACCTGATCTATCTCAGCTGCGCAGTGCACCCAAACAAACAGATGAACTAGAGGAAATGACTAGCAGTTTGATCACCATGTTCTCTAGTACACTAGATATTGTTGCACCAATTAGATTAAAAAAGGTTAGAGAGAAAACTAAAGCACCATGGTACAACAGTGCTACGCATGCAATCAAGAGAGAAACTCGTAACTTAGAGCGTAAATGGACACAAACTAATTTAGAGGTCTTTAGAATCGCGTGGAAAGACAGTATGTCACGTTATAAAAAGGCTCTAAAAGCAGCCAGGGCTGAGCATCTCCGCAAACTAATAGAAAATAATCAAAATAATCCAAGGTTTTTATTCAACACCGTGGCTAGACTAACAAATAAACAAACATCACCAGAGCAAAATATTCCGTTACAATATAGTAGTAATGATTTTATGAATTACTTCAATGAGAAAATAGAAAGCATCCGAAACACAATTGTAAATATACAATCCTCTATGATGTCTTATAATTCAGCCTCAATTATGGCCCCTCTAGAACAACTACACCGCTTTAGAACCATAGGACAGGAAGAGCTAAATAAACTTATCATTGCATCTAAACCAACAACATGTTTATTAGATCCAATACCCACTAAACTACTGAAAGAAGTGTTACCTGTAGTGGAAGAGCCTCTTCTTAATATTATTAACTCATCTTTATCTTTAGGTCATGTTCCAAAAATATTCAAGCTGGCAGTAATACAACCTCTCATTAAGAAACCGCAATTAGATCCAAATAACTTAGCAAATTACAGACCCATCTCAAATCTTCCATTTATGTCTAAAATACTAGAAAAAGTTGTGTCCGCTCAATTGTGCTCTTTCTTGCAAGAAAATGATATCTATGAAAAATTCCAGTCGGGATTCAGACCGCATCATAGCACAGTACCTGCGCTAGTTAAAATTACAAATGATTTACTTTTAGCTTCTGACCAGGGCTGTATCTCAATACTAGATCTACTCGATCTTAGCGCTGCGTTCGACACTATCGATCATAAAATACTCTTGGATCGACTACAAAACTACACTGGTGTTCAGGGACAGGCATTAAGCTGGTTTAGATCGTACTTATCAGACCGTTACCATTTTGTCTGTATAAATGGGGAAAAATCAAAGATAACGTCAGTAGACTATGGAGTGCCGCAAGGATCGGTGTTAGGCCCTCTGCTATTCTCAATATACATGCTGCCACTTGGTAATATTATAAGAAAACATGGAATTAATTTCCACTGTTATGCTGATGACACTCAATTATATATCTCATCACGACCAGATGAAAACACTAACTTATCTAAATTGACAGAGTGTCTAAATGATATAAAATGCTGGATGACGTGTAATTTCCTGCTATTAAATTCAGATAAAACTGAGGTACTACTTATTGGTCCAAAAAACTACCCACAAAATCCCTTACAATACAACTTTAATTTAGAAGGATGTCCTGTTACTTTATCCACTACAGTAAAAGACCTGGGTGTTATACTAGACCGCAACTTGACTTTCGAAAATCATATTTCATATATTACAAGAACAGCCTTTTTCCACCTTAGAAACATTGCTAAGCTACGTAACATGCTATCTGTTTCTGATGCAGAAAAGTTAGTTCATGCATTCATGACCTCGAGACTAGATTACTGTAATGCTTTATTAGCTGGTTGTCCTGCATCCTCAATAAACAAGCTACAGTTAGTGCAAAATGCAGCCGCTAGAGTTCTTACTAGATCAAGAAAATATGATCATATAACACCTATTTTATCATCTCTACACTGGTTACCTATTAAGTTACGTATCAATTACAAAGTATTCCTACTGACCTATAAAGCCCTAAATGGTTTAGCTCCTGTGTATTTAACAGACCTTCTATCGCCATACAATCCATCGCGCTCTTTAAGATCACTAAATTTGAGGCTTCTGGTCATTCCTAGGATATCTAAGTCCACTAAAGGAGGGAGGGCGTTCTCGCATTTAGCTCCTAAACTCTGGAATAGCCTTCCTGATATTGTTCGAGACTCAGACTCGCTGTCCCAGTTTAAAACTAGATTAAAAACGCATCTCTTTAACCAAGTATTCACTTAATGCTTAACCTTTAATACTACTGCTGAATCAGTTCGAATGCATTAACATTATGAACATCAGCTATGCTAATTATTTCCCATCTGCCTTTCTGCTGTTATCTCGGGACGCTAGTCCCGAGGTAAATAGCGTTCGTCAGCTCCAGTTTGTATCCAGCCTCTCACGGAGACTTCAGATGCCCCAACGCCTGTGAAGAGACGACTCGACGCCTGTGAAGAGACGACTCAAAGCCGGCGATATGTTATGCCATAAATTAATACATGATTAACTAACTGTATTTTTCTATGTGCATTTCAGAAATGCACTTTCTGTAAAGCTGCTTTGAGACAATGTGTATTGTGAAAAGCGCTATACAAATAAATTTGAATTGAATTGAATTGAATTGAATTGAATCTTAAAGTATACTTTTAAGTTTTGACACACTACAAGTAAACATAACCAATACCATTAAGCACAGTTCTTTTTCTCAAGGGCATATTCCACAGAAACAATACAACCATCAATAAAGCTACTGTAGAAACCAACACTATTTATACAATCAAGCTGAAAACAGAGATGAACAGCAATGTATAATTAAATTAATAAAACACAATTAATAAAAAATTATTGTATTCAACTATACCAGTATGCAAAATATACCACATTTACAATAATGTGTACAATAAGATGGCCGCCTTGAATGGGACTTTGGTTTAACTATACAAGACTAATTAAAAAGAAAAACGTGGAAAACCCTGTACAAAACAGAAAAATTAACCACACACAACTACCAACTATAATACATGACAAAGTGAATCACTACTGTCACAACACTGAAAATGTAGTAGCATCACTAGTCCTCAAAATTGTCTTTGAGAAACTTGGATTATAGTGTGATTATTGGAACCATTTTAGGAGTTTTAAAGGGGTGTTGAGTCAATTGTGAAGAATTGTGAAGCATTGCTTCTTACATGAGTCTGATTACACTGTTCATTGCCCAAGATTCCCTTAAACTCCCTTGCTGCCCAATCCACTAAATGAGTTGCATGAGAAGTCAAGGAAATAGCGTCACTGATGAATTGAGGCGGTTTGAGGGAGAGTATTAACATTCTCCAATGCAAATTAAACAGTCACAATAGCCACTCTCGATGGGTAGTTACAGTTCTTGTCAGGATGCCAAATAACTTTATGTAAAGTCTTAAATTGGAATTTTAGAACAGCTAATTATAAAGGCAGATTACTGTGCACGAGATTACTGGCTGGGATGATTCCCGTACTTGCCAGGTAGTTTTACAAAGAATATGCCTCCACGGAAAAGCTTGAGTGTCCTTGGCATGTGATTCTGCTATTCCTGGGAGAAATATAAGACTTTGAGGCAGCGAATGCTACTCTCGGTTTCCCCATGAGACAGAGGACATGTCCAAAACCCGTTCATTAGTCATTATGTAGGGGTGTGCAGACACGTGAGATAATGTTTGGGTGAAGATACCGGTGTCTTTCAATGAAGAGGGTTTAACCAACACTTATTTAGGTTCAAGAGGTCACACAGACATAAGAGCAGAAACTTTGTCTACAAAGCCCTTGGGAGCAAAGATTGACTAGAGTAAACGCTCGAATGATGGATGCTAGGTTGTAAAGAGCGTCTGCAGGTAAGATTTTCTTTCTCAGCCTGCTGTAGGCAGGCTCAGAAACTCTCCAGATGTGTCCAGATTTCTAAAAGAAGCTGATACAGGGTCTCTCATGACTCCATAAAAGTGTCCAAGGCCACGTGCCTGTAAAGAGGAGAAGAAAGATCTGAGATTAATGCTCGTGGATAGGCCGAAAGGGCCTCGCGCATTAATATTTAATTTCTGCACTGTTATTGTCTCAGCAGAGGTGGAAGTGCTAACCTGCAGAATTATTGCAAAAGTACTGGAATGAAACAGACTTTGAAAGAGTAATAAACATGGCTGGAGAGTCCGGAGAGGATGAAACTGCAATGGTCCAGTTAATCTTTAGAGGAATGCCTGTTTATATAGAACTGTCAGGATTTATATCTCTCGGGAATCGTGTGTGAAATGTACGGACGGTGAGGTGAGATTACAGCTCTCACGGTCAGTGCTAACTTTTATCTAAAATGACTTTTCTGCAAGACAAACAAAAACAGTGGTGAACAGTAGTGGTTATTATGAGTAGTTGTGTTGACGAAACAATCTCATTATTATTTATTACCATTCATTTGGTTTATTCTGGTTCACCTTTCCAAATTATTACATTTTATGGTCATCCACAAATAAGATAAAAAAACAATTAACAAGTGGAAGTTTAGGAATTACATAGTAAAGAAAGAGGTTAAACAAATCAAAGTTATAGTTTAGCTTTAAATGGGCATTTGGCAACTATTTCAACTTAATAAAACCGTTTAGAAATCATTTGGATGGTTTAATAACCTGTTCTGGTGAGAATGATGACTTTCACCGCTCCCCCCAACGTTCCAAGGCGGAAAACCAACCTTGCAAAATGAGGATTAACGTCCCGGTAAATTGGAAATAGGAAATCTTGTGAGAAGCGAGAACGAGCGAGAAACACAAATTCATAATTCTAATTTCTGTGAAATGTGGTTAAAGTATACTATTACATTTGTCAGCATTTATGGAAAACTAAAATATACTTCAATGTCATTTCTAATTACACTTGTTTTTCATGTGTTACTGCCTTTTCTAGTATCTTTGACAGAAAAGGTAGATTCGAGATCGGCCTGCAATTGACTAATTCTGTAGGATCAAGTTGCGTTTTTTTTTTAACAAGTTGTTTAATCGTAGCCAGCTTAAAGGTTTTTGGTACGTATCCTAATGACAAAGATGAATTAATGATATAAAGAAGAGGATCTATGACCTAGTAGTTTAGTCGGTATAGGGTCCTACATGTTGTCGATTTAGATGATTTAACGAGTTTATAAAATTCTTCCTCTCCTATAGCAATGAATGAATCAAATTTGTCGTCATTGAGACTACAATGCACTGTCTGATGCGATACTGTAGTAGACAGTTGCATAGTTATAATTTTCTCCCTGATATTATCAATCTTGTGTAAGTAAAGACGTTCATAAAGTCATTACTGCTGTGCTGCTTGGAAACTTCTGGGCTTGAAGTTTTATTTTTCGTTAGTTCAGCCACTGTTTCAAATAAATACCTAGGTTTTTTTTTCTTCTAATACGGTTGAAAAATCAACAGATCTAGCAGTTTTTACGGCCTCTCTGCAGGCAATCGTGCTCTCTTTCCATTAAATGATTCCATGTGATACTATTAGATCTAGAGTATGATTACAACAATGAGTAGGTCCTGACACGTGTTGTCTAACTCCAATAGAGTTTAGAATGTCTTTAAATGCCAATCCCAATTAATCTTTTTCGTTATCTACATGTATATTAAAATCACAAACAATTAGGACTTTATCTGCAGCCAGTACTAACTCTGATAGAAAGTCAGCAAATTCTTTGATAAAGTATGTATGGTGGCCTGTATACAGTAGCCAGTACTAATCTCAAATGTGATGTATCATTTACACTAGATATTGTTACATTTAGTACCAACACTTCAAAATAATTATATTTGAAACTAGACTTCTTAGTAATTCTGAAAATATTTTTATAAATTACAGCAACACTTCCCCCTTTGTCTTTCATACGAGGTTCATGTTTATAATCGTAATCTTGGGGGGTGGACTCATTTAAAGTACTGTATTTGTTTGGTTTTAGCCAGGTTTCTGTCAAACACAGCACATCTAGATTAGATGTGATCAGGTCTGCCCCAAAAACTTTTCCAATTATAATAATAAACATTGTAGTTAAACAAATTCATAATCACAATACTGAAATTACTGAAATTAAATTGAATAAAATTATGAAAACATTTCAACATAGAACATTGCAATAGAAACATATTGGACTACATCAATGAGGCTTTCCAAGAGCATAAAAGACATTACTTTAACAGCGTTCAGACGGCAGCTCTATGGTCAACGCAACAACATGGGCCTCACGGAGCTTTTTCTTATCGTGACTGAGCTGAGGCAAGTCGCTTTCGGTTAATTTTTGTGAGGTGCCCGGAGACAGAGACGACAGATAAACTTTTGTCGTTAGCCTAATTAATATAAATAAAAGTTTACAGTTTTGAACAATGTAGGCTATTCTACTCGAATCTGTATGACCAAAAAATTACGGAGCAGGCTATAAAGTTATTTGAGCCCGTTCTCATCCTTTGGCGGCATATGTGACGCCATATGACAAAACGGCGAAATACTACACACATGGCACCCTTTAGCGTGAATATAACACGCGAACCCAAGGCGTCATAAAGTTGACTGGCATCCTTTAGCGTGAATATGAGACGCAGACCCTACCCCACACCTAAACCTACCCATCACAGTGCGTGTTATATTGACGATAAAGGGTGCCATGTGCGTAGTATTTCGCCGTTTTGTCATATGGCGTCACATATGACGCCAAAGGATGAGAACACGTTGGTTATTTTAGCTGTTATGAGAAAAATAAATCCAAATGACCGCGCCGCCGCATTTGTCGAACACTAATTCAACATGCCAGAATAAAACCTGACTTTGGAACAATGCATAGCGCCACTCGGCGTGGTATGCCCAAACACTTAATTATAAACCTCAATATTTTATTCAAAATAATCTCAAAACGCTTTGTGACATTTTGAAAAGCCGTGCATGCATTAAGGCAACTGGAACCATGAACGTAACTCAAATAGTGGTTTGGATTTTATTGTTTGTTGTTTAAACGTGCGTGCCTGTTGCATATCTTTATTTTACGTGGTCTATTGGTGGAGTAGCCTATTGATTACTGTGGAGGGGGAGGGGGAGGGAAAGGAAGGGGGTGGTGGGTTAAAATAATTCAGCAGAAGCAGCAGAATATATATATATATATATATATATATATATTTTTTTTTTAGTTTTTATGTTTTTTACAGAACTGCTTTTGAAATTACAATTCGTATTATTGTACAGATGTAAAGTCATTGTTTTGGATAATATTTGTTCTCTTACGAGAGGTTCTCTCGTATTGCGTAAGTTAGCTTACGCTACGGGAAAGATTCATCTTCTTGAGATATTGAAGCCAAAAAATTATCCTTAATTTTTGTATCCATTGTCAACGCAGTGCAGCAGCTAGCAGACCTAGAGCAGGCTGTCTAGCGTGCTCATAGGCTGCCCTGCGGGAACTGCAGCAGCCTACCACTGAGGCCGACGTGACGTCACGTCCAATGAAGGGCGCTCGCGCCTTCACAGCGTCAAATCCCACCAGTATGGGCGTGGATTAGCGTATATAAGCAGGGCTCGTAGGCTGTATTCTCTGATTTTCATCTCTTCAGCGAAGCTCTCCGCATCGCTGGATCTAGACAGAAGCCGCCGCCGTCGAGGAAGCGACAAGCCAGCTTAGGACAGAGCCTGAAGAAGCCGGCCGTCTTCGCCACCTTCAGCCATCCGTGCGAGCTACGCTATCCGGTGACGTATCCTTTTCTTGCTAAACTTACTGTCTAAAAGAGCAGCGAGCGTCTTTTTCAAGATGCCTCGCACGTCCTGCGGCTCGTGCAGAGCCCCGCTCAGCGATGGAGACCGCCATGTGATCTGCGCTCTCTGCCTAGGCCAGGGACACGCAGCTCTGCCCTCTCGGGGATTTGTGAGCTCAGCGACGCACTTCCGATGTCGACCCTGCGGGCTCGGCTCGAAGTGTTCAACCCTAAAGCTGTCACTCCGCCCTTTGCAGGACCGCGCAAAGATGTGCCGTTCTCAAAGGCCGCCGGAGACAGTGGCAACAGCGACGCGCTCGCCGGACTCCCGCCCTCGAGCCTCGCTCTCGCCTTTCCCGCCTCCCCTCACAGACGCGCAGCTGCCGCTCACGAGCCGCACTGCCATCGTTTCTGATGCAAACGCTCGCCGGAATGACTCCCTCGAGCGTCTATCTCTCCACATCCCTCCCGGACGCGCAGCCGCCGGCTCCCGCCCACGCTGCCACCGCCTCAGGGGATGAGGCGCTTGATATGGATGAGGACGCGCCGCTGACAGCTGTTCTAACCGCGGCTAGCTTTCTTTACGTTACAAGAAAGCTATCCCATCCCGCATGCGTCACCGGCGAAATAAGGAAAGAGTGTGTTAGTCCCGCCGAGGCCGGACTATCCCCCATTTCTCAAACATTTCTCAGCTCCTCTTAATTCGAGCGGCTGGTAATGTCAATATTGCAGCATGAGCCTGTTATATAACACGCACGCCTGCAAACAAACGCCGACACACAGGAACTGTGATGACGCTCTCTTTATCTGCTCGCGCTAACTGAAACTGATGTGGTTTCCCCCTGTGGCTCAGTGGCTAAACCCACAGCTTTCACGCCAGAGACCCGTGTTCGTTCCCGGCTCTCGCAGCGGATAAAATTTTTTATGCAGTTCTGAGATCGCGGCCAGCTTTCTTACGTACAGAAAGCGAACGCGCCTTCCCACGCACCCCGTGCGCATGCGTCACCGGCGAAATGAGGAAAGAGTGTGTTTTAGTCCCGCCGAGGCCGGACTATCCCCCATTTCTCAAACATTTCTCAGCTCCTCTTAATTTGAGCGGCTGGTAATGTCAATATTGCAACATGAGCCTGTTATATAACACGCACGCCTGCAAACAAACGCCAACACACAGAAACTGTGATAACCCTCTCTTTATCTGCTCACCCTAAATGAAGCTGATGTCATTCCCCCCTGTGGCTCAGTGGCGAAATCCACAGCTTTCGCGCCAGAGACCCTTGTTCGATCCCGGCTCCCGCAGCAGATAAAAATTATGTGGCTCTCCTCAGCGAGCTGCCGTATTCAGATCCGGCTCTCGCCGATGGTGTTTTAGTGTAGAAAAGGTGCCCACACCTCAGTGTTCACCCCTACACACGAGCACAACACTTCCCGTGTCACTCAAAGAGCCCACTCCCATAAAGCGGTAAATAGCCGCTCGAGTGTTAAACATAGGAAATGTGTCCACGAGTCCGTGCCCATGCCTACTTTCTGCCCGCTCTTTCACACGGCCATTAAAACTCATATCAGTCAGAATATAAACGTAAGTCCTGTGCCCGCCCACGGGCGTTCACGCTTACTAACACACATCTCTCCCCAAGCGCTGCCCGTGCATTCCAGAGTTGTCACAAAACGCCGCCCATCACGGCGTCACATATAACTGTAATTCTCGTGCCTGCTCACGCTTACTTATGAACACTCTGCTCAAAGCGCAGTGCGCGTCACAGAGTTATCATAAAACGATCCGCATCCAAGCGATCGGGACGTCAAATATGTATGTAAGTTTCATGCCCGCTCACAAGCATTCACGCTTACTAATAAACACTTTGCCCAAAGCGCCTTGCGCGCGTCTCAGGGCTATCATAAAACACTCCTCATCCAAAGCGATCGGGACGTCAAAGTTATGTGTAAGTCTTATGCCCGCACAAAAGTGCTCACGCTTACTAATAAACACTCTGCCCAAGGCTCCGCTCGCGCATCACAAAGTGATAAAGGGCGCTTCCCATTCACGGAAATCGGGACGCCTCTTATGTATCAGCCTATCACGGCTGTTAGCGAGCTGCCGCTTGCAACCACCGAGGGCGCGCGCGCCGCGCCCACATATCCGGTTCAGTTTTCGACCCCACAGAGCGCGGCGATCAGAACCTGGAGACTATTCGCCCCCTAGCTACATATATAAAAGCATGGGAAGCCATTCCAGGGGTTTCAGAATGGGTGCTGAGCACAATAAGGCACAGCTATTCGCTAAAGTTTGCGCGCCGTCCTCCGCACTTTCAAGCACGGACCGCGACAACTGTGAATTTAGCAGTAACACATCTACTTCGCGCCGACATAGCGAAGCTGCTGTGCAAAGGGGCCATATAATTGGTACCGCCTTCTCTGAGCGAGTCAGGCTTCTATAGCCTTTATTTTCTCGTACGCAAGAAGGACGGAGCCCTCAGACCCATCTTAGATCTGAGATGTTTGAACGAGGTGCTTATGAAAAGACCGTTCAAAGTGTTTACAACCAGAAAAATCCTTGTGCACGTTCGCCCGAGGGACTGGTTTATTTCTCTCGATCTGAAAGATGCCTATTTCCAGATTCAGGTAATAGCCCGTCACAGGCCATTCTTGAGATTCGCCTTCGACGGTCAGGTTTATCAATACTCCGTCCCACCGTTCGGCCTGTCCCTGGCACTGAAAGCTCATCTCGACAGATGCGACCCAACTCAGGTTGGGGTGCGCTCTTCGAGGGCAGACCGGTCTTTGGCCTGTGGTCAGACCAGGAGAAGCTCCTTCACATAAACTGTCTGGAAATGATTAGCGGTCGAGAATGCGCTGAAGCGCTTCCTCACGCTCATACAGGACCACCATGTTCTAGTCTGATCAGACAACATGTCAGTGGTTTCCTACGTGAACCGTCAGGGCGGCGTCAGATCCAGGAACCTCTGCGATCTGACAGAGTGCTTCCTCACGTGGTCTCAGCATCACCTGCGCTCGCTGAGAGCTGCACATGTGCCAGGCCACCTGAATGACGGCCCAGACAAACTATCCAGTGGTAGGCTGCTGCAGTTTCCGCAGGGCAGCCTATGAGCACGCTAGACAGCCTGGTGTAGGTCTGCTAGCTGCTGCACTGCGTAGACAATGGATACAAAAAATAAGGATAATTTTTTGGCTTCAATATCTCGAGAAGATGAATCTTTCCCGTAGCGTAAGTTAACTTACGCAATACTCGTTCCCTCTTCTAGAGAGAACGTCTCGGTTACGTATGTAACCCTCGTTCCCTGAGTAGGGAACGGAGACGTTACGTCGGATGACGACGAATGGGGTTTCGCTTAGAACACCTATCGACTTCGAGTATTACAAAACGAGCCAATGGCAAAGAAATGCCATGGGTCTGCGGAATTTGCATAGCGTATCTCCGCCTTACCTCGTGGGTATAAAAGGAGGACGCCGGCAACAGGCAGATATGTTTCTTCGCTGAGGAGCCAAGACTGAGCTCAGGCGATCCCCGCGGTACAGCGGAAAGTGGCAGGAAGACGTAACGTCTCCGTTCCCTACTCAGGGAACGAGGGTTACATACGTAACCGAGACGTTCCCTTTCGTTGTCACTCCGAGTTACGTCGGATGACGACGAATGGGGTTACCAGTCTAATCACACCACCTTCTCAGCTGTCTTCCAGTGCCCTGCGTAAATCTGAGATCCCTGTCGTGAGACTGGCACGGACGAAGGACTCCTATTTAGCACAGGAATACCAAGGTACACTGGGGAGCATATCCCAAAGTTTAGGGGAAATATGCAATTACTGCCAACCCAGAGGGGGGGACTTAGAGAATAAACATATGACCCGAAGGAGACATATGGAGAACACTGGGGTGTCCAGCCGCAGGTGGAATATTTCAACCCCAGGGGTGGCAAGGTGGCTTGCCAAGGGAAAGACACATGCTCAAAGAGGCTTACAGTGGAAATACACATGTGGGGGTCGCTAAGAGGAGGGACCATGCACACGGGAGGCACCTAGCCGACACGCAGGCAATAGACACTGGCGCCGACGTCAGGAGTGCTGGAGGAGCTCAGGGCTTCCGGGGAAGCTCACCTGAGGAGAATATCGCACGTATCCAGTCCGTGGAGTGGAATGGCGAGCAAGCGAAGACACCTGAGCGGGTCCGGTACTAGCTGGTTGAAGCGAGTACACGAGAGGACACTGGCTCCACTCGGAGATTAAAGAATCTGGCGAATGTGTTAGGTGTCGCCCAGCCTGCAGCTCTGCCGATGTCTGTTAGCGAGGCGCCATGCACTAGAGCCCAAGAGGATGCCACACTCCGGGTGGAGTGGGCAGTCACACCAAGGGGGCACGGTCGACCTTGCTGCTGGTATGCCAAAGCAATGGCGTCCACTATCCAGTGAGACAACCTTTGCTTTGAGAGAGCCTTTCCCTTCAGCTTCCCACCATAACAGACAAAGAGCTGGTCTGAGGTCCTGAAACACTGCGTCCTGTCTACATAGGCGCGGAGAGCGCGTACTGGACAGAGCAGTGCAAGGCTGGGTCTGCCTCCTCCAGAGGCAGCGCTTGCAGGTTCACCACCTGGTCCCGGAAGGGAGTGGTAGGAACCTTGGGCACGTATCCAGGCCGGGGTCTCAGGATCACGTGAGAGTAAGCCGGCCCGGACTCCAGGCACGCTTCGTCAACGGAGAATGCGTGCAGGTCCCCTACCCTCTTGATGGAGGCCAGTGCAACCAGGAGCGCTGTCTTCATAGACAGGAATTTAAGCTCGACTGATTGCAGGGGCTCAGATGGAGCACTCTTCAGGGCAGTTAGAACCACTGAGAGGTCCGAAGAGGGAACGAGAGGAGGGGGGCGGATTTAGTCTCCTCGCTCCTCTCAGGAACCTGATAACCAGGTCGTGCTTCCCCACCGACTTACCTTCGATGAGGTCATGGTGTGCGGCAATAGCGGCAACGTAGACCTTCAGGGTGGAGGGAGACAGCCTTCGCTCCAGCCCCTGTTGAAGGAAGGAAGGCACAACGCTGATCGAGCATCTCCGGGGGTCTTCTCGGTGAGAAGAGCACCAGCTGACGAAGAGGTTCCACTTCAACGCATAGACGTGTCACGTGGACGACGCCCTAGCGGAAGTGATGGTAGCCACCACCGCTGGTGGTAGGGTACTCAAACCTGCCTCGTCCCATCGAGGAGCCACACGTGGAGGTTCCAGAGATCGGGACGAGGGTGCCATAGGTGGCCCCGTCCCTGAGGAAGAAGGTTCTTCCTCAGAGGGATCGGCCAGGGAGGTGCTGTCGCGAGGAGTACTAGTTCGGAGAACCAGGTCTGGGCGGGCCAGTATGGCGCGACCAGAATGACCTGCTCCGCGTCCTCCCTGACCTTGCGCAAGGTCTGCGCAAGAAGGCTCACTGGGGGAAACGCATACTTGCGGCCCTGCGGCCAACTGTGCGCCAGAGCATCCGTGCCGAGCGTGCCCTCGGTCAGGGAATAAAACTGGGCGCAATGGGTCGAGTCGTGGGAGGCAAACAGATCTATCTGTGCGTCCCCGAACTGGTCCCAAATCAGCTGAACCGACTGGGGATGGAGTCGCCAATCTCCCGGGAGGGGCTGAAGCCGTGAGAGCTCGTCGGCTGCACAGTTCAGGGCTCCGGGGATATAAATGGCATGAAGCGACCTCAGATGCTTCTGACTCCATATGAGGAGGTGGCGGGCAAGTTGCGACATACGGCGGGAGCGTAGACCACCTTGATGGTTGATGTACGCTACAGAGGCGGTATAGTCTGAACGGACTAGTACGTGTTGGTTCTTGAGCACGGCCCGGAAGCGGCGCAAAGCAAGACGTACGGCCAGCAACTCGAGGCAATTGACGTGCCAGAGGCGTCGGGGTCCTGTCCAGGAGCCCGCGGCAGCACGTCCATTGCACATGGCACCCCAGCCCGTGGAGGAGGCATCTGTCGTTACAACATCATGCCGCGAAGCTTGTTCCAGGGGCACTCGGCCCGTAGAAAACTGAGGTTCGACCACGGGGTGAAGGTCTGACGGCAGGTCGGAGTAACTGGTACTCGGAGGGTGCCGTGTTGCCATGCCCACCTCGGGACTCAGTCGCGGAGCCAAAGCTGAAGCGGTCTCATATGAAGCAATCTGAGCGGCGAACCACGGCTGCAGATGCCATATGCCACAGGAGCCTCTGAAGAAACTTCAGTGGAACCGCACTCTTGCGCTTGATAGTCTCAGGCAAGTCAGCAATGGCTGAGTGGAGAAGGCGACCAAGTCCATACCGAGAAAAGAGCTCCTCTGCACGGGGCAAAGTTTACTCCTTCCCCGGTTGACCCGAAGGCCCAGACGAGCTAGGTGCCGAAGCACTGGGTCCCTGTATTCGCAAACCTGGTCTCAGGAGTGAGCTTAAGACAGCCAGTCACCGAGATAGTTCAGGATGCGAACCCCGTGTTCCCATGGAGGAACAAAGGTAGCCTCAACAACCTTGTGAAGGCGCGAAGAGACAGGGCTAGCCCGAATGGGAAAATAGCGTACTGATATGCGCGCGCCCTGACAGCAAACTGTAGGTATGGTCTGAGTCGAGGGAGAACGGGGACATAAAAGTAGGCGTCCTTCAGGTCGATCGCTGCAAACCAATCCTGTGGCCGCACACATCCAGAAATGCGTTTGGCCAGGAGCATCTTGAACGGCAGCCTGTGAAGGGAGCGGTTCGGACCAGGATTGGCCGTAACCCACCAGACTTCTCCGGGACAAGGAGGTAGGGGCTGTACCCCTGGACCTCCTTTCGGCTGGAGGGACAGTCTCAATCGCACCCCTTCGCCAGTAGGGTAGCAACCTCCGCTCTCATGATAGGGCATAGCCATCGACCAAAGTGGAGCGGACTCCCCTGAAGTGGCATAGCCGAGCCGATGGTTCGCGGGGAACAGAAGGGAAGCTCTAGGCAGGCTCCCAACTGTGCCAGCGGCGTCGAGAACCACAGACGTCCCTCCGGTGGTGCAGCGAAGCGGAATGACCGGCCCAGACGTGGACGGCATAGCGGCCCGGAGTGGGGGCAAGGTCAAAACCGCACCCTGACAGAGGAGGCCAGGGAAGGACCAGCGTTCCACAGGGGCCTGCTCTGTCAAGGGTCTGGCGACAGAGGGGGACAGGGGCGAAGCGGTCGTGGACGGCACGCCGTGTCAACCACCTCCGGGACAGAGGGGGACGAGGAGAGCACGGCATGTGGGCGGCGCTCTGTGTCGTCCGAACTCTCTGTGCTCAGAGACGGGAGAGTCAGTTCTTTGGAGAATAAGGATTCTTCCCCGGCCCTCACCCGGGGAAAGGAGTGGTCCTGCTACCAGCTCCTGGAAAGAACTGAGTCCCATCTCTGAGGAGCCCATCCCAAGAGCGCCGCTTAACCCGGCGTGTAGCGGGGGGCGGGGCTGGAGAGGACTGTTTTGGCGTCCGACCGCGGCCTCCAGAGCCGGCCCGGCTGAGCGGGCGGGGTGGGAGCCGTGGGGGAGCGCCCACGGCGGTGGGCAGACCGAGGGACCTGAGCGGACGGCGGGGCCGTCGGGACAGAGTCAACCTCAGTCTGCTCCATCCCCGAGGAGCCCGTCTCAGGAGCGCCGCTTAACCCGGCGTGTAGCGGGGGGCGGGCTGGAGAGGGGCTGTGGCGTCCGCCCGCGGCCCCCAGAGCCGGCCCGGGTGAACGGGCGGGGTGGGAGCCGCGGGGGGGGCGCCTTCGGCGGTGGGCAGACCGAGGGACCTGGGCGGACGGCGGGGCCGTCGGGACAGAATCAACGTCAGTCTGCTCATGAGCGGCTGAGAGCTGTTGGTCAAGCCCTCAACCGCACCGCCGGAGAGGCCGACCTGGGATATGGGAATGTCGGACAGACGGGTCCGTGCGACATCCAGCACATCAGACAGGTTCAGCCACAGAATGGTGAGCATCACCTGACCCAGGGAGCGTACGGCCACTTTCGTCGCTCGGAGAGCAAGGTCAGTGACGGCGCGCAGCTCAGTGAAGAGCCCTGGGTCAGTCCCGCCCTCGTGCAGGTCCATGAGCATCTGGGTCAGGTGGACCAGCAGAATGACCATGGCATGCTGAGAGGCGGCTGCCAGTCCCGTGGCACTATAGGATCTCGCCACAAGCGTAGACGAAAAACTACAGGCCACGGGCGGGTGCTTAGGATTGCGCCGAGAAGAAGCACTCTGAGGACACATAGCATCGCAACAGAGCGTTCAGCCGGGGGAACCCCAGTGTACCCAAGGGCAGCGGCCCCATCGAGGGGAGGAAAGGCGGATGAGATCAGCGAGCGGTCCTGAGAAGACAAGGGGGTCTTCTAGGACTTCGAGATCTCATCATGCACGTCCGGGAAGAGAGGTATTGGGGTTTGCCGCGGACGAGGGTCGGTGGCCTTACCCAAAACCAATCGTCCCAGGAAAGCATGGCCGTCATCTCCGGATCAGACTCAGGCACAGCCGTATGCACACCGGAAGGTGGCAGCTGTGACGAGCCCTCACTTCCAGAAGACTCAAGCCCACCTAGTGATGCTGCAACAGACATGGCATCTTCCTCTGTAGCTTCAACTGAAACACGCGGGCCACCAGAGGGTAGACTCGCGGAAATCAGCAGTTCACTAGCGGGCACCGTCATTGAAGAGGGGGGCTGGGGTCACGGACACGTAGTCGGCCCCTTGTTCCAGACCGTAACCCTCAGGTCACCCTGGCCACCAGCCGAAGATCGGGGGGTGGATGAGGGGACTCTCACTCTTGCGAGTTCACCGAGTCTCGACCATATGACGCGATGATCACGTTCCCTTGCGAGAACATGAGTCACCCACGAGCGCTGTTCAAGCATGATCAAACACACTAGACAGCGCTCGTGCCCATCAGAGTCCGATACCAGTCCGCTGCAACCAGAAATGCACGGGCGAGCCGTCTTTAAAAAGACGTGCCACGTGCGAGCTCTTTTATGAGAGGAGAGAAAAAAAACTCCGCGATGTTGAAGCGCACAGGGAGACACACACACACTGGCAGATTACTGCACAGATCAGCAGGCACTGTGAGCTCGCTGCAGATCGCCGTCACACCAACACCGGAGAGAGAAGCTCGTCTCGTAGAGCGAAGTCAGAGATGACTGTGGAGTGAAGAAATACTCTTGGCTCCGAAGCGAAAACATATCTGCCTGTTGCCGGCGTCCTCCTTTTATACCCACGAGGTAAGGCGGAGATACGCTATGCAAATTCCGCAGACCCATGGCATTTCTTTGCCATTGGCTCGTTTTGTAATACTCGAAGTCGATAGGTGTTCTAAGCGAAACCCCATTCGTCGTCATCCGACGTAACTCGGAGTGACAACGAAAGGGAACCGAGGTTACGTTAGGTAACCGATACGTTCCTGTAGTATTGGTTCAGTGTGGGTGTGATGGAAGAAGACAAGGGTCGGCGTAACTGGGACTCGTACACGATTTTATTAACAGAGTTTTTGAACAGGAAATGTGCGCGAGGTGCGCCTTCACCATAGAACACCCTATAGCAACGTTCAAACACTCTTTCCACTATTAAATTAGCTCAGTCCATCAATTCTCAGTCCTTTTCCGTGCACGAGCTCCCAGTCCTTCTCTCTCCCCGTTCTCTCACTCCAGCCGGCTTTTATGCGATCTCCCCACGCCAATTATTGCAATCAGAAACAGGTGATCGTCATTTCGCACTTGACCTACTTACCCACCGCTCGGCTCCGCCCTCTCTCTCCGCTACAGACTCCGCTAAACCACGCCCCCCTCGCCACAGTTCCTTATTGTAAAATGGAAATGCATAGTAATTTTATTTTATAAATATAAGCACAAAACTGTAAGGTGTAACAGTGTTTTAGACTAGACAAATCTCTCTGCAATAATAATAGGCTATAAAATGGATTAATAGGCTAATATAAATTTTAAAGTAGTCCATGTTTGTTCGGTGTCATCTAAATGACCGAAGCGTAAGTTCAACCACTCTACCATGAATTTACTCACTGAGAAATGCCCAAACGTTAGTTTCTCTAGTGTGTGTTCGCTCACATGAGCGAGAAGCGCTCTTAATTCGTCTCAGTCAGTCTCAGTCATTCCTCAAAAGAATATTAAAAATAATCTGCTTCATTGCACCTAATTTATTTTTGTCTGTTAATTTTGTTATTATTTTTTTTGCTCCCTCTGGGAATAGGCTTATGTCTCCCACCGACGTCTAGGCCTACAGTATGAAAGATAGGCTATATTATTCTCGTCTCTATTCTTAACTTTTCATTCTATTTTTCTGTCTTAAAAAAATTATATTCTTTTTACCATAGTTGTAGTGTTTCATCCTTACTGTTAATTGACATTAACCCCACTTATAATTCAAAATGCGGCAATTGCTGCTGTTTTGCACAATATCCCTTTGCACCACCTAGTGGTCATTTCGCTAATGACTTTGAAATGCGACTGGTTTATTTTTCCCGCAGTGGTTTTGCCGCGGTGGTAATAGACATTCTGGTTGACTACCTACTATATACATGCTTGGTGCGCTGCTAGGTTATTTCAAATAACAACATACAGTATATGCATGATAGTGTAGCACACAGCCAACTGAACTTACAAGACTAAGCTGGTTTATCTAGATTTGAAAGGGAACTGGGTGTGCTGGCGCTACACTTATCTGGTTCAGCCATGAAATTCTAGATGCTTGTCTAGATGTTCTAGATGCACAAGCTAATCGGCCCTTTACATGCAATCTGCTGACAATAACATAATTTACTTCATGGCACAAGCTGATTGGCCTATGCTGATGCTGCAGCCAATGAGACTGATTGCTTAACATTTAAATAGTCTGGTTCAGTGTTCGCTGTAAGCTAGTCCTGTAGCTGACTATCAGAGATACTCTGACACCCTCCACCTCCACATGCGTAGATCTGTTATGGGATTGTATGATGATTATTTATGAAGAATCTGTCCATCTATTGGCAGGAGCAAATTCATACTTTCTCTGGAGCAGCAATAATCAACAGCAGCAGTGTTGCAGATCTAGTCTGCCAAGATGACAAATACAGTTGTAATCAAAATTGTTCCACCCCCATTGCAAATCAGGTTTATTTGCAAAATTTACAGACTTTCATCTGTTTGCAATTAACTAATCAAACAAAAGTATTGAATTGAAATAATTGAAATAGTTCACCAAATTGGAGCTGACCTCTCTTGTGCTGGTGTAGTGCTGTGGTGCTCTGCTCTTGTAGTGGTGTAATCTTGGAGTTCTGGCATGAAAACTATCTGTGGAAGCTGAAACCTCAACACCGGTTGCCACTAAGTCTTGCTGAAGGTCATTTGCAGTCACTCAAGGTTTTTTTTCTAAACCTGCCTTCTCAGAAATCTGGTTGCAGCCGTTGATAGCTTCCTTTTTCTGTCCCGTCCAGGTAGTGTAACCACTGTTCCTCTAACTTTAACCTTGCAAACTATACTTCCAACGGTGTCTCTAGAAATATTTACTGCCTAGTGTAACTTTTTGAACCATTCTTTTGACTTAACCATATTTCTAACATGCAGTCAAACGTGACACTCAACAAACCCAAGCCAGTTCAGGTATTTCATGTGTTCTAGCTCAAGCAAACCTGGTGCAACTAATGAAGCCCTTTGTTAGTTGCATCAGGTGTGCTTGAGACAACACCTGTTTTTTTTTTTTTTCAGATTTGTGCTGTTGTGAGGGATTATATTAAGGGGGTTGAACAATTTTGAGACTGCATAAGTCATTAAAAGTTGCATTTTCAGTTGAATTTGGGGAAACAACTTGAAACATTTGTTGTGTTGAGCTATTTCAATTACTTTTGTTTGATTTGTTCATTGCAAACATCTGAAAGTCTGTACATTTTACCATTTTATGATTTGCAATTTGGGGTTGAATAATGTTGATTACAACTGTACAGTAACATCGTTATATCCAATAACATGCTAAAACTATTTAGTTGTCATAATAAAAATATATTCTTGAAAGATTAAAAACATGTATAAAACGATAATATAAAGATAAGTAATAATTTGCTTCTAATGCTAAAATAACTACATTTTTAAATTATAATGTATTTAAATTAATTTAAATGAATGTATTAAAGACACCTTTTAAAAGTAAAGTAAAACCCCCCAGACAGGGTAATGTGGTGTCCTTCAAAAGTTGACCTTTCTGTTTTCCCTGCTTTAGTATGATTTCAAGCGAGCAGGACAAATACACCAAGAAGCCCTGCTGTCATCACTCAGTCATTCAGTTTAAGGATTTTAAGATCACAGCACTGAAATAATAAAATAATGAGAGGTACATCCATCAGCCTATTGCTTTGTTGATTCTGGATCCATTGGGACAGTCAGACACTTTCATCACTGAGATAGAAAACATATATTGAGGAATGGCTCAAACAGAGAGAGGAATATATCATAGAATCTTTTTTTCATTTATTTCATGAAAGAAGGTGAAAAAGGGACAGTCGAATAATGGAAGAAAGTAGATGTTTAAGAGAGTCCAAGAAGAGGTTATTGAGAGAAAAATGGGGAAAATAACTTTGCCAGGTTCCTCCGTCAGGGTTCATAAAGCAGTGGGAAATGTCCCTCTCAGGAGAAATGCAGACCTGAAAAGTCTCCATCTCAGCTTTTTTTTTTAAACCACAGATATTTGCTGCCCATTTCTCATGGAATCATCAACATCATTCCTGTAGTATTGCTTAAAGAAATAGTTCATACAAAAAATTTAATTTTACTATCAATTACTCACCCTTATGTCATTCCAAACCCACGTTCCTACTTCTGTAGTGGACAAAAGGAGAATTGTACTGGTCAAGCGTCAAAAAGAGTTATGAAAAGATCAAACTCAAAATAACCATTCATGCATAAATTTGGACATCTCTCCTGAACTTATCAAGGAAGGATACCACATTATAATCTAACTATCAAAATTAGAAGTTATTGAATGATTTCAGAAGACTTGGAATATTGCACAAATTGTATAACCCACTTTTTTACATAAGCGCTTTGAGAAAGCAAATTTTAAAGGCGCTATACAAAATAAATGTATTATTATTTTATGATACATTTCTTATATCTTAAGCTTGGAAACGTATCGGTAACCTAACGTAACCTCGGTTCTTTCTAGCCCTCCTATTATCTTTGGGGTCAATTTGACCCCATTCAACGTCTGTAAATAATATTTATATATTTTTTTTTTGCTTCAGATTTCCCCAAGGAACACAGCATCTGTGTTCCTTGGGGTCAATTTGACCCCAGGCTCTTTTAGCTGTATAAAACATAAGAAATATTAAAATTTCACTCACATTTGTTTTGGTTGTTTTATTGAGGTCACTATAACATGTTATAATTGTATAATGTTCATTATAATTTTACATAAATTTATTTCCCCCCGTGCCGTGGGGGAGGGGAAAACATAATTCCCATGGTTTACCAAACAAAGGGGAGGTGCAAACATTATAAAAGCATGAACAGAAGCCTTCTAAACCATTGTCTCCCTCCACCCTGAAAGTATACGTTGCCGCTATTGCCGCACACTATGTTACAGTGGAATGTAAGTCCAAAGGTAAAGCACGACCTGATCGTCAGGTTCCTGAGGGGAGCGAGGAGACTGAATCCTCCTCGCCCTTCTCTCGTTCCCTCTTGGGACCTCTCAGTGGTTCTAACTGCCCTGCAGAGTGCTCTCTTTGAGCCTTTGCAATAAGTGGAGTTTAACTTCCTGTCAATGAACACAGCGCTCCTGTTTGCATTGGTCTCCATCAAGAGGGTAGGGGACTGAGGGGATGAAGCGTGCCTGGAATTCGGACCGGCTTGCTCTCACGTGATCCTGAGACCCCGGCCTGGATATGTGCCCAAGGTTCCTACCACTCCCTTCTGGGACCAGGTGGTGAACCTGCAAGCGCTGCCCCTGGAGGAGGCAGACCCAGCCTTGGCACTGCTCTGTCCAGAACGTGCTCTCCGCGCCTATGTAGACAGAACGCAGTGTTTCAGGACCTCAGACCAACTCTTTGTCTGCTATGGTGGTAAGCTGAAGGGAAAGGCTCTCTCCAAGCAAAGGTTGTCTCACTGGAAAAAATAGTGGACGCCTTTGCTTTGGCATACCAGCAGCAAGGTCGACCGTGCCCTTTGGTGTGACTGCCCACTCCCCGGAGTGTGGCGTCCTCTTGGGCTCTAGCGCATGCCGCCTCGCTAACAGACATCTGCAGAGCTGCAGGCTGGGCGACACCTAACACATTCGCCAGATTCTACTATCTCCCAGTGGAGCCTGTGACTTCTCGTGTACTCGCTTCAACCAGCTAGTACTGGACCCGCTTAGGTGTCTTCACTTGCACTCCACGGACTGGAAACGTCCGATGATCTACTCAGGTGAGCTTCCCCGAAATCCCTGAGTTCCTCCAGTACGTCGCCCCCAGTTTCTATGGCCTGCGCGTCGGCTAGGTGCCTCCCGTGTGCATGGTCCCTCCTCTGAGCGACCCCCACATGTGTATTTCCACTGTAAGCCTCTCTGAGCATGTGTCTTTCCCTTGGCAAGCCACCTTGCCACCCCTGGGGTTGAAATATTCCACCTGCGGCTGGACACCCCCAGTGTCTCCATATGCATCCCTCCGGGTCATATGTGTATTCTCCGAAAAAAAAAAAAAACCTTTGGGATATGCTCCCCAGTGTACCTTGGTATTCCTGTGATAAATAGGAGTCCTTTGTCCATGCCGGTCTCACGAAAGGGGTCTCAGATTTACGCTGAGCACTGAAAGACAGCCGAGAGGGTGGCGTGATTGGACTGGTAACCCCATTCGTCATCATCCGAGGTAACTCGGAGTGACAACGAAAGGGAACGTCTCGGTTACGTATGTAACCCTCGTTCCCTGAGTAGGGAACGGAGATGTTACGTCTTCCTTTCACTTCCGCTGTACCGTGGGGATCACCTGAGTTCAGTCTCGGCTCCTCAGCGAAGAAACATATCTGCATGTTGCCGGCGTCCTCCTTTTATACCCACGAGGTAAGGCGTAGATACGCAATGCAAATTCCGCAGACCCATGGCATTTCTTTGGCTCGTTTTGTATACTCGAAGTCGATAGGCTTTTTAAGCGAAACCCCATTCGTCGTCATCCGACGCAACGTCTCTGTTCCCTACTCAGGGAACGAGGGTTACATAAGTAACCGAGATGTTTTTCTTTCCAAATGTTATAGATTACCAAAATCTATACTTAGAAATATTAGTAACAAATAAAAAACACCAAATATATATATACTTTTCCAATTTTAGGTCAATCAGTAAGATTTTATGGTGATTTGTAAATTTGTCCATAGTCGTGCAATGGGTATTCTGGATGTATAAGGGGTGGGGAGGGGGGTGGTGGGTGGATGTCTACTTAAAAGTTTGTTTAAGTAGTCAACAAAGACATAAATTACCTAAGACACAAACCTTTAAAAAAAAAAAAAAAAAAAATCATATTCTGGAGGTTTAAATTACTGGGGTTAAATTGACCCCAGTGGGTAAAAGATGTTATCAGATTTGAGGGTAATAGGAGGGCTAGAAGAGGGAACGAGTATTGTATTGCGTAAGTTAGCTTACGCTACGGGAAAGATTCTTCTTTTCGAGATATTGAAGCCAAAAAATTATCCTTAATTTTTGTATCCATTGTCAACGCAGTCCAGCAGCTAGCAGACCTAGAGCAGGCTGTCTAGTGTGCTCATAGGCTGCCCTGCAGGAACTGCAGACGCCTACCACTGAGCCCGACTTGACGTCACATCCAATAAAGGGCGCTCGCGCCTTCACAGCGTCAAATCCCGCCAGTATGGGCGTGGATTAGAGTATATAAGCAGGACTCGTAGGCTGTATTCCCTGGTTTTCATCGACTGAAGCGAAGACGCTTGTGGCGCGAGCACGGCAGGTTATGCAATACTCATTCCCTCTTCTAGAGAGAACCGAGGTTAAGTTAGTTAACCGATACGTTCTCTTTCGAGAGGTTCTCTCGTATTGCGTAAGATAGCTTACGCTACGGGAACCCTTTGTCAACGCCGTGCGCGCCAAGCATCCACACATGAGTCCCAGGGTTTTCCGGGGAACCCAAATAAGTAGGAAAATAAGGCGGCCAGCAACGCGGGCCAGCACTTGTACATAAGCACTCATAGGGAATACAGAGCGGCGCCGCCGGTCTGCATAAGCATATAGCACATAACCATTAGTGCAGCTCAACCAGAAGAGCTAGTATACATGAGAGTAGCCTGCGCACGAACATATCTGGACAGAACGTACATCTCACTTAGACTGACAGAAGTTTTGCCTGCAGAGCGGGAACTTCTAGGTTATAAAACCTGACAAAGGTGGACGGGGAGGCCCAGCCCGCCGCCACACATATGTCGTGAATAGAAATTCCGCTGGACCATGCCCACGATGAGGCCATACCTCTGGTGGAATGAGCCCTGGGCATTGCAGACCTGCCGACGCGTAAGCGGATGCTATAGCGTCCACAATCCATCTGGACAGGCTTTGTTTCGAGGCGGCGAGACCCTTGGTGCACCCACCAAACGAAACGAAAAGCTGCCCTGAGCGCCTGAAAGGGGCGGAGCACGCAGTGTAAACCCTCAGCGCCCTGACTGGGCAGAGGAGATTAACGTCGCTCTCGATATCAAATGAAGGCAGAGCCGATGGAGAAATGACCTGCGCTCTGAAGGGAGTGCCAATCACTTTAGGAACATAGCCGTGTCTAGATTTGAGGATGACTTTTGAGTCATTTGGCCCGACCTCAAGACACGCGGCACTAACAGACAGCGTGTGAAAGTCCCCCACACGTTTCACTGATGACAGGGCTGTCAGGAAAACGGTTTTGAGTGATAGGTACTTTAACTCCACGGAATCTAGTAGTTCAAAGGGGAAAGCTTTCAGGGCCTCGAGGACCAACGAAAGATCCCACATAGGAACCGACGGGGGGCGCGGAGGGTTGATCCTTCTGGCTCCTCTAAGGAAGCGGATGACAAGCTCGTTTCTACCTAGTGACCGGCCGCGCGTCAACTCAGCGAACGCTGCAACGGCCGCCACATAGTCTTTAAGTGTGGATGGGGACCTTCCCTTATCCAATAGCTCCTGTAGGAAACTGAGCAGCCGCGAGACCCCACACGTCTGTGGGTCCAGGTTTTTGTCGGTGCACCATTTGGAGAACACAGACCATTTAGACGCGTAAAGCTTTCTAGTAGAGGGAGCTCTAGACTGCGTGATCGTGTTCATCACTCCTTCTGGCAGGGCAACGGGTACCCGTTGATTAACCATGCATGCAGAGACCAGCTCTGAATGGGGAGGCCAGATCGAGCCGCGAGCTTGCTAGAGGAGATCCGTTCTCACCGGAATCGACCACGGGTCTGTAAGTGACAGCTGCGTCAGCTCCGGGAACCAAATCTGATTCTCCCAATGCAGGGCTATGAGGAGCACCGAGTGGCGCGTTTCCCTGATCCTCTTGATTACCTGCGGTAACAGAGAGATCGAAGGAAAGGCAAACAGAGGGCGGCTGGGCCAGATTTGGGCCAGCGCGTCCTCGTTCTTCGAAAAGAACATTGGGCAGTGAGCGTTGTCTTTTGACGCAAATAGGTCGACTTCCGAACAGGTCGAACAGGTGCCATAATTTCTGGACTGTTTTGGGGTGCAGGGACCATTCCCCTGGGGGAACGTTGTCCCTGGATAATTTGTCTGGACCGTCGTTCAGGTGGCCTGGCACATGTGCAGCTCTCAGGGAGCGCAGGTGATGCTGAGACCACGTGAGGAGGCGCTCTGTCAGATCGCAGAGGTTCCTGGATCTGACACTGCCCTGACGGTTCACGTAGGAAACCACTGACATGTTGTCTGAACGGAGTAGAACATGGTGGTCCTGTATGAACGGGAGGAAGCGCTTCAGCGCGTTCTCGACCGCTATCATTTCCAGACAGTTTATGTGAAGGAGATTCTCCTGGTCTGACCACAGGCCAAAGACCGGTCTACCCTCAAAGAGCGCACCCCAACCCGAGTTGGACGCATCTGTTGAGATTAGTGGTCGACCGATATATCGCCACGGCCGATATATCGGCCGATATGTGGCTTTTTTAAAATATCGGCATCGGCATTTACCGATAAGTTTTTCTGATTGGCCGATGTGTTGGAAGCTGGACTTTTATTTTGACGGCGCTGACAACACCAGCACCTGACAAGAGAACGGCAGTGCCTGAATCTGATCACACAGCGGTCACTCACATTCTCCGTCTCCCTGTCAGTCATATGTAATACTTTGTTAGACAGAACCGGTGGCTACAGAACTGGTAATCAAAGAAAGTAAATGGTATGCAAAAAAGTAATGTGTTTGCTTTTATATTATTTGTAACCGAAAAGGCAAACAATCAGGCTAAAATACTTTCTCATTTACCGTCAACATTCAGCAAATGCACATCTACATAATTTAAACAAATCTCTGAATATCTAATAAACATTTAATTTCACAAACCTTGCAGATTTAATCGAATCCAGCTGTGATATCTTGTGAATTGTGTATTTGTAGCCTCATAAACGTATTCCTGCGAGTGACAGTCGGTCCCTGTGAAGCGAGTGAATGCCAACAGAAGATCAGCTTCACAGGAGACGCCATCGAAAAACTTTAAATCCTTCATTTTAAAATATGCTGTGCTATATCCTGTTGCCCACTGTGTCATATTCATGTCGTTTACACTGTGTGCTGTATGTAAAATTAGCATTAATTTGTCAAAAGTCAAAGTGCATAAAATATGATTATCAGTCCGCATGAAATTACCAGATTACTGAGTGCCCGTTACAGTGTTTACTTCCTTTTTATTCATCTATTTTTAAACAATTACTTTATTTGTGAAAAATACTGTAATTGGATTGCAGATAAGTGGCGCCATGAATTTGATTGTAGGTGGGCCTCCAGAAAACTGGATGGGCCAGTTAAAAAAAAAAAAAAAAAAAAAAACGGCTTCCCCTTCATCTCCGTTTCAGCTCTTTTCTGCAGCATTGAGGGCAGTGACTCAGTAGCCTACCTGTGTGGCTCTTGTGTCGCAGTCCTCAGCTCAGTGCAGTAACGTTAGCCTAACTGGGGGGTCGCACACTGGACAAGAAGCACAGCGCTGTGCCACGTCGCGTCTAGGACAACTCGAGGAATTGCACACTGGACGCACACTTTCTCAGTTTATGGCCAGCAATACTGTTATGTTTAAGGACATTATGGAATTAAGATTAATGTCTGTACTATGTTATGATTGTACTGTACAATTAAATACAATCGTTGCTGATTTTGCTGTCTGAACACTTTACCTCAGAGCGTCCGTTAACTGAATGAAATGAGCATATCAGCTGAAAATCCGATAACATCAGCAATTTTCATTCAAGCAGCTTTCTGTAAATGAATATAAAACTAAATGTATTTGCAGCACAGGGTGAAGCCTGTATACATTAACGACAATTTGAGACAAATACATTTAAATTTAATACAAAACAAATGGCGCTCTGTGGCGCGGCAGGATTTTAAACAAGGTCCTGAGCCGTTGCTGGGCGCCGCAGACAGACGACGAATGGCGCCGCCGGCCCCGTACACTCATAGAGAATAAACGCTGCGTCCCAATTCGCCTACTTATACTACGCCCTAAAAGTATGTACTCTTTTTGTGAAGAAAAAGTACATACTTTTGAGTGTGTAGCAAAAGAGTAGGCAAGCTTTGGGACATACTACTTCGTCATCTTTAACGGACAGCTCTGTTGCGTGCATCATCGTAAACTGCCCTGTCATTCATCTCGTCACAGTTTAAGTCCTCCATTCAATCTAATATAATTTCTTACCATTTCGGAGAGAAATGTAGTAGCTCGTTCATCTGCCAGTCGTGGGTCTTTCATGCGGAGACTCTCACTCTCCTCATCATGTGTTTGCAATTTGAATGTAATGATGCATTTAAAATTTAATGGCTAAACACATCTTTGCAAAAGTTCACAATACTGCTGCAGATGCAATATAACATAGCCAACATTGAATAAATACATTTTCGTCAGGTTAGATACTGATAATTAATCACTTAAACCCCTTTATCTAAACCTCTCTACACAACCGCCGCGCTCGTGCGTCCTCCATGTCTGTAGTATTTTAACACTTTTCATTCGTGTTTGTAGTTCTAACCGAATCCTCGTCCAACATGCGATGGGTTGTGGGCAATATCAGCCGTTAGAGTGTGCATCGATCTGCACATCGGATTCTGACCGGATATAGAATACCATCCGGGTCTCTTTGGTACACTCATTTCAACATACTACGATTTGGGACGTACTAGTTCTATTTTTGAATACTATTTAGGACGGATAGTATGCGAATTGGGACGCAGCAAAAGTGTTCAAATTTTTAAGACGCGCCGCTGTGATTCTCGGCCAGGTGTGCGAACCCCTTAAGTCACATGTGGGCTAGAAGCCGCTGATTGGTTGAGAAGCTTTCACTCAAAGCTTTCCTCGGGCTGCTTATTGGATGAACAGCTAGAATGAAAATCACTCACTACTCACTATAGGCCTGGGTCAAAATGGGCAGGCCCGGACCTAATATATATATATTTGTGTGTGTGTGTATATATATATATATATATGTTTGATATATAAATATAAATATCGGCTTTATATCGGCCATCGGCCACCCTGCTCTCTAAGATATCGGCATCGGCCATCAAAAACCCATATCGGTCGACCACTAGTCGAGATGACCTTTGGGTACGAGACCCCACACACCCCGCTGATACCAGTCGGCTGTTAACCAGGGCTGCAGAGCCGTAACATAGGTCTGAGTCACTCTGATTCGTTCGCAGCCAGAGGCCCAGCTCGGCGAGACGCTCGAGCATTGAGCCAGCTTTGAAGCGGGCGCATGCGCAGTAACCCCAGTTGAAGCACTGCTGCAGCTGAAGCCATACAGCCCAGCATCCTCTGGAATGTCAGAGGGATGATGCTGCCCTTCTGGAAAGACTCAGCTAGGTGTCAAGCGCGCTATGTCGATAAACGAGCCGTCATGGCCACAGAGTCCAGTTCTATTCTTAGAAAGGAAATTGACTGACTGGGCAGTAATGAGCTCTTGGTCCAGTTGACCGTGAGACCCAAGCTTTCCATGTGACTGAGGAGCACAGTTCTGTGAGATAGCAGTTCTGCCTCTGACTGTGCCAAAATCAGCCAGTCGTCCAGATAGTTCATGATTCGCAAACCCTGATTTCTCAAGGGGGCGAGAGCCTCGTCCATGCACTTCGTAAATTTACGGGGTGCTAGAGACAGGCCAAACGGCAGGACGGGGCATCTTTCAAATCGAGAGAGATAAACCAGTCCCTCGGGCGAACGTGCGCGAGGATTTTCCTGTTCGTAAGCATTTTGAACAGTCTTTTCATAAGCACTTCGTTCAAATGTTTCAGATCTAAGACTGGCCCGAGGGCTCCATCCTTCATGGGCACGAGAAAATAACGGCTGTAAAACCCTCACTCGTTCAGAGATGGCAGTACCAGATCTATAGCCCTTTTGCACAGCAGCGTCGCTATTTCTGCGCGGAGTAGATGTGCCCCCTTCGCATTCACTGTAGTCACAGTCCGTGCTCAAAGCGCGGGGGGCGGCGAACAAGCTGTAGCAAATAGCCCTGCCCTATTGTGCTTAGCACCCATTCTGAAACCCCTGGGATAGCTTCCCATGCTTTATATATGTACAGCTAGGGGCCGAATGGCCTCCGGGTTGTGATCGCCACACTGCGTGGGCTCGAGAATCTGAACTGGAGGTGTGGGCGCGACGCGCCCTCTGTGCTTGAATACGGTGGCTCGCTGACAGCAGTGACAGGCTGTTTCATATATGACGTCCCGATCGCCATGAATGGGGAGCATCTTGTGATCACTTTATGATGCGCGAGCAGCGCCTTGGGCGAAGCGTTTACTAGTAAGTGTGAGCGCTTGTGAGCAGGTACGAGACTTGCATACATATTCAACGTCCCAATCGCTTGGATGGGGAGCATTTTACGATAGCCCTGTGACGCGCGCACGGCGCACAGCCTACGGCGTAGCTACGGCGCAAGTTCGACGCAGAAGTATAAATTGGGCTTTAATGGCCGTGTGATAGAGCGGGCAGAAAGTAGGCGTGGGCACGGACTCGTGGACACATTTCCTACGTTTAACACTCGAGCGGCTATTTTCCACTTTATGGGAGTGGGCTCTGTGAGTGACACGGAAAGTGTTGTGCTTGTGTGTAGGGGTGAACACTGAGATGTGGGCCCCTTTTCTACACAAAAAACACCATCGGCGTGAGCCGGGTCTGAATACGGCAGCTCATTGAGGAGAGCCGTATAAAATGTATCTGCTGCGAGAGCCGGGATCGAACACGGGTCTCTGGCACGAAGGCCCTGGGTATCAAGCAGATAAGAGAGCGTCATCACAGTTTTTGTGTGTTGGCGTTTGTTTTTCAGGCGTGCATGTTATATAACAGGCTCCTTGCTGCAATATTGACATTTCCAGACGCTCGAACTAAGAGGAGCTGAGAGATGTTTGAGAAATGGAGGTTGGTCCGGCCTCGGCGGGACTAAAACACACTCTTTCCTCATTTCGCCGGTGACACATGCGCACTGGGCGCGCGGGAGGGTGCGTTCGCTTTCTGTACGTAAGAAAGCTGGCCGCGATCTCAGAGAAGAGAGCTGCATAAAATTGTATCCACTGCAACAGCTGGGATCGAACACGGGTCTCTGGCACAAAAGCTTTAGGTTTTGCCACTGAGCCACAGGGGGAAACCACAAAAGCTTCAGTTCGCGCGAGCAGATAAGGGAGCGTCATCTCAGTTTTTGTGTGTCGGTTATACAAATTAGTTTTACAATTTCAGTATTAATAAATGTTTTACTGGTGAAATGTTTAAAAGTCACTTAACTGGAACCCTTATAGCGACTATTTATTGCAGGGTAACCTTGGATTTCTGCACATTCAGAGATTGTGGACATCTAGATGATTTACACACTTTTGTAAGAGGCAACACTGTAGTTCTCTTTCTGTCTTAAAAATTTGATATTTGCTCTGCTTTAAAGTGCACTGATGACATTATGTGGAGAATTCTGGGTATAGAGGAAGTCAGCAGGAGCTGTCATGTGCATGTGACATATATATTACAGCCAGAAATGTTTTAGCCTTTGGTCACAGATGAGACTGGCAACTCCTACGGACCGCTGCCTGAATGTCTGATGCATAAGGCACATAAAATGCGAAAAACAAAGTCGTTTTGAGGTCGTCATCTGATTTCCGGAAGAAGTGTGTGTCGCGATCTTTAACGGTCCACCTAAAAACAAAAGTGTTGTGAAGCCAAACCCCCTCATTGAAGAAGAAAGCTGTCGTATTTACAGCTTATCATGTTCAACTAAACGCTGGATTATCAAAAGGATGTGAAGTATGTGAAATTCACGGCATAGACTTTTTAAAAGACATTGAAGAGTTATACAAGCTGGTCTGATATTAGGGACCTCGACTTTACATTTTCACTCCCCTAAACATGACGCTGAATAAAACAAACTGTTATTGGTTGCCTTACATGTCAGTTAGACAAACTCTTGGGCAGTCCTTGGCCATTGAGAGCTGCTATGGAGTCTGTCAGTCTGACAATGTTTGGCTATACGAGACTACAGATGAGATAACGTTGAGAAGTTCATGTTATCCTGTCCATATCCGGTGAAGCTTTTCTGATTAAATAAACAGGAAGGCTGGGCTTTGCCAAATCAAAAGGAAAATCTCTCTCTCTCTCTCTCTCTCTCTCTCTCTCTCTCTCTCTCTCTCTCTCTCTCTCTCTCTCTCTCTCTCTCTCTCTCTCTCTCTCTCTCTCTCTCTCTCTCTCTCAATAACAGCAGGTGCCATCATCTGTTGTTAGTATAGAAACTGTATCAAAAGGTTATTTTCTATAGTCTAGAACTGATATATTACTTATTCATATACAGATATGAAATATAAGAATCAGTATACATACATGGAAATATTTCTTAAATATATATACATGCATATGTGTGTATTTATATATATAAAAAATAATTATACACAGTACACACACATATATTTGTAAACACAAATTTTATATATATATACACATATACACATCACTATTTTGATTATTCGTGTGTTAAAAGCTTTGACAACAAACAATTACATTCCTTTGACAACTTAGTAATACTATCCAAATAATAACGATTTTTCATTTAAAGGGTCATACTTTATCAGTTTAAAATTCTTGTTTTTATTATTATTATTATTTTATTTTATACAAAAAAGTAATTCTGAAAATTTCCAGACCTCAAAAGTTCCTTAGTCCAAAAAGGCAATTTATTTGAAACTGAAATGTTCCAATGACTATCTTTGTACCATTTTGTTACTTCAGTTATTTGTTTAACAGATGCATTTGATCTTAGATCATAAGTGTGTTTAGAGGCAATCACACTATCCATATTTTTCATGGTGATGTTGACAAAAGTACAAAGAGCTGTTCCTTGACGTCTCGTCTCTGTGAGCACTGATGCAGTGGAACAGACCCAGAACCAGATGACACATGGAACAGCAATTAAAAACACAGGTCTGACCCTGTGTGAACAGGCTCTGTGTGCTGGACAGGAAGACTAATTTGCCTCCTGGACCCTGTTGGCATGATTTAGTGTTTTATAAAATAAATCTCAGAATCCAGTATTACACTTGGAGGAATCAGAGCCCTGTGATATTCCTTTGAATGCAAATGACTGACATTAATCAAGAACAAGCAATAAGCATAATGAAAAGTTTTTCATCAGTTACGAGTGCTGGAATTTGTCAAGCTAAACTAAATAAGTGCCATGAACATCAGTGCTATGAGCATAACAACTGTAAAAAACAGCTGTTAGAAAGCAATTATTTATAAAACACGATCAATCTTCAGGTTATTATATAACATTGACTCACTTTGCAGGAAGGACTGTTTATATATATATATATATATATATATAAAACACAAAAACATAAATATGAACACTTTTACTTTTTTTTTTCAATAGACATACACATTAATATACACATTCAAAAGTTTGGGGTCAGTAAATAAAAAATAAAAATGTTTTTGAAAAAGGTCCATTATGCTCACCGAGGCATCTAGCCATCCATCCATTCATCCATCTGTCATATTGTGAAAAATTGTCACGTTGTTTAAAATAATTTTTTAACAAAATATTAATTATTTTCATAAATGTTGAAATATACAATTTTATCAGTATTCTTTGATGAATGCTCTTTTTTTATTTTATTTTTTACGAAAATCTAACCAGATCATCTTCATACCATGCCGACAAAAAAGTTATGGAATTTAAGTTGATTAGTCAAACTGTTATAATAGCTTGCAAACAAATTATATGAAGAATGTGCCAAAATGGATGTGAGGCTGTATCTCTGCAAAGCTTTCATATTTTGAGATAAAAATTGGTACATGTCCTCATAAGCATGACCTGACAGTAGCTATTTGTGTAATGTCATCACAGCGCCACCTACTGGCCAGTAGATTTGTCGGCCATTTTGGGTGTCAGCCATTTGGAATTTTGTCACTAAATTCTATATTTTACGAACACATTGGTGTATCGTAACAAAACTTGAAATGTGTCTTATGTGACAGCACCTCATTGTGGTAAACAATTATAATGAAAATTTGTTTTCACCTATTGTATTAAAACTGGCCTTGATAGATTCCTTGAGTCATAACGAGAACAATGAAACCAATTATGAAATAGTCAGTCAAACTTGCTGTCAGCTATTTTTAAATTGTTTGAAAACCTACTTTTTCGAATTCCTCCTAGACCATTGTTCCGATTTTTATCAAATTAATTTCAGATCGTCTTCACACCATGCCACCAAAAATGATGGATTGTGTGTTTATAGACAAAACTGGTACTGAATCAAAGAATTTGACGGAATGATGCTAAATTGAATCTGAGGCTGTATCTCTGCAAGGCTTTGCTTTATTGACACCAAACTTTATGTATGTCTTTGTCACCCCACACTTATCACACTACATAATTTTGGTAATAGCACCACCTATTCATCAAAAGTGTTATGCCATGTAATCGTATTACAAGTGATTGTTTTTTATGATTTTTGTACTTTTCAATACTTTAGTCTAAAATTATTTACAAAGGTCTTAAATTAGTCATGTTTGTAGTTAGTATGCTTGGTCTGCTTGCAGCCATATTTAGAAATGTCTTAAATTGATCATATGTGACAGTTAATTAGCCATTGCTGAATAAAAGTATTAATATCGTTGGGGGGAAAATACTGACCCCAAACCTTAGAATGACCAATACAAACACTGAATCTCATCTGATGTATTTCTGAATCATTCTCTTGGCCTTTTCCTCTCTTTCCTCTTTCGTGTTCCATTTTTGGCATTTCAGTGAGAAATTGTGTCTTTCATGTGTCTTTCATTCAGTCAAAGTGTGGATTCAAAAAATGAAAAATACTTTATTTCAGTAAATATTTTGAGCTTACCTAGCATTTTTGATGTTTGACCAGGGCGTCAAGATCCTCTGCAAAATTAAGTGGAGATGGTGAACTGCAAAAGAGTCTGCATTTACATGATGCTACTTGTTACAATTGTATCAATGGCTGATATTGAACTGAAAGAGCCTTGTATGTAATCATATATTGTGCAAAAATGAGGCTAGTGGTAAAAAACAGTGGCTGGAAAACAGCTGACTTGATTCCCTTTCAGTAAAATGATGTGATTCAATGTAAATTGGTGCAGCTTATCTTAGCTTCCTGTGGCAATAACTACTTACTGCTACAAGGCATTGTTCTTGGTACCAGTAATTGTGTGTGTGTGTGTGTGTGTGTGTGTGTGTGTGTGTGTGTGTGTGTGTGTGTGTGTGTGTGTGTGTGTGTGTGTGTGTGTTTTTGTGTGTGTGTGTGTGCGCGTGCGTGTGTGTGTCTGTGTTTAACGTATGTGTTAGAACTACAGTATAAAGTATTTTTCCGTTATTCTTTATTCTAAAATATAAACAGTGCATTGTGTGGGATAACCAATACAGTTCCACAAGATTAAGTGTTTTGTATGAATTCATACAATTTAATTTGTATGTTTTTGTACGATATACAAACCAGTAGTGGTCAAAAGGGATGTCCGGCCAAGGAAAATTGACATATTCACCCTTTATTCAAATTAATTTTTTTTTAAAATAAAGATTCTGTAAGCATATTGTCATAGTCACCAGCTCAGTCACCAGCTCAGTAACCTGTCAGCACTACATTTCCCAGCATCCCTCCTGGTCCCCACCGGCACTCAGTCGGCCATCAGAATAAGAATCAGAATCAGAAAGAGCTTTATTGCCAAGTGTGCTTGCACACACAAGGAATTTGTTTTGGTACTGAGGCTTCCAGTGGACATATACAAATACAAATACAACATGAAACATAATACTACAAATTATAAGAATAAAAAAAATAAAAATATAAATATATGAGAATAAAACTATCACAGTTGGGTTTAGTCAGAATAGACATTTTCAGATTTACAGATTATGAACCTATTTACAGTGTTTTGAATATTATAAATAAATAAATCTACATATAAGTATCACCTGAGTTGTAGGATATTGCACTAAACAGTGGGAGTATTGCACTTACAGGCATATGCCTTGGGAGGAGTGTTAACTGTTCAGGAGGGAAATGGCCTGTGGGAAGAAACTGTTCCTGTGCCGAGATGTTCTTGTGGCCAGTGATCTGAGTCTCCGTCTTGACGGTAACAGTTCAAACCGGTGGTGTCCAGGGTGAGTGGAGTCTGTGATGATTTTACCTGCTCTCTTCCTCACTCTGGAAGAGAACAGGTCCTGGAGGTTTGGCAGGGGGGCACCAATGATCCTCTCCGCAGTCCGGACTGTCCGTTGTAGTCTCCTGATGTCTGATTTGGTAGCTGAACCAAACCAGACAGTGATGGAAGCACACAAGACAGACTCAATGACGGCTGAGTAGAACTGAATCAGCAGATCCTGTGGCAGGTTGAACTTCCTCAGCTGGCGAAGGAAGTACAGTCTCTGCTGGGCCTTTTTCACGGTGGAGTCAATGTGAAATTGTCCCACTTCAGGTCCTGAGAGATGATAGTGCCCAGGAACCTGAATGACTCCACTGCTTCCACAGTGCTGTTCATGATGGTGAGTGGGGGGAGTGCTGGGCTGTTCCTCCTGAAGTCCACGATCATCTCCACTGTTTTGAGCGTGTTCAGCTCAAGGTTGTTATAACTGCACCAGGCAGCCAGCTGTTCAACCTCCAGTCTGTAAGCAGACTCGTCACCGTTTTGGATGAGATCGATGACAGTGGTGTCGTCTGCAAATTTCAGGAGCTTGACAGTGGGGTCTTTAGAAGTGCAGTCATTAGTGTACAGGGAGAAGAGCAGTGGGGAGAGAACGCACCCTTGGGGGGCTCCGGTGCTGATTGTGAGTGTCTTGGATGTGTGTTTCCCCAGTCTCACTCGCTGCTGCCGGTCCGTCAGGAAGCTGGTGATCCACTGACAGATCGAGGATGGTATGGAGAGCTGGGTCAGTTTGGCTGTGAGAAGACCAGGCATGATGGTATTGAAGGCCGAACTGAAGTCCACAAAGAGGATCCTTGCATAAGTCCCTGGTCTGTCGAGATGTTGCAGGATATAATGCAGTCCCATGTTGACTGCATCATCCACAGACCTGTTTGCTCTGTAAGCAAACTGAAAGGGATCCAGCAAAGGTCCAGTGAGGTCCTTCAGGTGGGCCAGCACCAGTCTTTCAAACGACTTCATGACCACAGACGTGAGAGCGACAGGTCTGTAGTCATTAAGTCCAGTGATTTTGGGTTTTTTGGGGACAGGAATGATAGTGGAGCGTTTGAAGCAGCAGGGAACTTCACACTGCTCCAATGATCTGTTGAAGATCTGCGTGAAGACCGGGGCCAGTTGGTCAGCGCAGGCTTTTAAACAAGCAGATGAGATGCCGTCTGGGCCTGAGGCTTTCCTAGTCTTCTGTTTTTTGAAGACTCGGCTCACGTCCTCCACACAGACCTTAAGCTCAGGTTGGATGGCAGGAGGGGGGAGTGATAATTGGAGTGCAGGAGGTGATGGTGAAAGTGTGAAGTGCAGATCAGACCGGGTGTGTGGTGTGAATGAGGGCTTTTCAAACCGGCAGTAAAATGAATTTAAATCGTCAGCCAGGTGTTGTTTGTCCACAGATCGAGGGGATGGTGACTTGTAGTTGGTGATGTTCCTCAGGCCATTCCAGACTGATGATGGGTCGTTGGATGAAAACTGTTTTTTCAGTTTATCAGAGTAGTTCCTTTTAGCAACTCTGATCTCCTTTGTCAATCTGTTTCTGGTCTGGTTATACAAGATTTTATCCCCACTTCTGTAAGCATCCTCTTTGGCATGATGAAGGTGTTTGAGTTTCCCAGTAAACCATGGTTTATCATTAGTGAATGATAAGAATGTCCTGGTAGGAATGCATGTATCCTCACAGAAACTTATATATGATGTTACAGTATCTGTGAGCTCATCCAGATCATTGGTAGCAGCTTCAAAAACAGTCCAATCAGTGCAATCAAAGCAGGCCTGTAGATTCTGCTCTGCTTCACTAGTCCATCTTTTTACAGTCCTTATTCCAGGTTTAGCTGATTTCAGTTTCTGCCCGTAGGTCGGTATGAGATGAACCAAACAGTGATCAGAGAGCCCCAAAGCTGCCCGTGGGACGGAGTGATACGCATTTCTTATTGTGGTGTAACAGTGGTCCAGTATATTACTGTCTCTGGTGGGACATGTAACGTGCTGTCTGTATTTTGGTAGTTCACGGGAAAGATTTGCTTTGTTAAAATCCCCAAGAATGATTAAAAGAGAGTCTGGGTACCTTTGTTCTGTTTCAGATATTTGTTCAGCCAGCTGTTGTAGCGCCGCGCTCACGCACGCGTCTGGAGGGATGTAAACATTCACGAGAATGAAAGGAAAATTCCCGAGGCGAGTAGAAGGGTTTACAGTTTATGAAATGTGCCTCTAAATTAGGAGAGCACATCTTCTTCAGTGTTGTTACATCTGAACACCAACTTTCGTTAATGTAGAAACACAATCCACCACCTCTCGTTTTCCCCGTTAGCTCCGCGATGCGATCCGCTCGGAACAGCTGGAAGCCCGGCAGATGTATTGCGTTGTCCGGTATGGCTTCACTCAGCCAGGTTTCAGTGAAGCACAAAGCAGCAGAGTTTAAAAAATCCTTGTTAGTGTGGGTGAGGAGAAGAAGTTCATCCGTTTTGTTAGGAAGGGATCGGAGATTCGCGAGATGAATACTGGGGAGTGCAGTGTGCAGGCCGCGCTCGCGGAGTTTAACCAGCGCGCCGGCTCGCTTCCCGCGTTTGCGTCTGAACGCGCGTTTGAACAACAACGCTGCACCTCCGACGAGAATGTCCAGCAAAACGTCAGAATAATCAAAAACTGTAGAAAAGGTTTCTGGTGTGTGTTTCCTAATGTCCAGTAGTTCGTCTTTGGTGAAACTGATAGGAAAAGAATGACTAAACGCAGAACATACGAACAAAAACAACACAATAGCTGGAGAGCTCCACACCGAGGCAGCCATCCGCGGCGCCATCTTGGATCACCACATCTGCTGCAGATAAACACCCAAACACTGACTCACTGCACTCCCTCATCAACACACCCCATATCTACCGTCATTCCCTTCACCTCATTGTCTGGTCTCGTCTTTACTACCATGACGCACCAACTACGTATCTGCAAAGCTTACCTGTGATTGCCACTTCCAGTCTTCCGTCTTCCTCCACCCAGATCCAGCTCATCAACCTTCGCCACTCTTCCATCCTCTGCAAAGATACAAACATCCATTAACAACCAAATAAGTCACCATCTAATTTGTCCTGTTGTCATAGACTCACCGTTGCCTGTTTCCCGCAACCGGTCCGCTGATAGACACCAGCTTTCAAACACACCCGGGGTGTATCTAAGCACTCAGTGAAAAGCGTAATTCATGTATATTTACAACATGTTTTTGAAGTACTGATCAGTAGCCAATCACAGACATATTTGATAAGCACGTGAGCACAATTGCCAATCAGAGGTGCTCCAGGACATCCGCCCTCCCTCTCCTCGTCTCACATCATTGTTCAGTCTTGTTTGCACAAAGTGGACTACTTGCCTTTTCTCCTACGATTGTCTCAGTAATTATTCTCCAGTGTTATAACTCCAGCGTGTCCTCCCTTCCTTGTGTGCTCTGTCAAGTTTATCTGTTACCTGCATGATTACCTGCAAACTCACAGCTACTGAAGAGGTGTGTGTGCTTATCCATCCATCTGTTCACTCAGCCATTCACGTTCTCCTGCACCTGCAAAAGGAAAGTTCTATTAACATTCGTACTGCTCTACTAAGTTAAATATTGAAATTAATACTCATCTGATTCCTCCTGTTTGATCACTGCTGTCAATATACTTAGACAAGATAACACCATTGGAATGAGTCTACATTCTGTTACAATATTAAATATGAACAAAACAGTTTAAAGGTATGTATCTGATTAAATTATTTGAAATATGATAGTTTTCTCATTTAGGTTTAGGGTCATTAAATACAAATATCCCCTCCAGACATCACTTTTTGCCACTACTGTACTTAGAAATTCCCATAAGATTGGGTTTGGATTGCCTTCTCTGTGAAATCTTCAAACCCATTTATTTTTTAATACCAAAAATATCAATATCAAAATACCAGTATCTTCAATGAATCAAATTTTTTTCATTCTCTAAAACAATTATGAATATCTCAGCATTAAAATGAGAAGGGGAAAAAATAAATCTAACCTCTGAGTTCCAAAACGAAGGACAACGCAGCATGATAATTCAAACTCAATGTTAAGAACATATTTCAAAGGGGTGTCATTTCTCTCTACTCCAGCTTCATTTCTCTCTCTACACTTTTATATTTACTTTTTATACTCTACATCATGTCTTGTGACTGATTACGCCACTTAAAGGGCACCTATTATGCAAAATTCACTTTACATAGTGTTTGAACATAAATGTGTGTTGGCAGTATGTGAGCAAAACCACCCTAGAATGATAAAAATCCACCCAGTGTTTTTTTTACAATCTCAATAAATCATAAGCACTGTCTCAGAACGAGCTGTTCTAAGATTCGTCTCAATGTGACGTAGAATTGAGCAAGCCCCACCGACGTGGTTTGATTGACACCAGGGGCGTAGAATTTAGTAGGGACGCTAGGGACGTGTCCCTACCAATATCCAGTGACACTGATTTGTCCCTAGCAATAATTTCGATCAAAAATGCAAATATTTTTATATATAACCACTGTTGCCAGTGTGTTTTGCGTAGTTCTTATTTTATTTTAACCAGGAAACATCTAATTTAGATAAAAATCTCTTATAAGAGCGTTCTAAGAAAAATGCGCAAATCCTGGAACACAAACGGTTAATAGATCTGAATCCCGCCTCCTGAACACACATCGCTAAACTGATTGGCTTTGTGTTTTCTTTCTAACTTGTGAGAGGCTGTAGCTACATTTGATTGTGCGAAGCGGCAATGGACCTCGAAGGAAACCTCCTCGATCCGGTAAACTAGGGAGTAATCTACAGTTCTGTGTACAAACATACGGGGCAAATCGTGTCAAATGATTCGGGGACAGCTCCGTTTTTACAATATAATGTGTGACAATCGCAGGATAAGTGGCAAACATGTCGTTAGTGTTAGTGTGTGTGTGCGCGTGTGTGTGTTTGTGTGTGCGCGCGCGCGCAAAGAACACTGAAAACATCACGGAGTAAACATCACTTAAATATCATAATAATGATCAGTTTTCCAAAAAAGGAAGAAAAGAAAGAAAATACCCAGAAGGACAGGATTTTCGTATATTGCCATTTTTGTAGGGACAAAGACAAAATGTCCACACAAAGATGGCAATTTCCGAAATCCTTGTGGGGATTTTTTTTTTTTTTTTTTTGAAAACAGCTTATAAATCATACTAAGTTTTTTTTGTTGAAAATGCAGAAAGTTATCTGTGCTAGGGTTAGTGTAGGGGGATAGAATACACTATGTACAGTACAAATCATTACGACTATGGAAAGTCCACATTAAACATGAAAACACAAAATTGTTGAAATGAGAAGTCTGTTTGATCAAGTTGAAACCCTTGTCATCCCAGTCTCAGCTGAGGCTGAAATAAGTTTCATTGCTCTTAGAAGACTGAAAACATGGTTCAGAACAATGGTACAAGTTGTTGTGTCCCTTACGCAACAAAAATATATTTCTCAATATATTATGTGACAATATATTTCATGTGTCTCCATATATTGTGAAATTTACATAGTAATATATCATATGATATATTATATAATGATATATTATATATATGCAATAATATATTGCAATATATGGGACAATACTGCAATTATTGCCGTTTTCATATATTGAATAAATACATATTATTATACTATTTAATATATTGTTATGTATATTGAAATATGTCCCATATTATATGAAATTATATATTGGAAGAGGCATTGTATATATGTGAAAATATATATGTAAAATTATATGAGCTAATATACCTCAATGTACAAGATAATATAATCAGATTTATATGCAAACATATGTCTTAAATATGTTGAAAAATATATTGATTTATATTACATAATATATTATATATATTTATCATATTATATATTGTATACATGGTAAATATGAAATAATCTAATGTACAATGTCTGCCATATATTTTAAAATTTAATAGATTGAATAAGACATCAATATAGTTCACATTAACTGAATTGTTTATTTCAAAATCAGCATCTGAAGGGACAGTGACCTGAGAACAAACAGAATGAAAGGCATGTCATCTGAAGCTTATGTACACATAATGTACATAATGTGCTCGGCACACGGCAAGCTGGTTTGCCGGTAGGGATGTGCCATATATGCCATTTCATAATTAGTTCAAGGCTATAAAATCTTTGTTTTTGTTTTTTTTAAACATGTTATATCTTTATGTGATCCAATAGATGGCAACAACTATAAATTAACAAAAATACTTAAAAGAATAAAACATTTCCTAAAGGACAACTGTTCTTCATTGTAATAAAATAAAACAGTCTTCAGTGCAACAAAAACAGAACAATCCCTCAGTGGAAGAAACAGGACAACAATCCTTTAGTGCGGTGTTATGGATCCCACATGATAACTTATCAAGACCCACTCTGATTGGCCAGCCCTTCAGTTGTCCATGGACTTTTTCTTCTCCTGGTGTCTTAACTCACAGATCCTTTTGTTTATGGCCGTTCGTATGTCTGGAATCTTTGCCCCTGGGTGTTGCTGAACAACTGCATCTGTAAAAGAAAAGAAAATAAGAAAGACATCCATAATGTTAGCCTCTGATTGTTGCAAAAGATGAAGTGGATCCTAATACTGGTAATATTTTTCTTATATGCCTAGTCCTCGCTCTTCAGTGGGTTACCTGTAAATAGTTCAGTCTGAATCAGAATTGGCTTATCAAGGAACCAAGGAAGGAGTTAGGAAGGTTCTCCAAGGGGCTTTTAGAGCGAGGAGGTTATACTACTGTATCTACTTTGTTTTCCAGGACGTATTGTGGTCAGTGAAAGCAACTGTACTGCTGTAGCCAAGCGTTTGCCTATGGGAGGTGAATTGGTGCTGGGATTTTAAAGTTGCTAGAGGGGATCTATTTTAATGCAAAAAATGTTCGATGTATTCTGACTAGATAGAGAAATCACTTTATATCTAAAAGAATATCAAAGCTGTTAAAGCTTTTTATTTGTCCATCTGTTTCGCTATTAGTTGTGTACATTTCAGTCCTAAAGGTGTTTGTTACCCTTTACTAGGTATGTAACGATTCACTCGCAACCGGTTGAAAATCGATAAAAATGTGTGACGATTCAAGTCGGTTGAAATGTTAAACGAATCGCGATACACGTTTTAGGGGAGTTTACTGTAGCCTACTGTGAAGTTGTGAACTTCGCTTTACAGGCACAATAGCAGCCAGCACACACTGGCGCAAAGCTAGCGAGTGTTTTCACTTCATTCGTGGAACTTGAGCTTGTGTGAGCCAAGCTCAACTTCCATAGGAATGAACTGAAAACGCTCGGTTTGCTCCGCTCAACCCGCGCCGGTGTGTGCCATAGACTGGTGTGCACGCGCCGTCAAACACATGGCGACGGCAGATGTTGACTCATTCAAATCGGAGGTGTGGCGGCATTTTGACTTTCCGTAGACTAATAATAATCACCACCATGAGAAACACAAGTCACCTCCGTTTTCATGTAAAAGGCATTAATACGACAAGTGCGAGAGCCACGGAGATCACATGGTACATCAGTTTTTTTATTTGACAAATATATTTTAAAATTAAAAAGAAATGTGCAGAATTTTGTCTGAGAAATAATAAAAGGGACACTTTTTCATTTATAATTTCTTAAAATAATCACTTGTTAAAAAAATCGTGAATCGTTTCGCATCGTGAGTTTAGTGAATCGTTACATCCCTACCTTTACAATTTACAATAACTTAGCAAAATATATTAATCCATTAAAAATAAATTCTTATTGTCTTACTGAGTAAAGCTGTAAGCTTCTTGGGGTCCAGAGGTTGGCGTCTCTCTGCAGATGGATCGACCTTGTTGACCCCTCCCGTCAGGTTGGACTTCAGTAAGACATCAATGCTGAACAGGCCCAGCAGGAGGGTGCGGGCCATTCCTTTCGCTGTAGGTTGTGCTTTTGCAGTCTCCCAACAATGGGCAGACACTCTGGTGGAGTCATCATTCCCTAGTGGCACCTAATTAATTGTAAGAAGGAAAGACAAACCAGAATAAAAACAAAGAAAAACACCAGTGACAGAATAATTTATGTTTTTAATTGACCATTAAAAAAATGCACTTACTGATGTTGGTTTGGGAGATGTGGGTTGAGGAGGTGATGATAGAGCAACACTGGCCTCATATTCACTTTCACCTCCATTGCTTGAGCTCTCTGTGATCTTGTCCGAAATGAGGGTCCTCACAGCTGCTAAGAGTGATGGAATTTCTGGAAAATATGGCCCACCGAATTTATCACAACAGGACTCCAAACAAGTTGTAAATACATAACATGTAAAAAAACAAAATACACCTCCACTCATTTTTTGGTGTCTCAAAGTGAAGCAAAATGTGTTGGTGAGGGGTTCTGAAAGCATTACATGGTTTCTGCCAGACCAATTTTGCCTCAGTGTCGCTACAGTGTTTAGCCCTAGGCTAAATTTTTCCTATAGGAAAAATCTATACTACATCAGTAGATATCCCCTAAAAATTTAGACACAGATACATCTCTAACAATAACACCAAAAATAAGGAGACAGTGATTTATTCAATCTAAAAGAATCACTATTTTAATCTAAAAGAGATAGTTGCCTTTAACTGCCATTTTGCGCAGCCTGGTGTTCTCCTTATGTAAAGCCTTGACTTGGGTCTCAAGATCTTTACTGGCTGCAGAAGATCCTACACTCTGCTGGTCATGCAGTCTTTCATTTTCCTCCCTGAGGGCCCTGATCTCCTCCTCAAGTGCCTCTAAAGCAGTCCCCACTGGGCTGTGGTTAGGTTCTTCTTGGGGAAGAACGTCTAATTCAGACTGTCTTGCAGCTATGAGTCTGTAGTTTTTCTGTTGGGTAAAAATGATCAAATCAATTATGTATGAAAAAATGCACACAAAAGTTAGGAAAATGAAACCAAAAACTGATTAAAATGAATCATTAAGTTTAATAGGTTCCATGGCTAGACTCTGTTTAAATTCATAGCTGTAGTACTATAGTTCCTTTTTTTCTTTTAAGTTGCCAGGAACGTTCTTGTACAACCCAGCAGCGCTACCATATACAGACACACAAACACCTATGGGCAATTTAGAGTCACCAATTAACCTAACATGCATGCAACCTTTGGCCTGTGGGATGAAGCCAGAGTACCCAGAGAGAATAGCAAACTCCACACAGAAAGGCCCCAGCCAGCCAGCGGGTTTGAACCCAGAACGCTCTTGCTGTGAGGCGACAGTGCTAACCACTGTCAGAAATGTACAAATATATACAGACAGAAATGTAAAAATATATGATCAAAATAACCGTCATGAAAAGAACCCTATTACCTTTTTTGCAACTTGTTCTCCAGTTTCCTCCTGTGTGTCAAGGTAAAGTTTGTTGGGTACCCTCGTTCTCTTCTTGCTTTTTGGTAGGTCCTCTTGCAAGAGTTTCCGTTCAGCAGTCTTAAGTGTAGACTCCTTTTCTGTTAGTAAGAAATAGTAGCAAGACAGAATTTAATGCCTGAAACAAAATGTGGCTTACGTTACATCAAATAAAGTATTTTACTGTCAATTTTTGTGCTGTTTTTACAGTTTTTTGTACCTGCTTTAATTATAAGTTTACTCTGTTCATTTTAACACGTTAAATTTTGCTGCCATGTAACTTAACTTACAGCCGCTAAACTGATTTTCACTGTACAATGTTATTGGCTGACTATGTTGACAGTAAAGTATTCTTATTAACCCAAATCTTAGCTGACAATCTTCAATTTAGGACTTTTAAAGTAAGTGTTTAATTAATGTTTCACTCCTAAATAAAAATTCATACTCATGTGACTAATGGGCCTTAGCTAGCTTAAAGTTCAAATGAAGCGGGACTCACGTGACGGCCGTTAACTAGCTCGTCACTGTCCCGAAAATAATAGCCTACAGCGAACATTACTTGGCCAATAATGCAAAAACCTTAACAGGGTAATTGCTATCAATAATGTTGCATGACTAACCAAGTAAAAAAAAAATATAAAAAGCACGGTAAGTTACTTGCCTGCCAACTGCAAAATGTGTGCTGTTTCAACCGGCCACCCATTCGTAGGCCTCTTGCCACCGATGCTGCGGCACTCGATTAGATACTCCTTTTTAGAGTTTTCAGGATCGAAGTCTACGATCCAATTTACGGGGACTATACTGAGAGCATCTTTATCCTTCCCCTTTGACCAGCTCACTAGCGCAAACTTCATCTTTTTTTGTTTTTTTCACCTCTCACCGCTGAGGCACTTACGCACAGACTCAGAGTAGCGGTGGCTTGTGTCCCGCGTGCTGCCGGCACGATAGGTTATGCGCATGCGCAATATGTTCACGCGGTGCAAAGGTGCGCAAGTGTGGGATCGTGCATTGTCGTAAAAAACAGGATTATCATCTGCGCATGCGGATAACGGATGCAACGTGCAATCAGCAAAGTAGTACCCGATGTCTATGGTGGTACCGACATTGATCGAGGGTTCCTTTCCAGAAGAAGAGGCATGGACGGAAGGAGAAGAAAATACACTGCCCCTGGTTCAGAATATGATATTCCATCAAGAACAAGGAGATACTGGAAAAGGAGGTTTGTGTTTTACTCCAGCCTAGTATACGTTATTAAACAGTTGTTCTGTATTTACTGTTGTAGTTTCGTGGTTTGTGTGGGTTTTTACAAGCGTGCGGCTTAGCTAAACGTAGCTAGCATGTAGCACACTGGCTCGCAAATAGGGTTGTGCCGATGGACGATATCATCGTTGATATCACCCGATGACAGGAGAGGTGAACTAGGCCTAATCTGCATAGCCTGGAGACCCAGCCAAGCAATAAATTATTTCTGTTTCTCATAATAGTTTTTTATTTTTATTTTATATAATCAACATTTACATAGGTAGGTACTAGATGTGTTGGGTAATGTATCATGTAAAATTGTATTTATATTCAGCTATAATGAACAAAATCACTTGAAAAAAGATTCGTTCATTTTGCTGAACGAGATTTAAAGATCCGAGTCAGTAAAATGATCAGAACCTGATTGTGCTGTAGTGACTGACACCCTGAAGAGCCAATAGCAGTGGCGCATTCAGATCGCGCCGGCGCCGCTGTCAGTGTGAGCAGGGGAGAGAGAGTAGATGAGAGCAGATCTGATGAAACAGCAGGCAGCAGCACGGAGCATTTCTCCAAAGCATTTCTTCTCTTAACAAAAACTGTGATTGAGTGCACTTGGAAGTTCGAGTTATTTGAAGTTAGTAGCGTTATTTGGAGTGTTGTCGTAGGAGAGAGAGAAGTAAAGTGGAAGTCAGAGGAAGCGCCGTGAATAATCTTCCTTAAGTGACTATTTGATAATCTCGCTTTGGTAAGTAAAATTTCAGATATTATTCTAATGTCATTTGGGAAACATGTCAAAGTCTCTGAAACGATTCAGTACAAGCTGAGTTTGAGTATGCCGCGAAATAAAATAATAGTTTTTAAGTAAAACGTTACCACACCCTAATAGACAGTCTCTGACAATAGATATTATTTCAAATAAAGACATTTTTTTCATTCTTATCGCAGGAAACTGACTGAGTCCATCAACATGCATCAGTCAAACCAGGAAACGGTGAGTCATGAACATGACCTTTTGTGTGTATTTTGTAGACATTAGACAGAATGCTGCACTAAATGACCAAATTCTATAACCAGTTAATTGAAATGTAATCCTTCTTGATTGCTATCTGTTAAGAAAATTAAGCAAATAAGTAGTCCTGGGTCAGACCAAATGATGAGTGGGATAATTGGAAGGACCTCCATTTAAGGCATTTGGTGGAAAAATCTTATCTTGCCCTCCACTTTTCATGGGGTCAGCATTGGACACTTTTGCCCTCCCTTTTTTAAGAGAGTTCCTTGGAGTACATTTTTTGCTGGGATTTATTAAATATTGATATATGAAATATAGCCTAATTATAATGCATATCAAACATACACCAGCAGAATATATATATATATATATATATATATATATATATATATATATATATATATATATATATATATATATATATATATATGAAGAGGTCTTTTCCAAAACACTATATTTCCATTTTCAAAAATATTCCAAAATGATGTTGTTGTTTTTTGTGCTTATCAGTAAATATCAGTAAAAGCAAAGTTTGGTTGTCTGAATTGGATAAGGACAAATCAGATAACATTAACCCAATTGCAATTGCTATTCTTACACAGCAGAACCTGAACCAGGATTCCTCTGACCACGACTCTGACAGTGGCTCAGAAGAAGCACATGATGGTGGTGGGATTACTGTAAGTAATCTACTAATATCTACTACTACTACTTATCTACTGTTCTCTGTGTTTGACTATTTCACCGAAAGCCCTTTCTCTAAGACTTCTCTATTCTTACACAACAGAACCTGAACCAGGATTCCTCTGACCACGACTCTGACAGTGGCTCAGAAGAAGCACATGATGGTGGTGGGATTACTGTAAGTAATCTACTAATATCTACTACTACTACTTATCTACTGTTCTCTGTGTTTGACTATTTCACCGAAAGCCCTTTCTCTAAGACTTCTCTATTCTTACACAACAGAACCTGAACCAGGATTCCTCTGACCACGACTCTGACAGTGGCTCAGAAGAAGCACATGATGGTGGTGGGATTACTGTAAGTAATCTACTAATATCTACTACTACTTATCTACTGTTCTCTGTGTTTGACTATTTCACCGAAAGCCCTTTCTCTAAGACTTCTCTATTCTTACACAACAGAACCTGAACCAGGATTCCTCTGACCACGACTCTGACAGTGGCTCAGAAGAAGCACATGATGGTGGTGGGATTACTGTAAGTAATCTACTAATATCTACTACTACTTATCTACTGTTCTCTGTGTTTGACTATTTCACCGAAAGCCCTTTCTCTAAGACTTCTCTATTCTTACACAACAGAACCTGAACCAGGATTCCTCTGACCACGACTCTGACAGTGGCTCAGAAGACGCACATGACGGTGGTGGAATTACTGTAAGTAATCTACTAATATCTACTACTACTACTTATCTACTGTTCTCTGTGTTTGACTATTTCACCGAAAGCCCTTTCTCTAAGACTTCTCTATTCTTACACAACAGAACCTGAACCAGGATTCCTCTGACCACAACTCTGACAGTGGCTCAGAAGACGCACATGACGGTGGTGGAATTACTGTAAGTAATCTACTAATATCTACTACTACTACTTATCTACTGTTCTCTGTGTTTGACTATTTCACCGAAAGCCCTTTCTCTAAGACTTCTCTATTCTTACACAACAGAACCTGGATCAGGATTCCTCTGACCACAACTCTGACAGTGGCTCAGAAGACGCACATGACGGTGGTGGAATTACTGTAAGTAATCTACTAATATCTACTACTACTACTACTTATCTACTGTTCTCTGTGTTTGACTATTTCACTGAAAGCCCTTCCTCTGAGATTTCTTTATTCTTACACAACAGAACCTGGATCAGGATTCCTCTGATAACAGATCTGAAAATGCACATGATGTTGATGACATTACAGTAAGTAATTTTAACAGTGCAATGATCTCACATCTGATTTTCGTGTCTTCAAACTTGAACTATTTTGCTTTCCTAGCCCTTTTTAAAATTAACCTAAGCCTTATTTTTACCCTCTATACAACAATGCCATGTCTTTAATATTTTTGTCAAGTTTTAATTTTGTGCAAAATTCCGAGTGTTTATGCTTGTCAACTATGCCTTGGACTTACTGTATTTTCCCATTACAGAGCCTGCATGCAGACCCTGAATCCAATGAACTACCACCAAATTTGAGCCAAACAACATGGTCATCAATCTTCAGTTTTGAGGACAGTGTTGATTTTGGTGTGTTTGAACCACTATGGCAGTCTTTTACTGACTCTGAATCCATTGGCAGTGGAGAAGAATTTCCCATGGAAGACAGCACTGAGAAGTCAGTAAATGAAGAATCACATTTGGGAGAAGCCATTAATGAAAGGTTTCCTCCAGTAAATGATGAGCCACTTTACACAGGCTCACAACTAACCAAAGCTCAGAGTTTTTTACTTATCCTTTCATATGCTTTGAGACACTCACTTACTGGTGTGGCCCTGTCTGATCTTTTAGATTTGATAAATATCCACTGTCCAGAAAATGTTCTAACTTCAAAGCATCTGTTCTTAAAAGAGCTTAAACCAATACAAGGTCAGCTAGAATGTCACATATACTGTCCCAACTGTGAATATTACATCGGCGACCAAGTCACTGAAGGGCAGTGTTCTGTATGTAACTCTACATGGGATAGAAACAGCTCACTGAAGAAGGGAAATTTCTTCCTATACTTACCCATCCAAACACAACTGGAACATCTTCTTCAAAGAGAAGATATTGCATCTTGTCTTAAGTCAGGAAATGGCACATGTAATTCAGACGATTATGATGACATATGTTGTGGTAAAATGTATCATAATCTGAACAAAGATGGCGGCCCACTAGATAGTCCTCATGCAATCTCCTTAACATTAAATTGTGATGGAGTTCCAGTATTCAAATCATCCCAGTATGGAATTTGGCCATTACAAGGGATGGTAAACGAGCTTCCTTATCATGTCCGTAAAGATAATGTTTTACTTTTTGGCCTATGGTTTGGTACTAAAAAGCCAAATGTTAATACATTTTTAAAACCATTCACAAAAGAGTGTCAGTCATTGTCAACTGTTGGGTTCAAGTTACACAGCAACAACATTGTGAATCATTGTAGAGTGATAGCAGCTGTTATTATGTGTGATTCAGTTGCCAGGCCCATTCTGCAAAACATGACCCAATTTAATGGTAATTATGGGTGCAGCCTCTGCCTACATCCTGGTGAACAAGTTCCAAAGGGAAATGGAACTGTTAGGGTTTATCCATACAAAGAAGTTCCAAAAAGGGATCATGCTTCAACCCTAAATGATGCAAGGGAGGCTGTGCGTACCACACAATCTGTGAGGGGCATTAAAGGGCCCACATGTCTTGTCAACATCCCACACTTTGACCTCATATCTGGAATGCCTCCTGACCATATGCATAATGTACATCTTGGAGTTGTTCGGCAAATGACAAGCATGTGGCTGGATAGTGAACACCATGAGGAGCCATTCTATATTGGTAATCGTGTTCCTGAGCTCGACAAACAACTCTTGAGAATTAAACCACCTTGCAATATCACAAGAGTGCCCCGCTCTTTTCAGCAAAGGAAGTTTTGGAAAGCCAGTGAATGGCAGAACTGGTTACTTTTTTATAGCATCTTTGTGCTAAAGGGAATACTACCCCATGCATTTTACCAGCACTGGTTAATCCTTGTCACCTTCATGTTCTTGCTATGTAAGGACACTGTCACATCAGAGGGCTTAAAAAGATGTGAAAAACTAGTTGTTGAGTTTGTCAAACAGTTTGAAACACTGTATGGAAAGGAAAATGTGTCATTTAACGTACATTTATGTCTTCATTTGCCGGACTCTGTGAGAAATTGGGGACCTTTGTGGGCACATTCAGGATATATTTTTGAGTCTTTTAATGGGGAGATACTGAAGATGTTTCATGGCACCCAGTGTGTTCCCTTACAAATAATGAAACAATTCACATATAGACAAGTGTTGCCTCTTTTGAAAAACAATGCACTGAGAAATGCTGTGCCAAGATGTATACAGCTGTATAACAACTTGACTGGTGAAAAAAAGCTGAAACAGTTTGAAAGAGTAGCAGATCAAGTTGTGACCCTTGGTTTACACTATGTACGAAAACTTACTAACGAAGAGATACTGGCTATGAGAGAGAAAATTTCAGTCACCACGGATACAATTGTGAAAATATTCAGTAGAACTTTCGTCAAAGGAGAACTGTATTACTCAGAGCAGTTCACTAGAGTAATGAAAAGGAACAGCTTCACTGTTTTGTTGGATAATGGACACATAATCACTGTGTATTATTACATTGTGGTAGAGAGACTTGATGACAGAAAATGTTTTGCTGTTGGAAGACAGTATGACAAATCACACAGTTCAGTGCTGAATTTAGAAAATGTAGTTGGCTTGAAAAGAGTGTTACAGGGAAGGAAAAGGGTTTTTGATGTGATGCAATTCAACAGGAAATGTATGTTAGTTGATCTGCCACATTATGCCAACCTTTATGCATGTATACCTCCACGTTGCAGTGTGGAGGACTGAAATGTCATGTTGATGATGAAATGTCATGTGGAGGAATAAAATGTTGAGGATGAAATGTCATGTGGGGGAATAAAAAGTGGATTAAAAAATGTAATTGCTGCTGTTTAATTTATAATACTTTCATCTACATTTTACAATATATGAATCAATACATAGCCATATATGGTCCATCCATATGGCTATATAATGTAAAATATAGTGAATGTCATGCAAAAATTTGATTTGGACTATTGTTAATCAACCTCTCTGTAAACATATGCATGAGCTTCCTTAACTCATAAAAAAAAATACTTTGTTTCAATAAACATACATTGAAATACAAACAAAACTGTATTACATTATTGCATGCATTTTAATATATTAATCAATATATAGCAATAGGTTGTCCATCCATATATTGTTATATATTTTCAAATATATGAGGATGTTTCTGATATATTGAAATATATTTTCTAATGTATTGCAATATAAATTCTAGTATATTGCAATATATTTTTGTTCCGTAAGGGGTGTTATGTCCAACAGGACAAACTGGACAGTAAGGATGTGAAAACAAATATGCTAAAAGTTAATTTCTGTTAACGAGATAGTTTCCTTAAAAAGTGAAAATTCTGTCATCATTAAGTTGTTTCAGACCAGTTTCTTTCTTCTGCTGACCACAAAAGAAGTTATTTTGAACAATGTTGGTAACTAGACAGTTCATGGGCCCCATTGACTTCCATAATATTTTTTTTTCTTACTATGGTTGTCAATGGGGTCCATCAACTGTCTAGTTACCAACATTCTTCAAAATATCTTCCTTATTGTTCAGTAGAAGAAGGACATTTATAAGGGTTTAAAACAACTTGTGGGAGAGACCGAATTTTCATGTGGGTGAACTATTCCCTTAACTATCCCTTTAATGACAGATGCAGACATGTTTGGCTTCTTCAAAAAGCAAGGAACAAGACCGCATTGCACTATTGCACTGCACTATGAACGGAGGAAAGTTCAGTCTCTGTTAAACTCCCTTCTTGTCTTTAATATTTGTCCTAACATTACAGAATTCATTAACGTATTGTTAAGGTCAATATAGACTAAACACCTTAATATTATCCTATTAATTTCCTGATTCCCCAGCTTCTGGGAATGTCCCCACCAATCTCAAAACCAAACCTACGCCCTTGATTGACACTGTGGTTTTGGCATAGACCCCGCCCTCGGTGATCTGTTCACCATCCTCCATTGTTTCAATGTCAGCCGGTGTTCTGACCATAGACAGTATGAGAAGTGGACAGAGCCATCTCATTGGAACTTAGTTGAGACAGTTGAATCAGTAAATCTTCTAGTAGCTGTGCGTGAAAATTGCCAAACGTTAATCTTGCAGAGACGTGAGTGAGCAGGAGTAAGCATTCTGATTAATTATTAATTTGTATAGTATTTATTTTAAAATGTAACGCCAGTACGCCATATTAAGTTAATGCATACTATTAAGAAGTGATGTAAAATGATGTTCAAGAACTTGTGATATGAATTCATACCCAATAGTTACATGATGTTGTATAACGTTAATAGGCAGCAAATATAACGTTAACCACAAAATGGCGTTAACTGTTATCTACACATCTACGTCACAAGAGAAATGGACGGATCAGTCATATAAAAAAAGTTATTCAGTAAATCGCTTGGACAAAAGGGTCTGCTTTGGCCTGTTAAATAACATATAGATAATAATTGTGAGCTAGGTGTTAAATCATGCATATTTGGCTAATAAATCCTGGTCAAAAACACTTGAACAAAAAACATTTTCTTTATTTCATGTTATAGGCTATGACATTTTGTAGATGGCTTCCGACCAGGATGAAAGGGATCACATTCATCTTCAAGGGTAGATCTGTAAATAAATAAAGGAACGTTAACCACGATTGCCATTGAGATTGTTTTCTTTTCTTACATTGCCTGTATAATCTCCTGATCATTTCTCCATCCCCCGTAAATATAGCGGCCGTTACCCATACTTCATTATTTAATGAAGTAGATAAATTATTAAAGTTCGTGGATAAATGTCACTTCATATGTATTCACTTGCCACATACCGAATTATTTCCAATTCCCCAAAAACGTTGTTGAAATCTTTTGTCCAGTTGCATTTATGGACTCATTATCTATGGGCTTCTCCCTTGACGGGACGTCCCCCCGATTGCCTGCGAGCTTCTCCTCCTGTCTATACGGTAATGTCTCTATTGTGCGACAGAAAGTCGCGTGGTTATGATGCAATCGTTAGCCTGTGTTTAACAAAAACGGCTTCTACGGGGCCATAACGTAAGATACAAAGTAATGGAGCCTTTTATACATTGTCGTGTTTATTTAGAAATAAATAATAGACAAATGAAGTATTTGGACGCCTTTGAAGTTATTCGCTGTCAAAGTGACGCCAAAATGAATGGGAGTCAATGGAATGCTAACAGCAGGTGAGGTTCTGCTACAATGGCGGCTCCCGCGAGGCTTCAACTTCCGGCTGATGGATTACCCCCTTGGTTCTGACGATTTGTGCTGCCTTGTCGAAAATCTCTCCTAAGAAACATAACATAACTGTTCTGTTGTGGGATGTAATAATGTTCATAGTAGTTTTCACTTACTTCCGACATCAGAGCCACTGAAAACGCAGTGGATGGATTTTATTTAGGAAAGGAAAGGCGCCACTTAAACTTCCAAAATACATTTATGTTTGCGCAAATCATTTTGACAGACTGTTTTGTGAACGAGGGTCAATTCAAAGCAGGTCTTGCTTCAAAGTTAATCCTCAAGTGTGGATCGTTGCCTACTGTTCGCGATCCAACGTCACCTCCAGTGGAAGTAAGTGTATTTTATGATTTTTGAGCAAATAGTCATTTCAGTCGATGTCAGCTAATTCAACAACAAATGCGTCTAAAGTTGTTGTCGTCGTCGTAGGATGTCTGTGTAATAATTTAAACCTTGTTTGTATAGTCGTGAGCTTAGAATTATACAGTTCTATCTCCGTTTAGGGTAGTTCTGAGATATTGAGCATCAAAGTTTTTAAATCCCTGCTGTTTTGTGAGATGGAACCATTTTATTTTATTAATAACTACTAACAAAATATTGTTTTTCAAAAATAACACCACACAGGCATTAATAAACACCTAATGGATAAGATTATGTCAAAAACTCAATTTCGACCAAAAGTGGAGATAGAACCATATAATTCTAAGCTCATGTAGTGTGTAACCACACGTTTATAAATATATTTTTAAAGAACTGTGCATGTTTTCTGTAAAGACAAGACATCAAAATTCCCGTTTCATCCGTCTTGTAACCTTCCATACAACAAATAGCTTCAGACAGTTTTATGTCACGTATTATTTTTTGCAACAATTACAAATGTAAATAAATCAATACCTGCTCTATCTCCCTGCAGCATATATTTTCTTGTTCTGTAGCCATCTTCTCACATTTGCCACATAAGCACCTGTATGACAAGTAATGTAAACGCAACAGGTCCCTCTCATAAAAGTAATTTCGTTTGTACGTAGCAAACGTTATCACAGTATTTGTGTTTGTAGTTTCAAAAAATTGCGCCAACGTTATCACAGTTTGTGTGTGTCTGTGTATGTGTTGCACATCCATAATTGCAAAGGGGGCGCGATTACAACTCTATAAGTACATACATGTATCAAATAACAATTCCGAGACGTCCTGGTTGTGTCTCTTCTGCCGGAGTCTCTTCATCGTCTGGGTCTGATTCCGGTTCAAACATGTACGGCTGAATGCCATACAAAACAGCTGGTCTCTCACTCTCAGCCATTCTGCTTCTACCGAGTACCGACTGTTTATTGCCATAGGTTTGCAAGTTACGCCCTCATCCAAAGGCTGGGCGGGGATATGCAGCTCATTTACATTTAAGTTGGTCCACACCAAAACAGCTCTTTTTAAAACAGGCCACAAAAATGACATTTTCAAATGGTTATAATAAATTAATTGTGGGGTATTTTGTGCTGAAACTTCACAAATACATTCTGGGGACACCCGAGACCAATATTACATCTTGTAAAAAGGGGCATAATAGGTGCGCCCTTTAAAGGTTGAATGTATTATTTTGAATGACATATGAAAGCTCTGACAAATAACAAATAAGCTACCAAAAGGCTTCTGAACAGTAAGAACATAGTTCTTGAGTTAATTGAAATCCTTTATAGTGATTTTATATAGAGATTATATTGTTGTTACTATTACTATCCCTTTACTTATCTCAGTAATGACTGACAAAAGACTGGGTGACCATGGCCGCGGGAACTCGGAGTGCTGAGCGTTCTGCAGCACTATGGCTGCCGATGCATCATCCAGGTGGATGGTGTACATTGGTGGTGGTTGAGGAGATTCCCCCTTCCATGTAAAGCGCTTAGAGTACCCAGAAAAGCGCTATATAAATGTAACAAATTATTATTATTATTATCAGAACATAAACTCTCAGTAGCTGTGTTTATTTCGACCTGGAGTTGGGCAATAATGCCTACAGAGTCAGAGAATATATTATACTGTATGGAAATGGAACAGCTATACTCTAGTTTAATTATGGTTATAACTTATTTTTCATCTTGCTTTTATCCACTATTAGTACTACAAGCACATTCATTTCTGCCGTGATCAGTAACGTTAGGCCTATCACTCCGGAGACTATAAGCTCCATTCTCCATTCAATCCATTCTCGAGTAACAACGAGAGTAAATGAAGACTGCTATGTTCATTCTTAGATCCAACAACAAAACACCCCAATAACTTGAGAAGACATTCTTGTCTACAGCTGCTCTGGCGTCGAAACAATGGCTCAGTCAGGGCAGGTCTATGCTAAAACTGCATAGTCAATCAACAGTCATGGGCGGGGCTTGTGCAAAAGTACGTCACATTGCCCCGAATCTGAAAATGGCTTGTTCTGAGACAGTGCTTATGATTTATGGGGATTTAAAAAAAAGCACTGGGTAGTTCTCTTACGAGAGGTTCTCTGGTATTGCGTAAGATAGCTTACACTATGGGAAAGATTCATCTTCTCAAGATATTGAAACCAAAAAATTATCCTTAATTTTTGTATCCATTGTCAACGCAGTGCAGCAGCTAGCAGACCTAGAGCAGGCTGTCTAGCGTGCTCATAGGCTGCCCTGCGGGAACTGCAGCAGCCTACCACTGAGCCCGACGTGACGTCACGTCCAATGAAGGGCGCTTGCGCCTTCACAGTGTCAAAGCCCGCCAGAATGGTCGTGGCTTAGCGTATATAAGCAGAGCTCGTAGGCTGTATTCTCTGATTTTCATCTCTTCAGCGAAGCACTCCGCATCGCTGGATCTAGAGAGAAGCTGCCGCCGTCGAGGAAGCGACAAGCCAGCTTAGGACAGCGCCTGAAGAAGCCGGCCGTCTTCGCCACCTTCAGCCATCCGTGCGAGCTACGCTATCAAGGAACTGTGATGACGCTCTCTTTATCTGCTCGCGCTAACTGAAACTGATGTGGTTTCCCCCTGTGGCTCAGTGGCTAAACCCACAGCTTTCACTGCTCTCACAAGCTCGCGGCTGGATCTGGCATCCCCATCCAGAGCGCTGGTCTCTGTCGCATGGGTAATCAACGGGTACCCGTTGCCCTGCCAGAAGGAGTGATGAACACGATCACGCAGTCTAGAGCTCCCTCTACTAGAAAGCTTTACGCGTCTAAATGGTCAGTGTTCTCCAAATGATGCACTGACAAAAACCTGGACCCACGGACGTGTGGGGTCTCGCGGCTGCTCAGTTGCCTACAAGAGATTTTGGATAAGGAGAGGTCACCATCCACGCTCAAAGTCTATGTGGCGGCCGTTGCAGCGTTCGCTGAGTCGACTCGTGGCCGGTCGCTAGGGAAAAATGAGCTTGTCATCCGCTTCCTCACAGGAGCCAGAAGGATGAACCCTCCGCGCCCCCCGTCGGTTCCAATGTGGGATCTTTCATTGGTCCTCGAGGCCCTGAAAGCTTTCCTCTTTGAACCACTAGACTCCATGGAGTTAAAGTACCTATCACTCAAAACCGTTTTCCTGACAGCACTGTCATCAGTGAAACGTGTGGGGGACGTACACGCGCCGCGCCGCGTGTCTCGAGTTCGGGCCAAATGACTCAAAAGTCATCCTCAAACCTAGACACGGCTATGTTCCTAAAGTGATTGGCACTCCATTCAGAGCGCAGGTCATTTCTCTATCGGCTCTGCCTTCATTCGATAATGAGAGCGACATTAATCTCCTCTGCCCATTCAGGGCACTGAGGATTTACACTGCGCGCTCCGCCCCTTCAGGCGCTCGGAGCAGCTTTTCGTTTCGTTGGTGGGCGCACCAATGGTCTCGCCGCCTCGAAACAAAGCCTATCCAGATGGATTGTGGACGCTATACCAGCCGCTTCACGTCGACAGGTCTGCAATGCCCCCTGGGCATCAGGGCTCATTCCACCAGAGGCATGGCTTCTTCGTGGGCATGGTCCAGCGTAATTTCTATTCACAACATATGTGTGATGGCTGGCTTGGCCTCCCCGTCCACCTTTGTCAGGTTTTATAACCTAGAAGTTCCCGCTCTGCAGGCAAAACTTCTTTCAGTTTAAGTGAGATGTACATTCTGTCCACAGATGTTCATGCGCAGGCTACTCTCACATATACTAGCTCTTCTGGTTGAGCTGCACTATTGGGTATGTGCTATATGCTTATACAGACCGTCGATGCCGCTCTGTATTCCCTATTAGTGCTTATGTACAAGTGCTGGCCCGCGTTGCTGGCCACCTTATTTCCCACTTATTTGGGTTCCCCGGAAAGCCCTGGGACTCATTGTGGATGCTTGGCGCGCACGGCGTTGACAAAGGTTTCCCGTAGCGTAAGCTAACTTACGCAATATGAGAGAAGAGGGAAAGAGTATTGCGTAACCTGCCGTGCTTGTGCCACGAGCGCCACGAGATTCGATGAAAAACCAGAGAAGTGTGAAGCCGCGAGCGCCCTTCATTGGACGTCACGTCATGTCGGGCTCAGTGGTAGGCTGCTGCAGTTCCCGCAGGGCAGACTATGAGCACGCTAGACAGCCTGCTCTAGGTCTGCTAGCTGCTGCACTGCGTTGACAATGGATACAAGAATTAAGGATCATTTTTTTACTTCAATATCTCGAGAAGATGAATCTTTCCCGTAGCGTAAGCTATCTTACGCAATACTCGTTCCCTCTTCTAGAGAGAACCGAGGTTACGTTAGGTAACCGATACGATTTTTATCATAATAGGGTGGTTGTGTACACACACTGCCAACACACATTTATGTTCAAATGCCATACAAAAGTGAAATTTGCATAATACATATTTTTAAGAAAACCCATCATGATCGCCCAGTAGATGCTGAGGTTTTTCTGAAAGAGTTTGTCGCTACTGGCAGTCGAAGAAAGAGCTATGAATGTACAATGATAATTTATTTTCATAAAGGGAGGGTATGTTTTGAGAATTAGAAGTCTAGTGACCAAAATAAATGGTTGTGAAGCACGAGTTGTTGACACTGCTGGTGTATTTATGGTGTTGGATACTCTTTGTTCTACTTAAATTTGTTATTATTTAGGGTTTGTTGGTGATAACTTATTTATATTTAATTATATAATTGAAATGTAGTAATTGATCATTGTCACATGTGGCTGTTGCAAGGAAGCGGACGACAAAGGAGAATACCAGGGAATATTATTTAATCCAACAATAATAGCAAAACCAGGTATACAACCTCTTAAAACTGACGAAACAGGACAAAGAACTGAACAACACAGAACTAATGAGTTAATTAATGAACAACAGGTGAACCGATTGAAACTGACACAGACTAGAAACTAGGGGGCTGTTTACACGACACCGTTTTTAACTAAAAACGTAAAACTTTCTATCCGTTAGTTTGTATCCAAACGTCTCAGCTTTAAGCATTTTGTTGTCGTGGACGTTGTATTTTTGGACATTCATGTTTTTTAGATTTGTAATTAGTAATTAAATATCATGAATTAGCCTAGATATTTCAGACATCTTACTTATTATTGTTTACTTATGGTTTGTTTGTGATGCAGCTGCCAATACAGAAACCAGAACCAATACATTTGCCTGCTTCATCTGTCAACAAAAGTTTCTTTACGAACTCTCATTACACTGTGCTGTGCTGGGATGCCATTAAAAATAAACCATCCACTTGTTTCCAATGCTGGGATCCTTCTTAAGTATTTGTACTGAGCTGTTTAAACAAGCTGTTTAAACTGGATGTGTCAAAGCGAACTTTCTTTCACTCTTCCATTTGTCCTGTTGTCGACAGACTCAAGCTTGTGGAGTTTGTCAGAAACTGAATGCGCATATGTATCCAGTGTAGACGGCGTCAGTGATTAAAATTGGTTTTATTTGCTTTTGACAACACTCACATCCAGACCAACATGGGCAAATGTCAGCCATTAAGTGACTGAATGATTATGTGACTGTGGGCGGGGCCTATGATGTAAAACTGTTCATTGATGTCTTGCTCTAGAGTCAGTTATATGCAAATGTATTCACCCATGTGACGTCACTGATCCTTCACTATCAAAACAACCTTTTTTTTTTTTTTTTTAGCTTGATTAAATAAATGCTTTGTTTATGAAGACGGTTTAAGCTATGAACTTGGAAGATGTTTTAATGGAACAAAGACTTATCGTGAGCATAGAATTATAAGGTTCTATCTCCACTTTTGGTCGAAATTGAGTTTTGACATAATCGTATCCCTTGGGTGTTTATTAATGCCTGTCTGTGTTATTTTTGTAAAAAAATATATTTTGTTAGTAGTTATTAATAAAATAAAAAGGTCCCATCTCACAAAACAGCAGGGATGTAAACACTTTGATGCTCAATTTCTCCGAACTACTCTAAACGGAGATGGAACTGTATAATTCTAAGCTCACGTTATGTCAAAGAATTGGTTTAAACACCTTTAACAGTTTTGAAAAATATATATATATTTATTTGAATAATTTTACATTGTGTGCTTAGAAACTAAACTTTCTAATGTTTTTATTTATTTCCCTTTTATTTATTTCCTCTTGTGTATATAAAACACTTCCAGGTGGCTTCCAGTTTTGCGTCATTCACACGTTATAATTTCTGGACGATGCCTGGGATTCAGAATCCTCCAGTTCTATGAAACAGTCCTAGTAATGAAACAGTCCTATTAGATGTCAGAATGGTTGACATAACACTAAGCAGAGACCCTCTAAATTTCTTAATCAGCTCAAAACGTCAAGAGTCCTTCGTTTTCACCTGAAGTCTGTGGAATTGAGGGAGGTATCAGCACAAGGCCATGCAGTTTAAATTAAATGCCTCAACCTTCTTTACAGCTGTGTGTGTGTGTGTGTGTGTGTGTGTGTGTGTGTGTGTGTGTGTGTGTGTGTGTGTGTGTGTGTGTGTGTGTGTGTGTGTGTGTGTGTGTGTGTGTGTCTACCACATCTTACATGAGCCTGTTTAATGGAATTCTCAGAAATTATCTCTTGCCTTTAATCTAAAAGAATATTAACAGCTTTACTAAGGATTTTTTTTTTCAGGCTGAAATTCCACTTGTATTATTATTATGATATTTACTTTGACCTCTTTGCAACGGAGTTGTCCTCCATACAGCGTTGCTAATTGATTTATACTAACTTTCAGCACACAGTCCAAAAAGATGTTATTCCCATTGGGGTGGAATTCGTCTGCTGATAAGAACAGAGTTTCAAAGCCTCTGCCTTCTCCGAAAGTTAAATATTATGCATCAGTGAGATCGTGTTTTAGACACCAAAGCCTCAGTGTGTTTGTAAAAGGAAAATTATGTTTGGCTCTATTCAGCACAAGCAAATATCCCAATGGAAACTGTTTCAAGATTAAAGAATTCTCTCACTGTTATGAGAAATATAAGCTATATCAAATATTGTCTCTGGGTCTCTAAATGGTATTACTGTAGTTATATCACCTTGCTTCTTTATTATTGTATTTTTTTTCTGGCTAATTACAGTAATATAATATACTCTCTCTCTCTCTCTCTCTCTCTCTCTCTCTCTCTCTATATATATATATATATATATAGGATATATATATATATATATATATATATATATATATATATATATAATTATAATTCTATATAATTCTCGTTGTCCTAACGTTTCAGTGATATAATCTCTCCATATTGCTCTGTATAATCCTGGTATTACTTCGTCCCTTTTTGGTCCTAAGCACCTTAAATTCAAAGCCAGTTTAATTACTTAGTGGCAAACGACAAAAAATGACCTGGATAAAGATGTAAATTACAGCCGTTTAGCACAACTGATAAAAATGGGCAAAAATAAAAAGGTAATTTACAAAGATTTGTTCACTATATTCTAATTTAGAGAGTATGCTCACCTACTGAGATCCTTTTTCAATTGAAAAGGCCTGCCAAAACCTGTATTACATCTTTAAGCTAAACAACCATTTTAATAAAGTATACTTGGGTTTCAGCAAGACGAATGAATATAAATCGCAAACATTTATGCATAAACAGCATTGTTCGTGTGTGCACCAAAGATCTTGGATGTTTTGAAAAGTTTCCTTTAGACAAATATATTAATTTATGCGAATGCCGTGATGTTCAGGTATCATAAACAGATGATCAAAAAGAGCTTAGCAAAACCTAAACAAAATTCCTCCAATTCCACATTCCACCCTGAAACATTTCTCTTAAAACAAGCAGTCAAGCCATAACCATCTGTCTGGCTTCACATATTAGATTCATCATTGCCAGTTATACATTCAAGGGTCGACTCAAAGCGTTTTGCACATTGACATGTGCTTCTTATTAGGGCCTGGTATTCCTTGCTTTTGATAGGTCTCTGTTTGTCACATGTCTGAATGAGACCCAGGCACATCTTTGGGCTTTTGGTTGTTCAGTTAAACCCTCTCTGTCAGTGAAGAGTCATTGTTAACAGATGGTAATGTAATAAGCTGACCCTGTGACCTTTCCAAAGCGGCTATGCAACCTGGACCCACCAAATGAAATGTTAAGTGTGTATCTGAGAACTTGTCAGCAAACACATGGAAGGCTAGTAGATGCTAGGTGTTTGTGGTTGCTTAACCCTGCAGGGCAAAGGGACATTAATCACAGTTAAGTCCAAAATGATGAAGTGTTTGGTGGTCAGACATGATTGGCCATTCTAAATGCAGCTATGGTTTCAGCAGGCATATCCAAGGATCCAACATGCCACATCAGGAAATGAAACCAAAGCAATTTTTCCTAAAACAGCTGCTCTTCCATTAGGGAATCTCTAAACAAATCCTGAGTGTTTGAATTAAAAAAGTTTGCACCTTAAATCATCACCTTGAAAAGTTTTGAATTTCAATTTTTTTGAGATGTGAGCGATACTATTTCAAGGAAAGAACTTTCAGGTCATGTTTTTTATTTTCAATTTTTTTCTCAAGCAAGGTCAAAATAAATCATTTATTTTCCCCGTAGTTCATATAAATGTGTGGTATAAAAGTGTGAGATAAATAAGAGTGGGAATCATGGGTAAATATTAGGAGTGCAGATGGCTTGTGGGAAGAAAACAGAAGCGGGTCGAGTGAATGATTAGATAATAATTTGTGGAGTTTGTCATCTGGGAAGGACACGGAGGGAGGGAGGGAGAGAGATCTCAAATCTGTTGCATATAAAACAACATCCACTATCTGAAAGACTGCAGTATCGGTTTGTGTGTGTTAACATTAACTATTATCGCTAGCATTTGAAAACAAATACAAAACGATTGCCAGAAATAGCTCGCATTTTTGATCATTTTCACAAAACTTAAATAGTGTTACAATTTTTTTTTTTATGTAACCCAAGCACTTTCCCTCCACTGTACACCTAAAATGTTTATCAATATTTCAGATGATAACATCTGATAACATTAAATAAAGCTATTTTACAGCTGACACAAATATATTGCTGAAATGCAGCCTTATTAATTTTCAGTTGTGCTACCACATATTATATTATACTATATATTATATTTAGTGCTGTTATTAATTTCATCTATAAATAAATTATCTTTTGTTTTCACACACTTATTGTGAAATTAAGCATGCACCATTTATCTTGTTTAACACGTTAATTTTGTCATCATTTGCTATATGTGACCAGTCACGGAAACTAGGGACACAAGTCGGTTCTGGGGCATTTTGAGTTATTCATAGATTCTGAGAGTGTAATATCCAAGCTTTCCAACGATGTGTAACATGTGGAAATCTGATAATATTTGGAGAAGTTGTGGCCATTTTAAAGTAGGCACTTAAAAAAGCTCAAAGAGGAGAAAACGAGCTAAAGATTGTGCAGTTCTCACCTGTCTCTGCTGCTGGGGGTGACAATAGGGCTCATTTACATCTCATTTAGATAAGCCATACCCCCTGTAAAGCTCCTCCATGTGCTTTACAGCTTTTTTTACACTTCGAATGAGTGCACTTCTGCCGCACTAGGCGAAAAACAATTGTGCTGCCCCTCTATTTGCAACGTACCAGCAACAACACACAGACCAATAATGCCATATAGCCTGCATATAACGCGAAACCAGCAACAACACATAAAGACCAATATGCCATATACATATAACGCAAAACCAGCAACAACACACAAAGACCAATATGCCATATAGCCTGCATATAACGCAAAACCAGCAACAACACACAAAGGCTAATATGCCATATACATACAGTATAACGCAAAACCAGCAACAACACACAAAGACCAATATGCCATATACATATAACGCAAAACCAACAACAACAAACAAAGACCAATAAGCCATAGGCCTACATATCTATAGCGCAAATAGTACGCAACGCTCGTGTGCCCAAAATGTCAACAATATTAAAGTTTATGTAGGAGGCAAATGCCTGCTGGCATTTTTCTTTAAGCAGTCATTTCTGCAATTTTCCAAATAATCACATTTCACCTCCTCAAATTACTGTTGCAAATCTCTTTACACCACTTTCTTATGTGCGTATACACACACAAATGAAATGTCCGCAAGCACATTATATCATCAGCAGGTTCAGCATCTTAAATAACGACTAAAGAGCAAATGAAGCTTAACTTACATTTCAGAAACACGCACGGCAGGCCTTCATCGCAGCAGCAAAGGTCTTAACTGCATCCTCTATTTCGATTCTCCGTCACATATGAAACAGCCAGCCACCGCTGTCAGCGAGCCGAGCCGCCGTATTGAAGCACTGAGGGCGAGCGCGCTGCGCCCATACCTCCGGTTCAGTTTCCCGAGCCCACGAAGTGCGGCGAAAACATTTTCGGTGTAACTGCCAGACGGTTCATCTCGTCTGCGACAATCTTTGCGGCATCCATCTTCATTGAATTTTGATATCAGAGAGAGCTGGCCAGAGCACAGCATAATAAGTAGCCATGTGGTTGACTTGGAGGGCGGGGGCAAAAGCGCCGGGTTATTCAGTATGGAAATACACACAGACAATGACACGCCACGCCCCTACTGCATGCTAGAATCTCCGAAAACAAGCCGATTTCAACCTCAAAATGTAAGCTTTTAAATATACCAATACTGCTATCTCAAACATGGAGAGGCTTCTTCGTGATTTCAATTAACAGATTCTCCAAAAAATTGAAAATCACCAATTTTGAAAAAAAACTCTTCTTTCTCATTTTGCTCGAAAGTTGTGCTGCCGACTTGTGTCCCTGGTTTCTGTGACGGGTCACATATCCAGCAAAGTAAACCATCAGATTGAAGGGTGATTCTCATAAAACGCCTCGGGTTACGACTGTAACCCTTGTTCCCTGAGAAAGGGAACGAGAACTGCGTCTAATGACACTTTGGGGGAACGCCCCTCAGCATAGCCTCTCTGAAGCATGGATGAAACTAAGCCCATCTTGATTGGTGTTGCGTCATGATGTACAGTAAAGTGTGACGGCATACATGGAAGCTACAAAGGGACGCCTGCACACAACAGCGTCAGCTTCTGTGATAAAATAAGTCGCTCCCAGGCAGAGGAAGGTGTGGCGAAGGAACTCAGTTCTCATTCCCTTTCTCAGGGAATAAGCTTTACAGTAGTAACCTGAGAAGTTCCTTTTCGAGGGAACTCGAACTGTGGGGGAAACTCGACACTTTGGGGGAACAAGTACCCACTATACCACAACAAGCCCAGCCTGTCCGAGTGTGAAGCTGCGCACAGGCACACTTAGAACGAGAGCACAAGGGTGCCAGGCGTAGATGGAATGTCCAGGCTATAAAATCTGATGAAAGTATGAGGGGTGGCTCTAGAGGACGCCATGCCTCTGGTTGAATGAGCCCTCACAGCCAAAGGTGAAGGTGCACTGCGCACCTGATATAACATAGATATTGCTTGAACGATCCAGTTGCTAATGGTCTGCTTGGAAGCGGGAAGACCCTCCTTGGGTGACCCGAAACACACTAGCAACTGGTCTGACTTCCGCCATGAAGAGGACCTATGAATACATAATTTGAGAGCTCTGACAGGGCAGAGCAGATGAAGTCTCTCCTCATCCGCCGTCACGTGAGGTGGAGGATGAAAAGCCTGCAGAACCGTAGGCTGTGCCAAATTGGATGGCACCTTAAGCAAACAGCCCGGCCTGGGATGCAGGATAGCTTTAATGTCGCCTGGAGCAAACTCCAGACACCCATGGGATATAGAGAGCGCCTGAAGATCTCCTACTCTCCTCAGAGAAGTAATGGCCAGCAAAAAAGCCACCTTTAAGGAAAGGTTCTTGGCCTCAGCCGACTCCAGAGGTTCTAAGGGGGCCTAGGCCAGCCCTTGGAGAACCACTGCCAGGTCCCATGTTGGAACAGTGGTTCGAGCCGCAGGTCTCATCCTCCAAGCCCCACGGAGGAAACGTACGACCAACTGCTGTCTCCCCAGAGCCCCATCACCCAGAGGAGCGTTGAAAGCCGCAATAGCAGCCACTTACATCTCTAGTGTGTATGGTGTAAGACCAGGCAAGAAGCAATCTTGGAGGAACTCCAGCACTGAAGCCACCGGGCAGTTAACTGGGTTCACCTCATGCTCTCTACACCATATAGTGAAAACATTCCATTTTAGGCCGTACAATATCATCGTGGAGGAAGCTCTATAGCTGAGTATGGTCTGTACTACTCCTACTGACAGGCTAGCCTATCTGTACTGTGCCCCCTCAGGGGCCAGGGGCCAGACCCACAGTTTACATAGTTCTGGTCGAGAGTGAAATATTGAGCCCTATGCCTCTGTCAGCAGGTCCCTCCTGATGGGAATCTCCATGCTACTCCATGCTACTCCACGTCTGCACCATGGCATCCAACCCCAGCGGGGCTGGATGTGTGAAGGAGAACCACAGTGGACAGTGGGTCGTCTCTCGGGACGCGAATAGATACACTTCCACTGGGCCGAACCTCTGACATATTGACTCCACCACCTCAGGGAGGAGTATCCATTCCCCGGGCCTCAGCCCCTGCTTCGACATGATGTCTTTCCGACTTTCCAGCGACATGAGGCTCCCAACATCGGGCCTTGGGACAGAAACCAAGCTTTTTTCCACATAGATAGGTAACGAAGGCAGCAGTGCATAACCCCGATCATGCGAAACGGCTTCCCATTCGGGGAAAACCCCTTGGTTTTCAACCACCACTGCAGGGCCCTCATGTGCAGCAGGCCAAATGGAATGATGTCGGACGCTGCTGCCTTGAGCCCTAACATTCTTGGCCTAGCTTTATCCTGGTCACCATGGCCAGGATGGACTTGATCCGTGCAGGAGACAATTGTGCCCGCATCGTGACCGAGTCCCACACCACTCCCAGGAACGTGGTTCTCTGGGCTGGTGCAAACACGCTTTTTTCGTGTTGAGTCTCAACCCCAGTCTCTGGATGTGGGCAAGGACGACATCTCGATGCCAAACAGCCAGCTCTTGTGACTGGGCCGAAATCAGACAGTCGTCGATATAGTTGAGCACCCTGATACTCTGAAGCCTCAGCGGCGCTAGAGCTGCTTCCATGCATTTGGTAAATGTGTGAGGGGAGAGAGCTAGGCCGAACGGAAGAACTTGATATTGGTACGCTGCCCGCTCATGCTGCACTCACAAACAATGCACGCACATTTGGTGTGTGTCCCCACCTGTTATGTAACAAGGGCAGGGATGCACACACCGCCTGTACTTGCACTCGCCATTCTTATATATATTGAGTGATTGTGTACTGACAGACAACACCAAATAAGACACACGCGACAGAGCGTTTGCTGAAGAACAGAATGCTGATGCTGTAAAATGTAGCTTCCGTGTATGCTGTCACACGTTACGTCATGACGCAACACTAATCAAGATTGGCTTAGTTTCATTCATGCTTCAGAGGTGCTACGCTGAGGGGCGTTCCCCCAAAGTGTCATTCGACGCAGTTCGAGTTCCCTCGAAAGGAACTATATTTTTTAAAAGCTTTTTTCAAGGTAAATTTAGGTGTTTTGGATAAGTCAAGTTTCAATACCGAACAAGACCGCATGGAGATGCCAAACAAACCCTAAACCACAAACTGCCTTGACCCGACTGCATATATGGCTACCTATATGTATATAGGCATATGTATATATATTTGGTCTGCCTTGATCGATTGCTCCTGTCTGCCTTGCTGCTGAGTGGTTTGCGTCTGTAAGCTCCATATTGCTTTCTGTTTTTAATATTTATTTAATATCATTCCATGTTATTTATATTGCTAATTATATCTTACTCATCACCACAGAATAATCTGACTTCGCTGTGGTAAGTATAGGATCAGTCAACCAACACGGAGAGTAATGTCTTCTCCTGTTATTGTCACTTGCATTTCATGTCACATGCAGTGTTGTGCAAGTTACTTCCAAACTTTAATACATTATACATTACTTGTTACTGTTATTTAAAAAGTAATTCATTACCTTACAATATTACTGTTTCAGAATTGTAATGCGTTACATTAATCCTGTATTACTTTTCAGTTACTGTCACCAAAATAGCTATACAGTAGTGGAACTTAACATTTTAAGGCTGTAACGATATGCAATATGAAACCGAAATCGCGACACTCAGATCCACGAACCGGCAGAATCACGACACATCCCTTCCAACTTCAAGAGTTATCCTTCCGGTCCAGATCCAATGCTACCCAGTGCTTTAAGTGGGCCGGTACGCGCCGGTACTCAGTACCGCCACTTCCAAATATAGCTCTTGAGCGTGCCGCCACCTCTCCGTGCGCCCAGAACGTGCTTTTAGCGTACCGGTACACTCATTTGCACATCTGTTTTAATCCTTTGGCTGCGCTGTCGCTTTTCAGAGCGCCCTTCACAATGCACGCTTCCTAATTCGTCCCACCGAGAGCAGAGACTACATTACCCTTACACCCTTGAGTTTTACAAGTGAAAAGAGCATGTGTCGCTTTTGCCACTGTCAGTAGCTATGTTTTCATGGACACAATCGGAATGAAATCAATACGATTGATGAATCTGAACAAGGTGTTTACATGAATGATAAATAAAGTAATCGGGTTGATGTGTGCGTTTATATGTCACAAGTTTCAAATCGGATCTGATTTTTTGACATGCACAAACTGCACGAATATACAGAGTTTCTCGCTGTTCGCGCATAAATATTCTCCTCTATTGGTTCTTTATTTGTTTTAAACAGCAGACGTAATATTAATTCGTCTCTGGTCATAATTTAGAGCATATTAACCGTTTTGCCGTGCTGATTTCTGTTTTGGTAATATTTCACGCGAAAAGACGACAATACGGTCACTTGCAACACTTGTAAAATTTCAATTTCGTCAAAGGGAACTACCTCCAATATGCAGAAACATTTGGCCACACAGCATGCAATTAAAGCTGCAGTAGGGAGTTTTGAGAAAATGTTGACTTAGCCTGAAAATTTGAACAAGCACAACTTACAGGTCCAACCCCCTTGCTCTCTGCTACGCTACAGCCCTCCCTCCACAGCTCCTCCCCCACAGTGGAGCCTGCCGTGAACGCGCAGGCTAGTAAGCAGGACCACCGATGACGGCGGATTATAAACAGTTATGGAACATTCACTAATAGGGACAAAACATCAACAATATGCTTTACATTGACTATGGCCTGACCATACTTTGACTACAAACTTGGTCCTCAAATCATTATGTATTTTGCAATACATGTAACTTTATAAGGTTGCACTCTTTCTATAAGTTATAGCTACTAAGATAACGTTAAAGGATTAGTTCACTTTAAAAAAAAAATTTTGCTGATAATTTACTCACCGCTATGTCATCCAAGATGTCCATGTCTTACTTTCTTCAGTCGAAAAGAAATTAAGTTTTTTGATGAAAACATTCCAGGCTTTTTCTCCATATAATGGACTTCAATAGGACACAAACGTTTCGAGGACCAAATGACAGTATCAGCGCAGCTTCAAATGGTTTTAAACGATACCAGACGATGAATAAGGGTCTTATCTAGTGAAACGATTGGTCATTTCAAAAAAAAAAAAAAACTTTAAGTTTTATAAGCACAAATGCTCGCTTTGCTCTGTTCTGTGATGCACGTTCGTGATCCTGTTCGAACTCGTTCATCCAAATGAACAAATCTTTTTCGAGTCATTCGTTCGTTGAATGAACGAAATGACTCCGAAAAAGACTTGTTCAAAATGAACAAATCTTTTTTCGAGTCATTTCGTTCATTGAATTTGGATGAACGAGTTTGAACAGGAGAGTCACGAACGACGGTACGGCCTCGCACTGTGCAAGAGAGGGGTGATCAGCGCGTACACGAGCGTGATTGACACTGCTAAGACATTCCTCCTGGCTCTGATTGGTTGTTTCTGACCAGGAGCGGTGTATTTCTGCAAATGGCAGTAGGACCACAGGGAGGAGCCAGAGGAGCGTGATTTTTTTCACAGATTATCTGTCTCATATTCTACTTTCAGGACATAATGAGAGTTTTAACAAATATTTGTTTACAATAGCTACCTATTGGAGCTTTAATTTGACGCGAGTGTGAGTAATTAAAAATGCTCCAACTACTTTAAAAGCCTACATCTGGGCACATTTCGGCTTTTATGAACAACCTGGTAAGCACGACCTGGAGAAGAGACAGTGCGTGTGCGCTCATGTCACGCACAAATAGAATATGCAGGAGGTAATACCACTAACTTGAAATACCACGTTAGCCGTGTTCACTCGAGCTGTTATAACGCCTGCAGAGTCTGACTGCTTTAGAGTAAGCATGAGCTCCAATATCACCCGGATCCGCAGCCAAAAACAAATCATCCACCCGCCCTAATGTTATTTGATTTAGGTATCCGCACCCGATGGTAAAATTACAAGTATTCTGTGTTGTTACGCGTGATTATAAATGGATGATCGTCTTCAACAACGGACTCGTTGACGGATGCGCGATTCTCAGGGTAACATTATACAATGATGAATGAGTGCTGCTTTTAAATGAACATTTCTTTAAAACAAAATTGATATGACAGAATTACATTTTTGTTAATGGCATAAACAGACTTAAGTCCCATGAAACTTTAACTGGAATTTCACTGTTTCTGTCACTGCGACTTCCCGAACAGGCGAACACACACACACACACACACACACGCGTGCGCACACACACATCGCTTTTGAAGTAAGATTGAAAATTGGATACAGTGCACCGCGATGCATCGAGATATCGAATTGAACTGAATCGATGACATGATAATCATAATCGAACCGAACCATGAGACCAGTGTAGGTTCAAACCACTAATACTCTGTGCTGTGTCTTCTGATCAGATATTAAAGCGAGTTAATACAAACAAACACATTTGTACTTATTCCCTCATCCAATGAGAATCGATAAGAGAATCGATAAGGAATCGAATCGATAAGCAATATCAATAATGGATTCGGAATCGTTAAATTCTTATCAATTCCCATCCCAACTCACTCAATGACTGGCTGTCTAGTGGTGTCCGCAAAATAACATAGAATTCATAGACAATTGGAAAAGTTTTTGTGGCAGATCTGACCTGTTGAAAAGAGATGATATTCATCCCTCTTGGGATGGTCCTGCTCTTCTCTCTAGTAATATGGCACATAGTCTAAGAGCTCAAACATGTATTGGGGCTCAGGTCAGGAAGCAGACAGACTGGCTAAACCGACCGTCTGCTAGCTGTCTCACGTCACTGAGGTCAGATACATCCCATCACATAGAGACTCTTTCACCTAGATATCATTATATAGAGACTGTGTCTGTTCCCCGAATTAGGACAGAAAACTCCTGAACCCACTTGAGGTTAAAAATTTAATTGATGTTCAACAAATAAAAAGCAGATATAATACGGATGAACAAATGATAAAGATTGGGTTGCTGAATATTCGATCCCTTACTTCAAAAGCACTTATTGTTAATGATATGATTACAGATTATAACCTAGATGTGATACGTTTGACAGAAACCTGGCTAAAACCAGACAATTACATTACTTTAAATGAGTCCTCCCCGAAAGATTACTGTTATAAACATGAGCCTCGTCTGAATGGCAAAGGGGGAGGTGTTGCTGTTATTTATAGTAATATCCTCAGAATTACTGAGAAGTCTAGTTTTAAATTTAATTATTTTGAAGTGTTGATGCTTAATGTAACACTATCTAGTGTAAATGATAAATCACGTTTGAGATGTGTGCTGGCTACTGTATACAGGCCACCAGGGTACCATACAGACGTCAGAGGGGGACAGGGAACGACCACATCCAGAAACGCACGGATGGAATGACATCTTGAAAAAGATCCTCTTTCAGGAAATGGGACCCGTCACCAGTGCTGGAGCACACAGGGGAATGACCACAGCAACACTGAACAGTTAATTGAAACGTCCTGGTTGCGTATGCAACCCACCGTTCCCTGAAGGAGGGAACGGAGGACGTAGTCGACGCCGACTGAAATGGGATCTCGCTAGAGAGCCTGTCTTCTTCGAGTACTATTGAACGAGCCAATGTAATTGGCGTGCGTGATTCGCATCACACACTCCGCCCCCGCGGCGCGGGTATAAATACGGAAGTGGATGCACGCACTAGTTGCTTTTCGCTGAGGAGCCGAGAGTAACCCGGGGTCAGCGGTGGTCCAGCGGTAGTGGCAAGGGGACTACGTCCTCCGTTCCCTCCTTCAGGGAACGGTGGGTTGCATACGCAACCAGGACGTTCCCTTTCAGTCGATAACGTTGGACGTAGTCGACGCCGACAGAAATGGGATCAACCATTGAACACGCCACTAACGCTGCCACCTTCCAGTGCCTAAACCAAAGCCTCCTGATGCCCCCGAAAACTTAAGGCGGGGAAGGACAGGGCTTAGGCCAGGGAAGTCACTGCTGTTCCTACAGGACCACTGGGAAAGCGTTCCCCGTACGTTGGAAGGAAGGGACGCTGCGGAAGCCACATCCAACCCGAGGGAGGTAATGTGGAGAATACACATATGAACTGGGCGGAAACCGGGCAGTCTAACATATGGAATGTCACTGGGGTGGCTCCAGCCTAAGACGGGGGGAGACACACCGGACAGTGACGGCAGAGAGACTCTGCCGAGGGAAGACACGGGCTCACCGCAGGGAGCCGTATCGTGGAAGAATACACATATGGGGTCACCGAAGGGACCGCAACATATGGACCCAGCCTAACACAGGTTCCACACTGCTTACGAGTGGTAGGCCTAACACCAGACGTTCCGCACGTCCGACGTCGGAGGGGTGTGGAGGAACTCAACAGGGTTAAATTTTAAGGGAACTCACTGGAGTAGAAAGGCACACGTATCCAGTCCATAGGAGGGGAATGGCGCAGCAAGCCGACACTTGAACCGGGCTCACAGTGAAACTGGCTTCATGAGAAGGGAGCCCACGGGAAGCAGCGGTTCAACTAGGTGTCGTCCAGCCCCCAACTCTAGAATCTGTTTAGCAAAGTATATCGTCAACGCCCAGGCGGAGCACTTTACACTCATCGTAGAGGAGCTCAACACCTAAGTGGACATGTTGCATCTCGGATCTTTGCCGAAATGAAGGCAAGCACTAAGTGCAACTTTGCATGGAAACAGCCTTCCCTCTCTGCTGAATTCCAACAGATATTTGAAGAGCTGGTCTGAGGTCTATGACTTGCATTCTGTACACGTCCAAGCGAACGGACAGAGAAGCCAGGGCTGGATCTGACTCCTCCAGGGCAGCGCTTGCAGGCTCACCACCTGCTCCTATTACGGGAGAGGTAGGAACCTTGGGCACAATCCGAGCCGGGGTCTCAGCTTGTGAGAGTTAGCCGGCCCAGACTCCAGGCACAATACGTTGACCGAAAGCGAGCAAGTCCCTACCCTCTAGTAGAGACCACGCGAGCAGGAGAACTGATATAACAGAATTTTTAACTCACTACCTGCAGTGGCTCAGGGGCGGTCTCTGCAGTGCAGTCGCACCAGGGACAAGGCCCAAGAGGATAAAGAGGGACACAAGGATTTACAAGACCTTGCTCCTCAGGAACCTGACGATCAGAACGTTCTTCTGCATACTTCTGCAACACGATGAGCGTCGTTTAAACACCGAGGCAACATCATTTTGAGGGTGATTTAGGAAAACAGCCTACTGCAACCCACTCAACGACTAGGTTCCATTTCTAAAGGCGTAAGCACGCTACCCCATTCTAGGGGGTGCTCGCAGAAGTGATGGCAACTATCACACATTCTTGTAATAGCCACCTGAACCTCCGCGTTCAGATGTAAGACCGCCCGGAATCCCCGGGGGAAGAACGCGTGTGCCATCGTGCCCCGCCCCCGAAGAGTTTTCCGGGGAAGTCAGGAAGGCTGTTGATGGGAGCCAGGTCTAGTTGGGCCAATAAGGGGCAACTATGAAGACCTGTTCCTCTCCTGACTTGGCACGTAGGTGCAAGTGACGGGCGCAAAAGACAGGAGCATTGCTCAACACAACATGTGAAGATCACTGGGCTTCAGGAGCATTTTCTGCTCAGCACTTGGGTGTGACAAGTTCACTGAGCTTCAGGAGCATTCCTGCTCAACACCTGAGTGTGATAAACTCACCGAGCTTCAGGAGCATTTCTGCTCAACACTTGAGTACGAAGAACCTCACTGAGCGACAGGAGCATTTCTGCTCAGCACTTGAGTGTGACAAGTTCACTGAACTTCAGGAGCATTCCTGCTCAACACCTGAGTGTGATAAACTCACTGAGCTTCAGGAGCATTTCTGCTCAACACTTGAGTGCGAAGAATTTCACTGAACGACAGGAGCATTTCTGCTCAGCACTTGAGTGTGACAAGTTCACTGAGCTTCAGGAGCATTACTGCTCGACACCTGAGTGTGATAAACTCACTGAGCTTCAGGAGCATTTTTGCTCAACACTTGAGTGCGAGGAACTTCACTGAGCACCAGGAGCATTTCTGCTCAGCACTGCGTGTGATGAATTCACTGAGCTACCTGTGATGGACTCACTGAGCTACAGGAGGATTGCTGCTCAACACCTGAGTGCGATGAACCTCACTGAGTTTCAGGAGCAATTCTGCTCAACATGAAGAGTGATGATTTCACTGACTTGAGCAGGCGCAAGGCGACCATGAGTCGCAGTCACTTTTAGAAGGCTCACTGGGGTTAAACGCATTTCTGCGGGCCCCTGGGGCAGCTGAGACCCAGTGTTTGTCCAAGTGTAGTCCGCTCGGTTTACCCAAACACTGGCGGAAAAATAAAACCGGGGGGGCAACTTAGCGGCCCCGGAATGGTCATGACCCAGCCGGACCCAGGGGATGGAGTCTCCACTTGCTCTGGCTATAACTGTCGTGAGGCTCGATGGCGGCACGATTGAGTAAGCGGGAGGAGTGGAACAAGGCGCCCTCAGAAGCGTCTGACTCCAAGGAGGAGGTGACGGGTGAGTTTGTGACATGCAGGGGAAGCTTGCGCAACGGTCGCAATGTCTAACAACTCGAGGCACGAATGCCCGTGTAGTCGGGGGTCGCCCAGGCCCCCGTTAAAACACGGCCTTAGTACATGGCACCTCTGTTGAAGAGGGTTTGGCAGCAGACCGGGATGAACTATAGTCACACAGGGTGAGCTGCTCTGCCACGGTCACCTCGGGACTCGATCGTGAAGCTAGCGCTGAAGCGGTCACATATGGAGGGAGCCAAAGGTTGCGACTACCATATACCCCAGGAGCCTCTGAAAGTTCTTTCAGTGGGACCCTTTCTCACTTCAACACCAGCTGAACACATTCTCATTGGAGAGACATGTTGGACCGAGGAACCTCTCCAAAACTAGAAAAGAGATACTCAGCCCGTGGGCGAGATTACTCTCTTCCAGTTGACCTGAAGACCCAACGGGCTCTGGAGCACTCGAGGGGAAGGACACTGTACTGATACTCCACCCTTAGACGCAACACACAGGATGGCCTGCGGTGCGGGAGGTAGAGATCTGAAGCACATGTCTTTCAGGTCAAAGCTCCAGACCAATCTTGGGCCAAGATGGTCACGACCCACCACCTAGTAGCACGAAGAACGAGTTCACAACTGGCCTTCGTACCGGCTGGAGGAGCGGCTATATCAAATCCTTCGCCAGCAGGATAAGATAAGCACGCACAAGTCAGGAGCACTGCTCAACACTCGGTGTGATGAATATCACTGAATTTTCAGGAGCACGTCTGCTCAACACCTAATGTGATGACTATCACTGACTTGAGCGGGGTAGCCGAGCCTGAGGTGGGGCAGCAAAATAGAGAGAGTGGTGTTAGTGTGCTGTGCAACACTTACCTGTCTCCACAAGCGGCAGGGGGCGCGTGAGAAGGCGGATGACCGGGTCCTCGAACGCACCAAGCTGCCTGCTGGCGACCAAGGGGGAGCTGAGGGGTGTAAGGCTATACAGGGTCACACCCGCCAGACTGGCCCTCTTGGGACCCAGGAACAGATGAAATTGCTCTCTCTTTGAAGTGTGGGTACCGCGTGCTCCGCTTTTTTTTTTTTTTTTTTTTTTTTAGGGAGCCAGCGGCGGAACAGACACACACACAAACAAAGGCTCCACCCGGCCCTCACCCGGGGGGAGGGAGTGATCGTGCCACTCCAAGAGCATCTCATCCCTTCCTGGGCGGCCCGCTCCGGAATGCTTTCGCTGTCGCTTGCCACCTGGCTTGGCAGCGCCTGGAGCGGGCTGGGCGTCTCTACTGCGGCCGGCTCCATGCTGAGGCCTGGATGGAGGCTGCTGCGGAGGGCCAGCAGGAGCGGCGGCCGGAGAACGCCCACGGCGACGAGCAGGCGGAGGAGCTGCCACCGGCGGCGGGTGGAGGCAGCAGCTGGCCACCGGGGCAGGATGTGCCGGATGACCTCCGTCTGCGCTTGAGCGGCAGAGAACTGTTTGATGCAGTTCTCCACCGCGTCGCCGACCAGCCCAACCTGGGAAATTGGGGAGACCAGGAACCGAACCTTGTCCGCATCCGCCATACCAACCAGGCTGAGCCAACGAAGGCGCTACTGGACCACCAAGGTGGACATCGCCAGACCGATCACGCACGCTACGACACCCGTACCCCGGAGGGTGAGGTCGGACGCAGTGCGGTGCTCACCTATGAGCGCACGGTCTGGATTACCCTCGTGCATGCCATGGGTGCCCTAGCCTGCAGCAACGCCATGGCACGCAAGAGGAAGGGGCTTGCCCACAGGCTTTGTAAGCTCCGTCCGTCGGAACAGACGAAACTCACAGGCCTTAGGGGGGAGACGAGGATCCCCCCAAAAGGCAGCGGCCGCCGGACACAGGTGCACCTGTGTCGACAGACCGCTCCAATGGAGGGACACCTCGCAACCCTTCACCGTTCCTCAATCAAGGGTAATGAGGGGGAAAAGCTATTCAGGCAGTTTCTGGCAGAGAAAGATGCTGTTCACCACCTGATAAGCTCTCCATGCATTTCGGGAAAGAAAGGCACTGCACCAGCGCGGCCCGCCCCAAGATACCAAACTCCAGATTCCAACCGAGACTGAACGGGACACGGTGGAGGTTCCACTCGAGCCCGGCAGCCTCGGCGGCCCGTTTCAGCATAGCTGATAATTCTGGATCCGGCTCGGGCAACATTGAACTCCCGGAGGGAGACAATGCAGCCGAGTCATCATCTCTAAAAGTCAGCTCACCCTCCGATGCTGCAATCGGCGTCCTGTCCTCCAGGGGAGCCCCGAGTGAAACCGCTGGCCCACCCATTACAGATGGACCAGCAGACAACACAGGAGGCCCCAGTGGTTGCAGTGGAAGGGAGGAGTGAGGAGCCCACAGGGAATGGTTACCGGGCGGGACATCCAACACTATCCTCCGGTCACCCATCCCACACAGCACCTGAGGGTGGGGCATGGTAATGGGGACTCGCTCTCCGCGAACGAAGGCGAGTCTCGCCCTCAACACTGCGACAGTCATGTTCCCACAGAGAAAACATGAGCTGTCCACAAAAGCTGTCTCAGCGTGCTGTAAGCCAAACACGTGACACAACAGTTGTGACCATCAGAGAGAGACAGGGAACGACCGCACCCAGAAACGCACGGGCGGAATGACATCTTGAAAAAGACGCAAACGCACCCGTGTTGCTCTTTCAGAAAATAGGACCGTCACCAGTGCCGGAGCACACAGGGGAATGACCGCGGCAACACTGAACAGAGAACTGAAACAGTGAAGCACTCACTTTTCCGCCCTCTAACCAGCCATCAACACACACAAACATTTAGAAATTTGTTGCTGTTAAAACAGCAGTTGAGAGCTCAAAGCTCGCGATCACCGCTGCACTCGCGCTGTAGAACACCAGCACTGGGAGAGTCTTCCAGAAGAACACCGACACACTCGCTCGTTGTAGACAACAGCACTCTCAGAGACATCAAACGATCGGCTCCGAAGCGAAAGGCAACTAGTGCGTGCATCCACTTCCGTATTTATACCCGCGCCGCGGGGGCGGAGTGTGTGATGCGAATCACGCACGCCAATTACATTGGCTCGTTCAATAGTACTCGAAGAAGACAGGCTCTCTAGCGAGATCCCATTTCAGTCGGCGTCGACTACGTCCGACGTTATCGACTGAAAGGGAACAGTAAGGCAATCACTTCTTTGCCCTCTAACCAATCGTCAACAAACACACAAAAATATGCTGTTAAAACAGCAGTTGAGAGCTCAGAAGCTGGCGATCACGGCTGCACTGGCGCTGTAGAACCACCAGCACTGGGAGAGTCTTCCAGAAGAACACGACACACCCGCACGTAGTAATATAACAACACTCTTCAGAGACAACGACATGAAGACCGATCGGCTCCGAAGCGAAAGACAACTAGTGCGTACATCCACTTCTGTGCCGTGGGGTGGAGTGTGTGATGCATTTCATGCACGCTAATATGCATTGGCTCGTTTTAACAGTACTCAAAAATGACAGGCTCCCTAAGCATGATCCCAATCAGTCGACACATCGACTACGTCGAACGTGAGTGACTGAAAGGGAACAGTCTCTTACAGAACATTGTGTAGAAATTGTAATTCAGTCCTCCTTTCTTCTATAACTCTTCCAGCTGCGCTGAATATACACTTGCTACTACTGCTGTTGGCGGGGACACTAAACGCAGAGCGAGCCAGTCTTGACAGTTCCAGTAGCAGGGTCTCAAGTTGTTTCCACCAGCGCAGCACATCTCGTCATATGACATAATGTGTGATAGGTTATAAAATGGTGTTCTATGTTTGTTTTTCCATCGTTAACTTCTCATATTTTCTTTTATTTAATGTCTAAAATAAAAAAGAAGGCTAAGCCAAAAACAGGGCAGAGGCGTGTGAACTATGACATGAAAATTGGCCCGAAGACCGGCCCGAGGGGCGTAAATAAGTTGCGGCCCATCGGGCTCGGCCTGAAATGCAGGGCTTTAGATCTGACTTTCCTTTAAGTCTGTATTTCACACAGAATGATGCTTGAGGGCCCGTGCTCTTCAAAAATAATGACAGAATATGACAGAGCTCGTGTTTTGAAGCTAAACAAGCCCTGGAATGAATAATTCAATGAAAATATAACGTGAGTCTCTATTCTCTCTGCCATCTTTGATGTAATCAGCATGGTTTTGAATCGCATGCTGGATCATTAGACTGAAAACTTTAGTTTAGCAGCTTAAAATTATGTGATTGCAAACCGAGAAACGAAATCGGGTTAAAGGGTTAGAATAGAATTTCCCGCCAACTGGAATTACAGGTGCTTGCGCCATTGCAGATGCTCCCGACTTCTAAGATCATCTAACTGTATGACGTAAATTACGTTAATGACGCAATTTCATGTGCTTCAGAAATTTTTGCCCTTAAATTAGTTGAACATGTTAATCATTTTGAATTATTCGTATGCGTTACAGCGTTAACTATGACAGTCCTAATTATATTATATTATATATCCATTTTGTATACCCGATTATCCTACAGTATAGGTAAATATAGGTAGACTAATATAATTGTGACGATTAGCCACACACTCCCTGGGCTGTCACGGACTACATTTCCCTGTCTGCATCTCCCTGGACTGATTACACCATACACCTGCACTGCACTGATTACACACACACACCTGCATCTCATTCACACACACACACATATAAACCACTTCCACGCACCACACTGGTGTAAAGTCTTGACTTTCCTGGCTGGCATTCTGAGCGGTTCTTCTTTTGGATTGTTTATTGCCTTGACCTTGGACTGTGTATCCCGTTTCTGATCATTCTCTGCCTACCTTGACTTGGATTGTTACTGAACCTTTCTTCTCGCCGCCTGCCCCGATCATTGCTTGTTATCTGGTTTGTCTCTGCCTTTTCTCCATTGCCCTGTTTGCTGGTGTTGATCCCTGCCTGTTTGACTTCTCTAAATAAAGCTGCAAATGGATTCCCTTGAGTCTGCTGATTTCCTAACTACAATATAATATAATAATAATAATAATAATAATTAATAATAATACTATTATGTAGGAATAATGATTGTTTTCAAAAAGTTTTTATAAACTTTGATTAGGGAGACAGAGAAAACGTGCAGTGTTGGTGGGTCGCAAGGACAGGTTTGGGAACCACTGCACTAGAGGACATGTTCAGCTGTCTTGTGGGAGTGTGTTTAGGGATGGATTTGTTATTAAAGTGAGCAGGGGCTCGTTCTTCGTACGTTGCTTAAAACATCCGAGATCAAATGAGACATCCAAGATGATATCATCGTGCTAATCATGATCCGGCTAATTGGGTTCTTCGAACACACCTGTTGTTTATGATAAGTATCGCTGGATTGAGTTATCTGAGATAATTGCGCGTTCATGCGCTGGGTTAAAAGGGGATATGTATCGATAGTAGAAACAATGATCAGCAACGCTGCTATTGGCTGTTCAGCATGGCCAAAGAACGCGCCCAGTTTTTCTCCCAAGGAGAACAAGAGCTTTTAATGGAAGGTTATGCCGAATTTGAATCTTTAATTAAAACGACAGGGAACACCTCGAAGTCTGCAAAATCCAGGAGAGAGGGCTGGCAAAAAGTAGCAGACAAATTAAATGCGTAAGTGCTGTCCATGGTAGATGTTTCTATCACTTTCTACAGTATGTATTTTTGCATTTTAATAATTTCATATTTATTTTGTTCTTTTATGTCAGAGCCTCCGCGGGACCCACTAGAACATGGGGACAAGTAAAAGTGAAGTACAAGAATATTCTACAAAATGGTAGCCTTTAATTCTTATACTGTCTTTATTTAAAAAAGCCAATTTTTCCTCTTTTTAAAAGCCACTGTTAAATAATGTGTTTGTCTGTTTATAACAGCCACCAAGAAAAAGGCTGAAAAAAAAAAAAAAACAGGTGGTGGTCCTGCACCACCACAATATACCCCAGCAGTGGAGCTGGCCCTTGGGTTGAATGAAAACCGACCCATTGTGGAGGGCATCCCTGGGGGCAGCTCTTCCTCAGACCCAAAGCCAGGGACCAGTAGCAGCAACACCTTTATTACTGGTAGGCTAAATGAGTTTTCAATTCTCTTAGTACACTGTAAAATTATTTGTTGCTGCATTAAATGAAGTATAATCCAAATGGCTTGTACAGTAATTTAAACCGTTTGTGAAAGTGAAAACTTTTAGTTAATATAAAATATATTGCCATGAGTTATTGATTACAATTACTGTAAAAAATATAATGTGATGACAATTTTTTTTGTTCCCCTCTTTTGTGCAGTTTTACATAATACACCAACACTTTTACCTGTTCCCAAGCAAGTGGTGGCTGAAGCATATGCAGTAAGTTGTTTACTTTTTCTAACTTGCATAAAGGGAAGAAAGTGCAACACTTTGTAATACCCATTTATTTCCATTGCACAGGACAGTGAAGAAACCCTCTCAGATGACTGTCCTTTGGAGGAAGAACCTGTAAGTGCATAAATAACTTTACACTAATTTGTATATACTTGTGTACCTATTCTTTCTGTCTGCAATATGAGTTGCAGGAGTCCACACCTACAGAAAGGCCTACAGAAAGGCCTACAGAAAGGCCTACAGAAAGGCCTACAGAAAGGCCTACAGAAAGGCCTACAGAAAGGCCTACAGAAAGGCCTACAGAAAGGCCTACAGAAAGGCCTACAGAAAGGCCTACAGAAAGGCCTACAGAAAGGCCTACAGAAAGGCCTACAGAAAGGCCTACAGAAAGGCCTACAGAAAGGCCTACAGAAAGGCCTACAGAAAGGCCTACAGAAAGGCCTACAGAAAGGCCTACAGAAAGGCCTACAGAAAGGCCTACAGAAAGGCCTACAGAAAGGCCTACAGAAAGGCCTACAGAAAGGCCTACAGAAAGGCCTACAGAAAGGCCTACAGAAAGGCCTACAGAAAGGCCTACAGAAAGGCCTACAGAAGAGTCTGCACAAAGAACTGATACAGAGTTGGACAGTGTTGTACTTTTACTTTTTACTTTTGTTGCATGAGGCATGTTTTGACCCTTTTTCTTTCACAAAATGACACAGGGTGACATCCGTTCCCTATATAAACGGCATCTTCAACAAAAAATTGAGTATTTTGACCTGAAAAAACACAAATTAAGAGGAGAAATTGAACTTGACAACTTGAAAAAGAGAAAAATTGCACTAGAGATAGTTGCTTCAAAAGGACCTTCAGAGTAAGTGCTAATACATCATTTGACACATAGTAGTATTGCTGACTTTACATAACTATCTCTTATCGCAGGCAAAGGATGACTTGCTAGCTTTTCTTTATAAAGAATTGTTTAAATAAAACTCCAGGAACTAAGCATTTTTGTCTTGTCTTTTATTACAAATTCAAAAATGGTGTTCCACAATTCTGTCCCGTGCAGCTCTGCCACTAGGTTGGTCCAAGTGCACTGGCTGGAGGTCATCATCAGGCTGCACCCCCACCACAGGGGTCCTCTCCTTTCTGATAGTGGCAATGTTATGCAATATGGCACATGCAACAATTATGTCACAGGCCCTGTCAGGTGCAACCCTCAGACCCTTCAGACACTGAAATCTTTCCTTTAGTTGCCCAAAGGTCATTTCAATGCGTGCCCTTGTCCTGGCTAGAGCTGCATTGTAACGGATTTGTGGTCCAGGGTTTGGGTCAGGGAATGGCGTCATGAAGTACTGCCTGCAGGCATAGCCCCGGTCACCAAGCAGGACCCCGTCAAAATTCCCTGTATAATGGAAAAATGCAGTTTTGTTAGGCTCAGCATAAGTGTGTGTAATACTGTGAGCTTGACATTTATAAGTTCCCTTACCACGTTCAAATAATGTGCATAAATGTGACTCTCTGAAAATTCTTGAGTCATGCACTGATCCTGGCCATTTTGCTTCCACATTTGTTATATGGAACAGAGTCACACACCATCTAAGAGATTTTAGTCAGTCAACTGCATACTTTTTGATTACATTCATTTTTTTTATGTAATATATTACTAATCTGGAATATTATAAATTGTAATAGTAACTTGCCTGCACATTTACAGTGTGAACCCCCTTTCGGTTCACAAAATCCCCTTCATTGGGCCCTGGTGGGGCCTTGATGGGGACGTGTGTGTCTATGGCACCAATCACGTTAGGGAAGCCTGAAGGACACATACTGTTAGTCATACTTTTTGGCATGGTCATGATTGCATGTCATTAACAATTATAAATGTACCTACAATAGCAAAAAAATTCTGCTTTACAACCTGGGGTCTTAAGTGGCTTGGAAATACCACAAAACCCCCTAAAAACTGCTTGAGTGCCAAGTAAACTTTGCGAATGGCACGACAGACAGCACTTTTCACTAAGTTCTCTGCATCTCCAATAGTGTAAAGGAACGTGCCACTCGCAAAGAATCTCAGGGCAATTCACACAGTCTGTGCAGTTGTCAAAGCCTGACTCCTCCGTGTTGAACATTTAATGTGTGGTTCCAGCGAATTAATGATGTAAATAACACCCTCATGAGAAAAACGATATCTCTCAAAAATTACACTGTCGCGCTGTGCTAAAGGATCCTGTCTATCCAACAATACGCGATTAATTCGAAAAGCTCTGTGAATTATCCTCGCACCTTCCGCAACAGGTTGCTGTCGTAAAAATGGACAAGACATGGCTACGACAGACTTCCCGTATCACCTCCGCTTATAAAGCCGCAATCTAATCCTGTTTACATGAAATAAGCCTGCTCGCGAGCAGGTTCAAGCTGGCGCACCTGTTGCTATGACAGCAAGTCTAGGATGAGCTTCGAAGAACCAAACGATCCAAGATCATGCCAAATCGCCAGCAATCAAATCCAGCTAACTGAGTTAGCGACGTACGAAGAACAGGCCCCAGGTGTTTTTAAAAAAAAAAAATTTATTACGTTTAGCTCTCAGGAAAAGTTTGGCTATGTAACCAGTCAAAATCTCCATTAAAGAGGGTCACCAGCAGTACTTCTGCAATACCACATGAATTATCCATCCTGGAATTCTTCTCAGACAACACATTCCATATCTGAGATGGATCTTTGATATCCAAATCCTTGCAGTCGGATCTACACTAAAAAAATAAAATAAAAAGGATGGGGTGTCTCAACCCATGTTTGTGTCAAATATGAACAAACCAACAGTTGGAGTTGCCTGGATAAAGCAAACCAGCGTCTCATTAGTAAAGTTTTGATGGATGAGGATTGCAATCAAGGTAAAGATACACATAAACAAACTGTGTTTGTTGTTTCCACACACATTCAGGATAATGTTTTGATTTGTCATGTGTACTGTATGTTGCTGTGTTTAGTAATTTTGAATTGATCCGTCTGCTGAAGTAGGTCAAGTCACCTTTATATAGCGCTATTTACAATGCAGATTGTTTCAAAACAGCTTTACAGAGATAACAGGAAAAATAATATTGTTAAATATAAAATTAAATTTCTCCAACTAACAAAAAAATGTTAGAAATTTTTTTAACAGATGTTTAATGACGTTGTTGTAACTGTGCTTAATTTTCCTCCCAAACATAACTGTTTTAATGTATTATTATTAGTAGCATTTTTGTTTTCATATATAAAATAGTCTAATTAAAGGTTTATTTAAAGAATGCACCATCCAAATTTCAAAGGCTCATGAATAGGGTTGCCTGACTGTTTAGGACAGTGTTGTTTGGTTTATCTAGATGATAGTCCATGATGGGGAAAAAAGTTAATTTAATTAAGTACAGCATTATCAGCATTATTTCACTGCATTTACTACCTTGTGGTTAGTGGAATGTAATTTTGTATGTATTTTAATTAATCCAACAGTATAAGAGTGCATCAAATTAAGTAATATTCAGTCTCAAAACTGTAATGATTTGCTGTATTGCTATAGCTTTATAAAACTCTTATACACAATAGTTAGGCTCAGAAGTGCAAATGATCATGCCACAATGCGTCGTGAGTCATCATGAGTCAATGATGGATGGACCTGCAGTGTAAAGTCCAACTGGAATTTGAGGCTACTCGTTGGACCACACACATTCACACTAAAGAGATTGATGAGATGCAGTTGAAAGAGAGTAAGTGCATATCTGATGTTTATAGTAAAAGAAATAGTTTATTTAATCATAACTTATATTTTAACATCAGTTCCGGTAGCAAACATCCTCTCTTTGCATCTTCCAGAGCACTGTGTTTTTGCCTAGTTTGTTCTGAACTCTGAGAGAGAGAAAAAACACTCTGGATTGATCATCGTTGCAAGCTCATTTTATGTGCTGCGTTTAGGGCTGCTGTGGTGGTACAAAAGAAAACGGGTCATTAAACATTCTGCCTTGCTGAGAATTTAGGCTTCTTGGAAGACAAATAAGGTAACGTCCTCCAGAAACGTCTGGACCATAATCAATACCTTAATTGCCTGTGGCATTTAACTACCAATATTTACAGTGCACGGAAACCAGGGGGACTATATGTTGTTATGGTTTTATGAAATGGGAAGTTGCAACAGATTTATTAGTTCTGGCTCAGTTAGCACCTCAGTTATGTTTTTAGTTTTCCTCAATTCACATAACTTTTTGTCTTTAAGAAAATAACTCCAGGTGATTTGAAGCCATAAAGATGAGACTGTTGTAAATCCATCCAAGTTTAGACAGTATCATTGTCTAGAGGAAATTAAGTAACTACACAAAATTAATAAATAACCAGTTAGAATCCTTTTTTTCCAAATTAGTGTTTTTTTGTTTTGTTTTGTTTTTTACTTTAGTTTTAGTATTTTAGAGCTCACAACAAAATATGCTAACTGGTATCATTTGAATATATTTAACAGTATTACATTTATTTGCAGTCTAATGCATGTTTTATGCATCAACAAAAAGATAGCAAAATAAAGATAGCAAAATAAATACAATTTTATTTATTTTTTGCAGTCATGAAAATGTGTTTTAATCGTTTAACCATAGTTGAATTACTTTACCACTTTTTTTTAATCATTTAAATTAATAAAATGTTTGTTTTAGTTTTTGTTAACAATAATAACACCTTGCGTCTAGACAAGAACACAGTCGGTTGTGTCGGGCCAACTTGTTCTAAAATAAGGTTTCTTTCAAGGTTTATACTACTGAGCTAAACATCTAACTTATCTTTACTTTTGCACAATTGTTTTAACACAGCATTCTCCTTGAGAAATCCACGTAGGTTTTTGCTGAGCTGAGGAGTATGTTCATGAAGATGTGCATTGTATTTTTTTTTCCTTTTTTTTTCCTCCACAATTGTGCGGAAAGGTAACAAATCATACTTTATTCTCAAGTGCTAAAAGAATTCTAAGCTATAACAGATGTATGGAGGTTCTTGATCAAAGAAAATATTTTACATTTATAAATAAAACCCGTTATACGTTTTATTCTTCATGCATATTTTGATTTTCCATCCAAAATCACAAGATTTTGATTGTAAGTCCTGGGAAAGCATCTATATGAGCTGCTGAATATTTATGGAGAGACTAAAGCATCTTGTCGGACAATTATGCTTTTCATTTTATCCTTTTACTTATATGTTTCCTGTGGTTGTCTGGCTATTGCTACCCAAAGTCCTGCCAAAGCTTTTTTTTCCTCTCTTTTTTTCCAAAGGTCTGCTCTGATCAAATGTCTGAGAACTGCACGCACATTTCCATTGTTCTTAGATATAATATTTCATGTCTCAAATACTTCAGAGACAATGAATATTTTAGCAGATTTTATGCTTGTTCTAGACTTAAGGATTGCAACTAGGTCATTTTGCAATAATAAATCATAACCTCTAATAATTACTCATGATATTGCTTACACTCAGCTACACACACCTGCAGTCAATACTTGATTTTTGCAGATTTTTGGAGATTTGCCTGAGCAAAGGTCTAATATACTGTACCTTATTGCAATGCAATTCAAATAATGAGGTCATGTACCAGTGATCACATCACATTTAAGGAAAAGTGATTGCTTAAGTCATTATTTTGTCATTATAGGGTCATTTAATGCTCATCTTACAACATTCGAAAATTAATGATCTAGTTTACCTCCGCAAAAGCCGTATATACTCAATTTCCTGCTTGTTTCAAACATGTTATCTTCATGGTCACATGGTGAAAAAGCTAATCAAAGTTCTACAACAACCTTACAACAATCTATTTGATGACTAGGATTAAGTGTTATTTCCTGTAGGTCACAGATGATTTCTGAGAGATATTCATGCAATTACATCAGGCTGCTCTCAAGGTTACCCACACCAGCCTTGGTTCCTTCATTCTGACTATTTGCCAAGACATTAAGGGCCAGATTTACTAACAGCTTGTGCCAGCGCAAACCCTCTTTTGGCGTTAAAACACTACTGTCAGGATTGAAAAAATCAGCAAAAACAGCAAAAAAAGCATGTCTTAAACCAGACGGTACCTGGTAGATTGTGTTGGTCATTATGGAAATGATCTGACTGCTTCTGTGTTCTTTAATTTGCACGTTGTCAGTAGATCGCGCGCAGAACTTTCCACTCCCATTGCGCTCTCACACTAATTTGCCCTGTTTAGTAAATCTAAGTACCCCTAAAGGTACTTTTACACGACAACGATACACTAAAATAAAAAAAAATAAAAAATCCTTTGCATTTTTTGCGTACAGACGATAAACTTTGTCAAAACAGCCCCCATTTTACACGGATTTGCAAAAACAACAAATGCTTTATTATGCATTTCAGGCCAGTAGTTGGTGATAAAGAAAAGCTACACGCGGATAGACTGAACACGTTACACGCATGACGTCGCCGTTTACACAAATTCACGTTTTTGTAGTTTACAATGAGATATTCTTGCGCTTTGAATCCCGTTTTCAAAAGTTTACGTTTTCAGGACCCCAAAACACTATTAGCATGTAAATGAATGGCTAAAACGCAAAAAGTTGCATTTTTATTTGAAAATATGTTATGTAAATGCGCCCTAAATTCGTTTTCTCCAAGAGCACATGTTATTAATGTAATCATAGTTAATTAAATTGGATTGCATACAAGAAATTAAGTTGACAGAACATTCAAGACTTCTCCTGTATTTTCTCATGTTAATTAATTAAGGAAATTGTGCAAGTAGTATTTCTTTTTTGGGAACTAGCCTGCGGATTGAAAATACACCCAATGGAAACACGTCAATTTCGCAAAAACTCCAGTTTATTGCAAAAAAGTTTTCAAGCCTGCATTAGGTGTTTTTTCAGGCAATTTGAAAAATAAATATTTTGCAAAACTGCAATGGAAACGTTTTTGCGCATTTACAGTTCACCTGACGTAGACGCGTAGACCTGACGCGGTATGTTTGAACATAATATGAGACAGTTCTTCATTAAATTCATAAAAGACAAAAGAATTTAAGGAATACTGCATTTTAAACCTCAAAGAAATGCCACAATGAAGATCTAGAAGCAGATATTAGGGAGAAACACCCAGAAACACCAGCCGCTCCAAATATAAGGGTCTTTCCTTACCATTAATGCTTGGATAACACGCATACGTCTCCTTCGATTACTTATAATGGCCAGTGCAGTGGCTGGGATATGTAAACCTATCAACAACCGTCGCCATGATTTTTGGAATGACTTATCGCGAGAGGAAAAAAAATACGAAAAAAACTTTTGCGATTTTTTTCTAAATGTCGACAAAAAACTATTGCGAAAAGTCTTTTCGATTAACCAATTTTATGCAACTAAAACGTCTTTTTTTTCCTCTCGCGATAAGTCATTCCAAAAATCATGGCGACGGTTGTTGGTAGGTTTACAGATTTGAGAAAATCTGTAATGGAAACGCACCTCACAGGATTTGTGTCTTTTGAAAATGATTTCTGATGTGCAACCAGGCCTGAATTCTAATTTATATCTATGTCTCAAACATGTCTAGAGCACATCTTGATAATGTTGTGTAATGTGTAATAGAATCAATAACTGCATTTGTAAAAAGGAGAAATCAACATTTTAATCCAAATTTTGAGTCCTGATTAGGTCATTCACTACATTTCTCATGTGCCACATGTGATTTCATTACGGTGAAGGAAAAACGGCATCAGGCAAATGATCAAATATGAAAAATCAATGTGCACAGAGTCAGAAAATGAGCTTGAATCATGAAAGTCCTATAGAGGTTGTTTAACAAGCCCGCTGTGAATAGTCTGAGGAAAATTATCCATAAAATATGAATAGTTCAGAGATTTGAAGCACACAGATTTGTGTACGCTCGATCAGTTTATTCGAATGAGCGTTAAAGGCTCTATTTTGAAATGCTGGCATTGATTAACAGATTAGCTTTCTAACTTTGATCTTCTGAGAGGGGGAAATATCACTTAGTAACAAATCAGCACAAGGTTGAAAAATGTGTTTGTTTTATGTGGAACTGCAGCTAAAAACCAGATGCACAAATGTTATTTTGGGGCTCACTGAACACTGCAAAGACAAACTAACAACAATATTTTACACAGTGTCACATTCAGTATATCTAACATTGAGTCACACATTTTTGGAAAGTATTTGATGAGAGAACACTAGTTTCTATGCTACTCATTACTTACAATGCTATGCATATTGTTCTGAAAATAAAATAACTTCGCAGCTAACAAACAATTTAAATATGATGACCCTGGAATTATTCTACTTGAAAGCAGCTGCACTGGTTCAGAAGAGACTACCAGATGGTAAATGTGTAACAATGTGATAATTAAATGTTATGAATAAAGAAGGAGTTTGTTATTTGAAGGCTGACAATCCGATATGTTAATTTTTCAATGCAAATCAATTAGTTACATTGTTATATTGTTTGCCGTGGTGTTACATTTATTTGAAAGTGATTTAGTGTACATTTATAGGACACTGAACTTTGTTTTTTTTCTTCAGACCTGGAATAATCCAAACCGATCTCACGGCAATTCATACAAATTGTAGGATTTTTGCTAAATCGTACATATTTTACAAGTTCCCCTAATTCGTATGAATTCGTACGATAACCTACCCTTGACCCCACCCCTAAATCACTGGGTTTTAGACAAATTAGCCATCTTGTACGAATTGGTGGTGATATAGTGTTGAATAATCTTGCTTACTTCCATAAGTGTTGGTATTGGGACAGGCACAGTCTTTATGAGTGAGTCACTGAATAATTAACTTAATTGCCAAATTTTTTTTTTTTCGAGATGTGACTCAATAACTAAAGACGTTCAGTTGACTCAAGTGGATAAACAGTAAAAATAACGTAGAAGTAATTTAGATAGCTACAATATGCGTCTCCTGGGAATTAAATGAAGGAACTGTGATTGCTTGGTCTGTTTTAGACTGTTCTCCTTCCTCAGCAGGTAAATCAGTAAAGCAACTTTTCATGGTTAGTTTCATGTTCCAATTCCTTATAAGTTTGTAATTCTAGGCTACATTAAGTTAACTCTTATGCCTTGTTGGCCAAGTGAAGTGGTCATAGGCCCCATCCACACTACTACGTTTTAGTTTAGAAACGGAGACCTTTTGCTACGTTTGCACCTGCCGTCCAGACTAAAACGGCAAAAACGAAGACCTAAAACAGAGAAGTTTAGAAACTCTGCCGACCCCGTTTTGCATTTTGAATCTCCAGAGGGCTTAAAAGTCAAATACGCTAGTTCATTAAGGAATTAAACTCTCTGCATGAGCCACTGAATCAGTCATGCAAACGATTTTTTTTGAAAAATGCAGATTAATTCAGTAATAAAATTGGTTGAATTTGGAATACATAGATACAGCAAAAAAATTGCACTAATTGTATTATAAAACAGGGCTTAAAAAAAAAAATCAATCAGTTCACTCCGAGCAGAATCTGTATTTTATGGTTTATGTTCTGCTTTGTTTCTGTAACATTACAGTTCCAAAAATAGTTTGATTGGAAAAATACGGTATAATAGCGTTATTTTTTTACTTTTTTTTTTATTTTTATACCATAACTTGAATACATCTTTATACTAAATAGCTTTATACTAGAGCTTGTGACTAAACCTTATAACTCCAGCAGATCCTCAAACTGTCAGCAAAACCTCATACAGCATATAGCTCAACCCGCCTTAATCGTGAATGATTTTTGCCAAATGCATTAAGCGATGGGAAAAACTTAGCGCTCACATAGCTACAATAAACTTTCTAACCTGTAATAATAATATAATAATATATAATAATAATAATATAATGACACGCAAGTGTCACAATTCTTACTTTGACAACATGGTGTTTAATTATTCAAAAAAAAAATCATGAATAGAAGCAGTTCTACTCTAACCTGCAATTTTCGCTGGTTTCAAAACACACACCACGCTGGATATTACCTGCCATTAATTTTCATAACACTGGTTAGTGTTATATCCTTGGAAAAACTACTGAGATCCAAATGATGCCAGTGAATTACCTTTGATGACTTTACAACTGAGCGCGGAGATTTCACTCACATTGGATGTGTCAACGTCACATTTGCATGGGCCATTGCATTTAACCACTTATAATGACCCTTCCGCTGTTTTCTTTTCGTCAGCCTCTTGGGAAGTATTCAATCCTAGTTCTTTATTATCTTTAACTGAAATTATTGTCCCTCTCAAACCTTCTTTCTGTTTTTATGAAGTAATACATCATTGGCATTTCAAACTGCTAATTGAGTCTGTAGGCCCTGTTCTGCAACCTCTACTGAACAAATCTCTATTAACTGGCTGTGTTCCAGTATCCCTGACATTGGCCTCTGTTACTCCTTTGCTCAAGAAGCCTTCCCTAGACACGTCTGTTTTAAATAACTAGCCAGGGGAGCAACTACCCAGTGTTAGAGGGGTATGCAGCAACAATTTTTACACACACATACACACACATATAGCACAGATCTTTAACACTAGGACTCCCGGAATTATATAACTACTATAATGGCCATAGCAGTCATTCTGACTGCTCATACATTATTTGTATACAATTTCAATAAGCTATATCAAATCTAAGAATAAATGGATCTGTAATGTTAGGATAGGTAATAATAAACATCAGAACACTACATTTTAATTATGATGTATGTAAAAATGTATTAGTTAACCAACAACCACTCAGCCTCATCAAGGCTCTGAAGCATGGCTAAAGCCTCTGTGGCAGTCATTCTTCTTGCTGACATTGTTCTGATATTCTCTTTTCAATATTTCAATTTGGTTTTAGCTCGAAGCTAAAGCTAGATTTCAGCTTTGCAATAGACTAAACAAACAACAAGCGAAATTGTTGCTAGTCAATGGAGATGCATCTTCAAGAGCGGAAAACGGAGCAACCGACACACGGTCTGTAATGCATACGGTCTGTATGACTGTTATGGCCATTCAAGGTAGAAATACTCAAAACTCTTTTGTGCCTTGTAATTTTAATAAAATAACAATGATAGAATAAAATATAGGCACATTTAGGAAAAGTTAGGGTCCTATAGTTACATGGGTTTTATGTCAACTGAGTTATTACATTGCAAATTTTTAAAGCAGTCAAAATGACTGCCTTTGGTAGTTCTAGGTAGAAATACTCAAAACTCTTTTGTGTCTTGTAATTTTAATAAAATAACAATGATAGAATAAAATATAGTATATGACCCTAAATACAGCTTCCATGTCACCAGCAGATGTAACTATAGCCTGTATGTCTGACAGCACAGCTAACATGAACAGCTAATGGTAAAACAAAATCTATTTGTTTCCATGATAAACCAGCCTTATGGCATAAGTAATGTTTTCCAGCTTCTAGTCAGTTATTGTGCATGCTACCTTATAATTACCAGTTGTTATTTTACTTTAATAAAATTGAGATATGTCATGCATGGGATTGTTACCAAAATCTAAATGTAGATATCAGTAATTGTCCAGTCCTCTATTAAGCTACCTGCTATAGCTCAATAAACTCCCCACTGGAAGGGTTTCAGGAAAAGTACAGCGGATACAACTCGAGTCACTTTATGAGCTTTTATTGCGAACACATAAGTTACACAATCCTCATCCACAAAGGTAGCCTGAATGCTATACGCTAGTCTGTCAGCTGTATATTAGTGACAGTTTGCGTTGGTTGTAAACCTGCAATGAACATACAAATACCAGAATTAACTAATAAATTTACACAATCATGTGATATTAATTCTTTATCTGAATTACTAGCAATGCTAGTTCATAGTCACTCACCGGCAAGGCGTACCAATCCTGAACATCAACTAAATGAAAATGAAACCTAAAGGCAAAGACGCCTGCGCACTGTAACTAATTAAGCATACACAGACAAATAGTCTGGAGACCAGGAATAATAATAAACAAACCTATAACCTAGTAAGAATAAAACATATAATATAAATATGCCTTCATTTGGAATAATAATAATAATTTTCACAAATACCCCAGAACATAATAATAACATCCATCACTAACATAAATTATATATGTAAACACTAGTTATACCCGATGGAAAGTTCTACAGTAATATTATTTTGCATTAAGTTAGCAACAGTGGCGGTTCTAGAGGGGGGGCCAGGGGGGCCCGTGCCCCTGTGACAACAAGTTTGGCCCCCCTTGTGGCCCCCCTAAATGTGGAGTGTGAAATAATTTTTACAAAACTGTTTTTTGCTATCTTTGTTATCGTTATATTATTTTTTTTTATTATTCTATCTTTGTGGATTTGCTTGTTCACGTGACAATTCGCATCACATTCGCGGGAATCGCGGCAGAATAACGTCTGTCTCCTGCACGCGAGAGAGGAGAGAAGGAGAAAGCTGGTCAGTTGCAAGTTCATTCTTTATGTGCGATGTGTATTGTCTATTAAAATATTGTAATACTTGTTTTAAGTACGAGGCACTGTGAGCTGACATCGCATTTGTCTCTCGACCTTTCACTGCTGTGTGCGGTTCATAGGCTATGTCCCCAAATTAGTTTATGTCTTATATCATATTATGTTCTTATATTAGAATATCAAATCAGCAAGAGTGCTGTTTTCCCGTGCACAATTGCAACTGTGATATTGATGTTATACAACAGTTAAATTAACAATAAGTTAACATGAGTTACTTTTTAGACACAATATTGTCAATATTGTTTGTTTTCCCTTTATTTCGCCGACTAGAATTTCAAAATGAAACCGTAGCAGAGTCTCAATGCAACAGACAGCGATGATTTATTGACTGAAATCCGCGTTTTGAAGGAATCACTTGCTCCTTTCCCGAATGAATCAGCCGTTTGAACAAATCGGTTGAATGAATGAATCCCTCAACTCACTTCTGTGACTTTCCGCCGCCTACTGGCGGTTTTAGTTTCATATTTAAAGTACCCTTTAATTAAAACGTTAAAATTAGAAATCCTTTCATGTTTAAATATTGATTTAAAAAAAAATCTCATAGCTTTATTTATGCAATTGTAAATGGAGTGTAAATATATTAATGCCGCTTCTGTGTCACCTCTAGACTGCACTGCAAACATGGATTTTGATTGAATGAATTAATTTGACTGGTAACAGTGGTACTGTATAATTATTGTATAATTAAGTATTATTCTATAAATAAGTATAATTACTGTATAATTTGAATGTTAGTATTTGACATAAAAGGTGATTCATAACTCTAAATAAGTTTAGAAAGAATGTCCATATATAGGTGAAAATGCCCCTGGAAATCGATTTAAGGTGGCAAATTAAATTAATTAAAAATTAATTAAAAAATGAATTTCGGTCCCTGCTGTTAACTGACCACTGCATAGAATATTAAAAAAATATGAATATCTTTGTGAGTCTGCTGTCAACAACAGGCCTAAACCAGCCATGGCACCAGCACAAAAACACAATCAGTAAAATATCATCTAATTATCAACAAAACATTGAAAATATTGAGATATATTTTTGTCAATATTCCACACCCCTAATGTACGGTATGAATTTTGATTTCTTCAGGTCTTAAAAAGCCTTAAATTTGACTTTAAAAAGTTTGCAGGAACCCTGTAAACGGTTAGACAGTTACCTAGCAAGTCAGTTATTTTCAGTAAATGAATTAATAAGCTTCTTGGTCCCCATTGCTTTTGCTCTATAGTTCTCACCAAAATGAAGAGAAAGAAGGACATCATGTCAATTACAGTTAATGTGACTAATACTGAATATGTAATGCAAATGTAAAAATATAATGGAAATGCAAATACATTGTTGAATGATTATAAACATGTTTTTTTGCCTGTTAATGCCTGCAGTGCAGTGCAGAAAATTATATGACAACAATAACGTCTAAATGTAACTGGCCCCTCTAACAGTACAACTGGCCCCAGCTTGGCCCCCCCAGTTGAAATGGTCTAGAACCGCCACTGGTTAGCAAACACTTGTCAGTCTTTTAACATTAATATTTGCAAGCCTCCAAACTTGATAGCAAATCTACGCGTGATTCCATGGTAAACCAGAGATACTGCATTAGTTGTTTTCCAGATTCTTGTCATTTATTGTACATGCTACCTTATATTTTTCAGTTTTCAGCTCAGCAACCACGGTTTTGCAGATTCTAAGCTAGCTAGCTCTGGCTGCTACATTCCCAGTGTTAGCTAATGTTAGTCTGTTAACATGAATATTTGCAAGCCTCCTCCAAGCACAGACGTCACATTTTAAATCCTACCTGTTGCCTTTCACCATCCACTTATTTAGCTGCTGTCGCATCCCTTGACATGCCATCTCCTTTAACCTCTTCCTTTTTCAATTTTTAGCCCCCGACCGCTTTTTTGCTTTATTCATCTTTTTCGAGTTTCAACGACAACTCACTCCTGTGCTGCTCACTCAGCACTCACGCGCCCCCGTCCGCTCGCGATATTACTCTTTGATATTACTCTGTCAAAATTAATTCTATGATGGAATCTTATGAGAGTGCCGGCGCCTACTCTAGCATGTTAGTCCTCTAAAATTTATATTACTTTTTTTATATTTAACTTATATAACTTTTATATAAATGTATATAACTTATACAATTACATATATATATATATATGTATATATAAAAAAAAAATTTTTAACCATCGCTTTGGCGCCCCCATGATGCGGCGCCGCTATGATGTGGCGCCCCTATGCGCCGCATATAGCGCATACCCACTTTTTGCGCCACTGTAACTAGCGACCTATCTCTGTGGTTTCTTTAATTTCTAAGGTATTAGAAAAAGTCGTGTCAACTGCAGTCTTTTCTAAATACAAAGTATATTTCTGAAACTCTTCAGTCAGGTTTTTAAATCTTGTCATAGCACTGAGTCTGCACTGCTGTGAGTGTTAAATAATATCTTAGTTGCTACCAACGCAGGCGACCTTGTGATCTTGGCTCTGACTGCTGCCTTTGATACTGTCTGTCACTCATTACTCCGGTCTAGATTAGAATATGTGGGGTTAAAAGGTTCAGGCTTGAATTGCTTTAAATCGTATATAACTGAGATATTTTTCTGTAAGGATTGGCATTTTTATCTCCCCTGCTGCACCTCTTGTATCTGGACTCCCCCAGGGCTCTATATTGGCACTTTTGCTTTTCTCTCTCTACATGCTTCCTTTAGGTTAGATTCTAAAAAGGCATGGTGTATCCTTCCATTTTTATGCGGATGACACCCAGATCTATCTGCCTCTAAAAAGAAATGACCCTTCTGCAATTCAATCTTTATTTGCATGTCTTGATGACGTAAAGCTTTGGCTGGCTAGTAACTTTTTAACCCTACATGACTCAAAGACTGAGGTTATAGTCTTTGGTCCATCTGACAATTTTAAGTTTAATAACTCTATTTTAGAAAGTCTGTTACATTTTAATTCAGGGTCTTTACGGAACCTTGGTGTCCTTCTTGACAGTCTTTAACTCTAGATTAACATATATCCTCTGTTGTTGCCTCTAGCTTCTTCAAGCTCTGTCTCCTTTCTAAAATTAAACATTTTCTACCTGGAAAGTCCCTTTAGATAGCAATACATGCTTTAATTTGCATGTCGATTGGACTATTGCAATTATTTTTACTGTGGCATCTCAAAGTCCCAGGTACAATTGGCTGCAGCCAAATGCTGCAGCCAAATTTCTTAGATCATTAGAGAGAGAGAGAGAGAGAGAGAGAGAGAGAGAGAGAGAGAGAGAGAGAGAGAGAGAGAGAGAGAGAGAGAGAGAGAGAGAGAGAGAGAGAGAAAGGTCCACGAGTCGAGAACTCTGTAGTGTTTTTATTATATATTTATTTAAAATTATATAAATAATATGAAAATAAATGTTTATAATAATTTTAAAGAAATGTTAGGTTATGGCATTTGGTTGTTATGTTGTGTGTATTGTGCATAGACCACTACTTATAATATTCTGGGATGATCAGTTGAGCAAGACGATTGCAGCACATCTCAATTCTCAAAAGGATGGGTTCTGTGTCCTTCCGAATTCATTCTTTCAAGGTCACCTGGCACAGTCTCCATTCTTTGCGTTCATAAATGCCACTGTGCAATATTTTGGAGCATGTGTACAGTAGTACAATATTCTAAATAATGTACAATAATGTAATAGTTAATGGCATTGTATTGATTGTAGATACTGTATTGGGCACCAGTGGTAGGGTCTGGTTTGGTAATGTAGATCTCTGTATATTTCATGCATTCTCTTGGAACATGAACTTAAAATATCTCGTTCTCTGCAGTACATGATCAGGTAGTTTCTGGAAACAAAACCAGTTGTGTTTCAAGCTGGGTGAGTCAGTGACGGGTAACAACCTTTTATTTTTTGGAGCAGTCTCCATGGATTCCTTCGGTAATGTCTCTATTGGACAGATTACATATATGTACATCTGTCTTTTTTGTGCAGCAGGGGATGCACATGCTATTGTTCAACCCTCCTATGAATGTGATAGTGCCATGAAGAGTTATTAGTACACCAGCAATCGTTCAAAAGAGGGTATTAAGTAAAATATGCTTGACTTTATTCTGCCTAAAGCTGAAAAAAAATTAACCTTCCTACTTCAATTTTTCTATTTTATTCTTGTATGCATTTGCACTGAATCAAGACAAGTTGAAAGCTTTCACAATTATATTAGAGCTGCTTGCCTGTTCACCTAAATAAAAAGAGAAGCTGATTAATTCAGGAACAAAAAAGTGACTGTCTTTACGAGTGAGGCATTGAATCATCACCCCACCGATTCAGTCAAAAATCCTATTTCAAAAATGGAATTAAACAAGACTGTCTGTATGATTAAAAATCATGAAATGATTAATTCATGAACAAAGTGCCTGGTTAAATTTGGAACACACAGATGGCAGTGTGTCATTGAACCTTTCAAACCACTCGTTCAAAGATATGCAATCATCTTACAAAACAAATAATGTAAGACTGTAAAAAGATGAGCTCTTAGCATCAACACACAAATAATTTGAAAAAAGCAAAAATAAAAAAGTCAGTAAACAGCGAAAAAACAGTAACTACATAATTTGTTAATGCTACAATGCGTGCTGAAAGCTCACAAACCATTAACTTGTCAGCAATACTGTTACATTTTTGAAATCCTGCTATTTTAGCATATCCCATCATTCATCAACTGAATATATTAATAGATATTAGCTTTAGATATTACATGGTTATGTTTAGGGTGCTGGTGGAGTTAGGGGCTTAGAAATAACCTGGAGAATGTGGAGAAACGTTTTAGAACACTCTTAAATCATGAATTCAGGAGTTTCATGATTTTATTTTTTTTAATGGGAATGAAAGCGAGACATCTTCAGTGGGTTTTGTAACTCAATGTGTTTTTGTATTGTTCTGCACAAGAATACTGCACAAATATTTTTCAGTGAAATTTCAGTAGACAAATACCCCAATATGAGCTGTGTAAAATTATAAGTGATCTAGAAAATTTGCACAGCTTGTACAGCCACTGAAAACACGGTAAGTCTATCCCTCACAGCCTCACTTTCATACCCGTCATGGTGCTTCTCGAAATAATTCTATTCCAGCATGACAGTCCCATGGTGGAAAAAGACATGGTTTCCACACCTTGGCAGACGAAACAGACAGATGAAGGCAATTTCCAATGGAGATAAGTTAATGAAACAAGCGGATTTAACAGAATGTAACAGCGTGTCCACAAGACATGCACACACAAACAATAGCCAACAAGGGACAGAACGGAACGAGGAGAATATATACACAGGGTAAACGAGGGAACTAATTAGACACATGTGGATGAAGGTTAACTTATCAGGGACTAACAATAACAGGTGCAGACAAGACAGAACAGAATTGTGACATTACGCCCCCCTCGGAAAGGTGCGTCCTCGCCCTGTGATAACAAAAAGTTCAAAAAACAGAAAAAGGCGGTGGTTTCGGCAGAGGGCGTGGAGCTGGGGACGGACTGGACCCTGGGGGCTTCGGCCATGGACACCATGGTGGCACAGATGGGGGGAGGAGCCAGGGTTTAGTCCAGACAGAGGGTGCGGATGGAACCCTGGGGCCGATCGGCGGAGGCAGAACCATGGTGAGAGGTGGATGAACCTGTGGAAACGAGCGGCTGACGGACCATGGCGGCACTGTAGACCCGGAAGACGGGAGATGAGCCGCAGAGCTGCAGGACTGAGGCGTGACGTAGGGATGGATGACTGGGGTGACGATGTGGTGAGGGAGGTCAACGGGGAGGTCAGAGAAAGGGAGGAGTCCCGGGGTGCCCGGAAGTCCGTGGCTGTAGCTGAACGTCGACCTCCGAAGGCTGACCTGGAGTGGCGAGCGAGCACAGTGTAGCTTCCGGGCAGACGGACCACAGAGGCGATGGAGTGGTGGGTCAAGATGAAGGCAACGGGCTGACAGGTCGAGATGGAGGTGTGGGCCCTGAGGACCGAGGAGTAGCAGGGAACTCTGCCTCTAGCCGAGGTGGTGGCAGGGAAGCCCGAGGCGCAGATGATGAGCCGCACAGAGTGAGCGGCGGTGGGAGACCCAAGGAGCTTGACAACCAGCGATGGAGACGGAGTGAGGAGAGGCAGGGATACGGGCGGAAGATTTCCAGACAGGACCGGCGAAGAAGATGATAATGTGAGGGTGGGAACTTGGGCGGGAATTGGATCCGCGGACCTCAGGTCGATCAGGTTACAGTTCGATTCTGGCTTTGTGATAGACCTCCTCGTTTGCGTCAACTCCGAGGCTCTGAATATCTCTGGCTCTAGCTCTGGCATAACCTCTAGGTCTGGCATAACCTCGGTAGGCGCCTCAGGCTCGCTAGCTGGAGAAGAGAGGCTGCCGTTCTGTAGTATCCAGGCCAGGTACCCTAGATACGGCCTGCTCTCTGGAAGGAGGAGTAGTTGCAGCAGCGTGGGTGAGTCCATCACATTAAATTTGCTCATTCTTGATGGTCGGTTATTCTGTCACAACTTGGCAGATTGAACAGACTGATGAAGGTAATTTCAAACGGAGATACGTTTTAATGAAACAAGCGGGTTTAACAGAATTTAACAGCATGTCCACAAGACATTCACACACAAACAATAACCGACAAGGGACTGAACGGAATGGGTAGAATATATACACAGGGTAAACAAGGGAACTAACTAGACACAGGTGGATGAAGGTTAACTAATCAGGGACTAACAAGAACAGGTGCAGACAAGACAGAACAGAATTGTGACACAAGCTGTGTCCCAATGTGAAGGCTGCATCCTCCGAAGGCCGTATTTGAAGGCCGATTGGCCGCATTTGAAGGCTGGTTGCGTCACAGCAGCGCGACGAAGGCTTTCCCAATTCAAAGGCTGCATCTTCGAAAGCCGCATTTGAAGGACGATTGCGTCACCGCGGCATGATGAAGGCTGTCCCAATTCAATTCTCCACCCTTCGAAGGCCGTATTCGAAGGCCGGTTGCGTCATCGCGGCGCGACGAAGGCTACCCTGATTCAAAAGCGACGCCAAATGCACCCTTCATTTCCCCGAGAAAGGAAGGATGCATAAATGGATCCTTAGCGGCCTATCCTACCCATAAGTAATTGCGCGCCGGTGACGACAGCATTTTTATTTTAAAAAATGACAGATGATTATTCTTGTCGCCTAGCAACTGTGACAGCTACCGATGACGGGAGTAACATTTGAACTGCACTTTTCTATATTCAACTGGGTTTTATATTCCCGTAGTACGGAGCCCGGGAAGTCTCCTGTGGGGGAAAAAAACAATCCGTGGCAACAGTTGTGCAGTCTGTCCCCTCAGTTTATAAACTGTACTTACGAATTCTTAAACTGTTCCCGCGGTTTAACAAATCGTGCCCACGATGATTCAACCAGGCCACCTGTTTATGAGGGATGCTTTGCATTGTATTTAAACTACATTTTTTAAAATGGATAATTTCTTGAATTTTCTAAAAAACGACATTTAGGCTTGTACCTTTAAAGTCCATTTTTTGGGAGGAAAAACCTCAGTATAATAGAATAAGCAAAAAAGACTTCATATATAAAAAAGAAAAATAACACACACACAAGGTTAGGTTTTATTATATAAAAATAAAACATTCATAAATTATTTTATGATTAACATATCACTGTCTTCAGTGAACTCATTTGTAGTTATAATTATAAACACAAATAATAATAATAATAATTATCATTATTATTAGTAGTACATTTAGGCTACATATTTAGAAGCCGCTTTTATCAAAAAAAGGTACAAAGCAATTTGTCAAATGTCAGTCATAATACAGGTTAGACAATAATAATACAGGGCTAAGATTATCATAAATAAACACAAGATTTTGAGGCATATCCAAGTGTTTGTGTGAAGGCGCAGACAGTTGCATTTTTCTATCAACAGTGGAAACAACTTAAAATAGGCTATACTCTATCATGTCTGGTCATACAGAAAATAATAATAGCCTACATCATTCGCAACTACTTTTATTTGTGCAAAAATGAATAGACGCAAAAGTAGCCTACACGGAGCCAAGACTATCAAACTTTTTCTACAAATACATTATTTAAAATATTTAATAAGCTAATATAAGGTCCGTGTACTTTTGCGTCCACTCGTTTTTCTTTTTTTAACCCGTAATTGAAAAACGAAAAATGAACGGTTGTTGTAGGCTATTTTTAAAACGCAAAGTTGAGCACCAAAATGTGAATTTTAACTGTACACACCAAAATGCTGCGAAATAAAAGAAAAGAAAAATATTGACATATTTTCAGATTTTTGTTTATGACTTTTTCCCCCTTTATTAAATATTTGAAATATTCACAAATTAATATGGATTATATTCGAATTTGTTCAGTTCATTTTTGAGACGCGCTCCAGTTCACGGAGATCATGAAAGCGCGCCTGATTGTTTTATTTTATTTTACAAAAGCACAACGTTTTCTTGTTGGTGTGAGTTTACACAAATAAAATTGTTTTATTTTTATACATTTATGTTTACAAAAAAAAAAAATGTGAGTACAGTTTATAAACTGAAGGGACGGATTGCACAACCATCGCCACGTATTTTTATTTTTATTTTTATTTTTTCACAGATGGAGGGTTTTTTTCCAACCATACTATGGGGTTGAAATATATATTTACCATATTCATATTTATCATTTATATTGTCCATTTATGCTACATAATAAAAATAATACACTACAAAATCGCATCAAGGTAAGATATAAGTGAACATTTGAACCTTTATATGCCTATGAAAACATATTCTTTTCATTACACTATTTACGTAAATTAACACCCAATACTTGAACAGTTTAAAGAAGAATCTGGCAATTCATGAAGCAGCTTCTGAATTGGGACGCAGCAAACCAGCTCTGGCCTTGATCTTGAAACATCCTCACCATGCCCTCCAGTAAAATATAAAACAAAAAAAATATACAATAGCCAATTCTGGATCCATAGCTGTTTGGGGTTGCAAACAGCACTGTTGTGAGGAGGGCTCAGTAATTGAACATGCATTTCAATTTCTATATTTGGTGTAGAAATTGATCAGTCAGTTTTTTTTCTAGAATACAATGGTTGTGTTGATAAAGTCTGTCCTGCATTTGTATGGTGTGAAGCGAGTGTGGCCTTTGAATAAATAAATCAATATTTGTGTATTTGCTCAATTTATGTCCTAAGAGACAGAGGTCACGAAGGGCTGTGAAAACATGCTGAGGATGGTGTGTTTACTGCACAATCAGTGCTGCCAGAGAGATTTTGAACGTGTATTCCTCCATTCCACATCCCAACTACTATCCTGGGATCCCCAACAATAGCTGCACAAAGCCTTTACTGCATATAGGCTCACTGGGAGATGGCATTGGCCCATATTTCTACACTTTCATTGACAAGGACAGGAGTGGTGATTCATTATTCTGACAATAAGAGAAATACAGAAAGCATTGTCTTTGCCTTTGCTGTAAATGCTTGTCCGTCACAACAGTTCCCAGGCGAAAAAGACGTACTGTTAAATGTATTAAAAATGCATTAAAGTATATTTGTATTGTACTAAAAACATACTCAAGTACATTTTTAATACATTTAATAGTACGTCTTTTTCTCCTGGGTTTGGAGAGCCTCTCTCCCTTGTGACCGATAAGAGGGCTGATTAATGTCCGCCGAAATGCTGACATAATGCTCTTATCTTTGCAAATGCCACACACTGTTGGGTCTGATGAACCCGCTGCTTTTCCCACAGAGACAATCACTGAAGAGACGCCTCAGGCTGTATTACACTGAAAAACCCACAGATTCTCCCTTTCCACTATAATGGTGCTGGTGCGCGTGCTGGAACCGATGCCCTGGCAGCGGGAATGAAAAATGGTATAATTTACTTTTTTTTTGTATTATCATTAAATCATACGTAATTATCCAGAGCAAAGCACTGTTACATTTCAACCATAAGAGTTAGATTTACATTTAGTCATTTAGAACAGGCTCTGAACCGGTTCAAAGAATGAAAACAAAAAATGGAAACAAATAAAATTTTAACAGGACAATGAAAGCAAGTTTAATCGTTCTGAACAGACATGCTTATTTGAAATTACCTTTAACCGGTTAATAACGTTATTTTATCGTTCTGTTTAAAATGTTTATTTGGCTGTCAACCAATCATGAATACAAATAGTACGGCCTATGCAAATGTGACGTTGACTCATCCAACATAAGTGAAATGCCCACACTCAGCTGTCAAGTCATCATGAGTAAGTCGCCATAGCAATGCGCTGGCATTAACTTTTGGATCTCAGGAGTGGGATCTGAGGATATGTCACGAAACCGTTAAAGCATTACATTTAAGTGAAAATGATTGGCAGGTAATATCCAGCATGGTGTGTTTTGAAACCAGCACATTTATATATACACTCACCTAAAGGATTATTGGGAACACCATACTAATACTGTGTTTGACCCCCTTTCGCCTTCAGAACTGCCTTAATTCTACGTGGCATCGATTCAACAAGGTGCTGAAAGCATTCTTTAGAAATGTTGGCCATCAGAGGATGGGTACATGGTGGCCATAAATGGATGGACATGGTCAGAAACAATGCTCAGGTAGACCGTGGCATTTAAACGATGCCCAATTGGCACTAAGGGGCCTAAAGTGTGCCAAGAAAACATCCCCCACACCATTACACCACCACCACCAGCCTGCACAGTGGTAACAAGGCATGATGGATCCATGTTCTCATTCTGTTTACGCCAAATTCTGAATCTACCATCTGAATGTCTCAACAGAATTCGAGACTCATCAGACCAGGCAACATTTTTCCAGTCTTCAACTGTCCAATTTTGGTGAGCTCCTGCAAATTGTAGCCTCTTTTTCCTATTTATAGTGGAGATGAGTGGTACCCGGTGGGTCTTCTGCTGTTGTAGCCCATCCGCCTCAAGGTTGTGCATGTTGTGGCTTCACAAATGCTATGGTGCATACCTCGGTTGTAACGAGTGGTTATTTCAGTCAAAGTTGCTCTTCTATCAGCTTGAATCAGTCGGCCCATTCTCCTCTGACCTCTAGCATCAACAAGGCATTTTCGCCCACAGGACTGCCGCATATTGGATGTTTTTCCCTTTTCACACCATTCTTTCTAAACCCTAGAAATGGTTGTGCATGAAAATCCCAGTAACTGAGCAGATTGTGAAATACTCAGACTGGCTCGTCTGGCACCAACAACCATGCCACGCTCAAAATTGCTTAAAACACCTTTCTTTCCCATTCTGACAATCAGTTTTTAGTTCAGGAGATTGTCTTGACCAGGACCACACCCCTAAATGCATTGAAGCAACTGCCATGTGATTGGTTTATTAGACAATTGCATTAATGAGAAATTGAACAGGTGTTCCTAATAATCCTTTAGGTGAGTGTGTATATATATATATATATATATATATATATATATATATATATATATATACATACATATTGCTGCCCGATGAAACTCACGTAGGTCCAAAACGGTTACTTTTCAGGAAGTGAAAAAAACACAGTCATTTCAACAGCAGTTGAACATAGCGTTGTCATACTTGGTATGGCATCTTTAAATGTAACCATATTCTTGCCAGTGTAATGATATAATGCACATTTGACCAAAATTGAGTTTAAATGGACATACGTGCATATTTTACAGTAACGGTGGTCGTTACTCGTTCTTCCGATCATTATTTAGAATGACCAAGTCGCGTTTCATATTGACAGATGAATAAGCTACGCTCAGTTTATTAAATAGCCTACGTCTCAGTTTATTAAATACGCTCAGTTTATTAAATGTCTCTTGCAAACTATGAAGGGACAATGAATCAATACACTGACATGGCAATGCTAGACTGATACTTTATTTGCACAGTCCTAACGTAATTTTGTGAAAATATAATAAACTTGAGAACAGTTGTCAAAAACAAACGTTTGCTGATACTTTACCTCACAGTGTTATTCAGCTATCCAATGCTGAGCTTCCAGAGACGCTTAAGATGAAACTTCACAAGGCCGGCGAGATGCCTCCACAGGGTGGGAGATACGCTGCGTGATTGACCGCTTTGAGACCAAATGGATATACGTGAAAATCAGATGACATGATTTCACAACTTTTCATTGGTCATTTAGATAATAAGCATTTGAAGCATACTGTATACAGAAATGTACCTGGACATTCTATCCGTCGAAAAATCTCAAAATTGGCAAAATGGACATGCGCGGTTTTCATCGGACAGCGATGAATATACATACATATATATATATATATATATATATATATATATATATATAAACACCATGTTGTCAAAGTTTGTTTTTTGGCTTCATGTACAGTCAGACACTTGCATTATATTTTTAACATTTTAACAAAGTCAAGATCTAATGGAGTTCCAAAAATTTTCAACAGTTTCACCATTCTAAATGGAGGCGGGTGGAACTATTTTATGAGGCTTTGCTGACATTTTCAGGATCCACTAGAATCACGAGGTTAAGTCACAAGCTCTTTAGTATAAAATAGGGATGTCTTGAGCTGATCAAGAATCGGGGCGGATTAAAAATTGTTTAACTGATCGCTATCAGCTATTCTAAGCCCAATCCTTTATTTTGAATCAGCTGTCATGCAGAAGGTGACAGTATGCACCTTAAAGTGGGTTTGCCAACCAGCAACTGCCAATAAAAGGAAGAGAAGAAGTAATTTATTACTATTTATTTTTATCTGCCATCAGACTATCTGAGACGTCATTGCCACAATACGCTGCTGTGGGTTGCATTGCTTCGGACTTGACTGACAGACTTGCATTTTGACACAGAAAACTTCATGCTTTCTATCCTTAAATCCACGTTTTCCCCTTTATTTTGCAATTATTCTGCTTATTATATATGTAAAATACAATAATTTTATATCCTCATAATTTTGACCACACAGTACAGGTATGTGTGAAAATACAAGTATCGGATCGGGACTCTGTATCGGCAGATACCCAATATTCAGTGACTGGGATCGGATCTGGGGCACAAAAACATAATCATAGTATAAAGTTCTAATCATGCTGTTGAGTAAAGTATAGAAAAAATAAATAATAATGTTAATAACCGATATATTATATATTGATTTTCCTGTTTTTAAGGCCTGTTTAGAACACAATTCTATCCAAAGCAACTTACAAATGAAGAACATTTTCAAATGAAGTGCATGTTATTATATATATTTATATATATTCAATTTAAGTAACATTGAGGAAAAAGATAAGAACTTCCTGATGGATGCACCCCTGTCACCTTCTGGCCTCTTCAGTAACGCAGTCAATTCTGTTGTCGAGAGTTTTCAGGAATCAGCCAAACAGGCGGCTGCTTTCCAGAAGCTCCTCCCCCGCCACTCACATGTCTCTGGGGCTGCTTAGCGGGAGCAGCCCCAAACATCAAAAGCCAGCTCCTTACACTTTGCCTCCAAGAAACAGAACGTTGCTTCCCGTGCTCCCCCACAAAAAGACTGGGAACAGGGAAATCTCTCTCAACCGCAGCCTTCGAGGGGTAAGACGGATCTGAGGACCATCATTATTTCCAAGAAGGCTGCTGACGCCTGCAAGGTCCTGACGCCCGAGGGCTCAGGCCAATGAGGCCAGTCCCTCCCGAAGTAGAACGGTTAACACCTCGTTACACGGTGTCCGCTGTCCTTCGGTACCATCAGGGGACCGCTCTGCCAAACCTGCCACCTCGTGTGCTTCAGGGCGCAGCGGTCTCTGGCGAGCACATATCTCAGGGTCCACCTGGAAACGTAGTGGTCCTGGGATACCAGCCCCCTCCGAGGAGGGTCCTAGAAGAGTCAGTTCGGTTGTTCCCTACCGGTTCACCGTTACAAGGGTGTCGGGCTGATTGCACGACAAAATCCAGAAGCCAGTCTTGAGAGGCTGGTACCTCTAGTAGATTTTTTGACAGTGTGGAAGCTACTCCCAAATGTTTCTCGTTGGGTCCTGCAGACCATAGAAAAGGGTTATCAAATACAATTCGTGTCTTGCCAGCCCAGGTTAATGGGGGTCCAACCACCGTGGTGGGCCCCGGGCAGGTTCTGGTAATGGAACAAGAAGTGAAAACCCCGTTGAAGAAAGGGGCCATAGAACATGTAACTCCCTCCAGCAGGGAAACCGTTTTTTACAATCGGTATTTCATCGTTCCAAAGAAGGATGGGGGGTTGCGTCCCATTTTGGATCTACGAGTTCTGAACGAGTCAGTCATGCAGCTAAAATTCAAAATGCTAACACTGAGACTAATCGTGCCACATATCAGATCCGAGGACTGGTTTGTCAGTCTGGTTTGATAGTATTCGCATCATGAACTATATCGAAGACTGGTTGATTCTAGCTCAGTCGCATCAAGTTGGCGGTTCGGCATCGAAATGTCGTTCTCGCCCACATGAGAGAGTTGGGGTTCTGGATGAACGCCAAAAAAAGTGTGCTTTCTCCACTTCAGAGAACCACTTTTCTGTGCGTGGTTTTGGGTTCTATGTTGATGCGGGCATGCCTATCACCGCCACACATAGAGTCCATCCTGTCAGCCATGAAAATAATAAGGCTAGGCCAGTCACTCACTGTCAAACAGTTCCAGAGACTGTGGAGTCTCATGGCAGCAGTGTCCAACGTGATATCTGTTGTACATGAGACCCTTGCAGTGGTGGCTCAGGACCAAAGGAGTTTCCCAGAGGGGCAACCCCTTACGCATGATCAGGGTCACGCGGCGATGCCCTAGTTATGTGGAAGAAACCTTGTTTCCTGTCCCAGGGCCCCGTGTTAGGAGCTTCCTGTCATGCAGGATGCTAACGACAGATGTCTCTCTCACAGGCTGGGGAGTGGTCCTGGAAGGATGCTTGACTCAGGGTCTGTGGAGGGACTATCACCTCTCTTGGCACACCAATAGCCTAGAGATGTTGGCCGCATTTCTTGCCCTCAAAACTTTTCTCCCAGAACTCAGGGGCCACCATGTGCTTGTCCACACATGTGGTTGCCTATATAATCACCAGGGGGGGTTGCGCTCGCATCCTCTATGCAAACTGGTGCACCAAATCCACCTGTGGTCTCATGGAAAGCTGATGTCACTCAGGGCAGCTTACATCTCTGGGGCCCAGAATATAGGAGCAGCCATCCTGTCGAGACAGGGGCTGAGGCCCGGGGAATGGAGGCTCCACCCCAATGTGGTGGAGCAGATATGGAGGGTGTTTGGCCTGGCTCAAGTGGATCTGTTTGTGTCTCGAGAGATGTCTTTCTTTCCACTCTGGTTCTCCCTCACACATCCAGGTACTCTCGGACTGGTTGCGATGGTACAGACGTGGCCGAGGCTGCGTTTGTATGTTTTTCCTCCGATTGCTCTGCTCCTGGGAGTTCTGGAGAGAGTTTGCAGGCACCATGTACGTCTACTCCTTATAGCCCGACGGTGGCCGGGCCGAGAATGGTTCCCCAATCTAGTGTCTCTCCTCGACGGGCTTCCACCGGAGCTAACCATCAGTAGTGACCTTCTGTCCCAAGGAGGGGGCTCAATTGTTCACCCCAGAACTGAACTGTGGAACCTGTGGGCTTGGCCTCTGAGGGGGCCTAGCTCATAGGGACTGGTCTCTCACCTGAGGTTGTGGAGACCATTCTACACTCCAGAGCTCCCTCCACGAGGAAACTTTATGCCCTGAAGTGGAGAGTCTTCACTTCTTGGTGTAGTCACCATCAGTTGGACCGAGTTAACTGCCCGGTTGGTAGAGTGCTGGAGTTCCTGCAGGAGCGGTTCACTTTAAAGGTTTATGTGACAGCCATAGGTGCTTACCACATTCCTTTAGGTGGAATGTATTTGGGTAAAGACCCCTTGGTATCTTGCTTCCTCCATGGCTGAGGCCTGCAGCTAGTACCAGGGTGCCGACGTGAGATCTGGCCATTGTCCTTGAAGGACTTTCCCAGGCTCCCTATGATCCTTCCGAGGTGGTTCCAGCTAGGTTTCTTACTTTGAAAGCTCTGTTCCTCCTCGCCACCTCATCTCTTAAAGGAATAGGAGATTTACAGACATTGTCGGCTGCACCCTTGTACTTGGAATTTGCGCCTGGTATGGTTAAAACGTTCTTTCACCCTAGACCAGGCTATATTCCCAAGGTCCCCACTAATATGCCAAAATCAATTGTAGTCCAGGCCTTCCGTCCTTCTCCTTTTAAAAACTCGGACCAGGAAAAGAAAGACCTGCTATGCCCAGTTAGGGTGCTGGATGCCTATGTCCACAGAGCTGCCCTGTGGTGTAAAGCTGAACAACTGTTTGTATGTTTTGGACCCCCTAACAAAGGGTCCCCGGCATCTAAGCAGAAAATGAGCAAATGGGTGAGTGAGGCTCTCTCACTTGTATGAGTCGACCGGACAGCCATAGGAGAAGGCTATTCCACTCTACTAGGAGTATGGTGGCCTCTAGGGCTCTTATGTTAGGAGTGGCCCTCCAGGACGTTTGTGATGCGGCAGGGTGGTCCTCACCGCACACATTCGTCAGGTTTTACTCTTTGGACTTGGACTCTACACCGGAGTCTGGGGTGCTCTCGTCCTAGTGCTGCTCGCAAGATTTCACACAGGACAGACATTTCTCACTATGGTGGCGTTGGTATAGATGTTCTCTTAGCATCAATCAATGCACCACGAGTTCCCTTAAAAGGGATCGCCTCGTTTACGACTGTAACCTCGGTTCCCTGAAGAGGGAACGAGACGGTGTGTCACCTGCCATATCTTCTACGTGCCTGTAAGCGACTTGCTCAGACCTTACGAAGCTAGCGCTGCTTTGTTTGGGCAGGCTTTATAGTTTCCTAGTTTGTGACGTCACCCGCCTCTGACGTTCCGCCACACCATTGGACTGATTTCACATGTGCTTCAAGATATCTTCACGCAAAGCATTCCCTTAGCGTCAATCGACGCAGCGTCTCGTTCCCTCTTCAGGGATAACCAAGACGTTTTCTAGTGATTGTATTTAAGCATCCCATCTGCAATTATCTTAAAGCAAATGGAAAATCCTATTGGCATGTATATATATATATATATATATATATAGTACACAGGAAAAATAAGATGACTTAACACACTGTGCAATGTGACATACACAGGAAAAGGATATCAAGTGAACTTGCATCACCTAACCTCATTGGACATTTCCTATTGAAAGAACATAGACCTTAGTCAGGATAGGTGCCATATTGAATTTTATGAATATGAAAACGAGACTGTGAGGGATAGATAGACTGGCTGGCACATTATAAAGGTCAAATGTCACATGTAAATATTCAAAACTCACAACTTTCAAAACTGTTTGATGGAGTTTTTGTCTACTGAAAGTCTTTTAGAAAGGTGTAAAATCAATTGGAAACAGCACAATCCATTAAACACACTGTATTTCTATCCCTCAGCCTTTTTTATATTTCTGTCAAAAATGTAATATGTTGCTACCCTGACTAAGGTCTATTGAGATTTTTCTCTGACACCCTGTCACTGGAAAATGGGCATGAAAGACATGCATAACACACTATCTGAACGGTTAAATGTTTAGAAAATCTGCAATAACACCCATTATAAAAGCCTTCCAAGACAAAGTCAATAGTAATGGAGTGAATTAGACATTCATCCAGTAGAGCAGGTTTCTCTCATCCTCTTTGAAATTTCTCATTTCCGTCACTGCAAATCTATGGCGGTCATTCTTAAAGTTTCCTTCCTCCGAGATGTAGCATCAAGTTTCATATTAATCACAGCAAGACAGATTCAAACCCATTGAGATGGAAATTGAATCTAGAAAATTGACTTGTTTTCTTCAAATCAACCCACATTATTTAAATAGAAACCATATTTGAATGGTGAGCAGAATCCCTTGCTGTTTGGTAACTGATCTGAGTTCCTCTCAAGGAATCGTTATCCAGTTTTGTAAGAAGAAGCTCCCTTTAAATCTCCACCAACTGACTTCATTTATCATCTCATTAAAGCCAAGCCACTTTTTGAATGATAAAATCAGCTTTTGCTTGAGAATTCATAATAAAATTCACTATAACAGTTGTTTATTTTCCCGGAATTCTTGTAATCAGTATACCGTTACAGGATCATTAATCTCAGATAAATTTGAATGATGATTCTGTTGTTTGATCTGTGCTTTATCTGCACATCGCTATATCTGATTTTTGATGGACGTTTGGAAACGTGGTTTTATTTTCTGCACTTTTAATCATTGCCCATTGGTTATGAGGAAAATTGTAGCACGACTAAGCAGGACAAGCAGAAGGGATATTTTAGAGATCATTTTCATCCATTTGCCATTACTGGATATGGAATATGTTAGGAAAATAACTGGATAATGTGTAACATGTTAAATCTGGCTGCTTTTCATCAGCTTGACATAATTTCAGCTTAAAGATGAATACGCAGAGTCATTTCTAAATTATAAGTAAAAAAGAATGTTTTTGTAGAGATATGCAGTTTGAAACATGCATGTGTGTATATGTGGTTTCTTTGCTATTAGTTTATTTGAGTTGATCCTGACTGCAGTTGATCCAAAGATCACCGTCTTGAAGTGTTCAAAAGTCACTGAGCTCTTATATGCAATGACAAGAAAACCAAGGCCAAAATGTGTCATAAACCCACTTATTAAGACCAAAAAATGTTCAGCCCAAAACAATACAGTGTCCAGAAGTGTGTGCATAACTTATATGCTACAAAATAACTTCTAAATGATGGACAGTCATTCCACAATAAGAAATAAGAAACGGCCCTTCTGTGTAGTCTTGAAAGAATCCATATTCTTGAGATGATTCCAAAATGAACACAGATCATTAAGAAAGAATTCCAGTGTCCAAATCAACAAATCTTTTCATGTGGAAGGTATGAGGCCAAAGAGAAGGTTCATTGGGTGTATAGGAGTCCATGTAGGGATATTATTTGTTCAAGTTTTGGAGTTTTGTTTGGTAGGGGTACTTTTCTAAAAAACTTTCAATGTGCTGACTTGCTGTCGTTCAGTGTTGGTAAAGCTAGGCTAGTTTGCCCTGTTTCAATGGAAGAAGTGCCTCTAAAAAATTTGGATAAGAAAAAAATCCATGTCACAAAAATAAAACAATGCAACTATTATAAAATGTGATGGTAAAAAGTTTATAAATCACTAGTTTTTTAAAGTGACACTGTCTGACAGCGACACCGGCAGGTAATGTTACAGCAGGAGTCTGCGTGTGGAATATGGATCAACGGTTTTGATGACATCATTCTGCACTTCAGCTTCTCATCAGATTTTCTGTCCAATCAAATGCTCTCTAGAATTTGAAGCAGCCCACCCTTAAACTATAAATAGATGCTGATGCTGTGGCTGAATTTGGTTACTTGTTCACACAATTACTATTTTAAATATGGTGAATTGCACATACATACTGTAGTGCATTATATAGGGATAGGGAATTATTCAGACAGTGCAAATATGATTTCCATTGGGATGAATGAAGTCTGGTTTTCCATTAGTGTCACATGAACCACCACAGCACACATACAGTCCAAACACACGATAGCAAAGAGCAAAGAGTCGGCACAGACCACAAAAGTATCGGACTGAATTATTGAATAATACACAGAATGCTATATTTTAAAGCAATGGAGGAGATAATGAGAAGAAATAGATAGACATACTCAGAATTAGAAACAGCACTGACCACTAGAAGAGACGCCATGCACTAACATAAATGACACACACTACATATCCTCAGCATGATTGTGATCACTGTTTTGCTTTAGTTACAGTTTCATATTAATTTCTGTGAAATAATATAGAAAGAAGAATGAAGGTGGGCCCCTTCAAATTATAAATCATAAATGGATATGTTCTTTACCCTTGTGCATCCTTATGGACATTTTTGTCCTTTTCAGTTTTGTTTTTTTGATAACTTTGTCTGTGTTAATGCTAACTGCATGAAATTTGCTGCAGGTGTGTATTTTTATTGGAATTTTAATATTTCACCTTCATTTCCTTTAAAAAATCTATTTTGCACTAGGTACAAAAAATACTCCCACTCAGCGCCTTTTGGACAAAAATGTCCCCATTGAAACCCATTAAAACTGCGATTTTTAATCCCAGTGCCATTCAACTATAAAATGATGCAATCTTTCTTAACAGGCTTTCATTCTGTTGGCAAGGCTTCAAAATTTACATTTTTACTATTTTTTATCAGATTGTGCCATTTTTTCAGGTTTGGCATATAAAGCAAATGATCACTTTATTGTTGTTTTCTGCTGTTTTCGGCTTATGCATATTATAGAGCCAATTAGATAAATTATGAAGCTATAATTGTGTGGGTGTGTTGGTATGGATGTCAGAGTGTGGTTTGTATGTGTGTACTGAAAGTTTTAGGTGTGTGTGTGGGTTTTCTTTCTTTCAGTTTGAAAGAAAGAAATTATATTGTACTGGAAATCACAAATCCCACCACATGTAAATGAGTCATACCCTTGGCAGAGTCACAGATCCTGCCATGTGAAAACTGAAAAGGTCAAAAAGTTACTGAGCTTTGAGGATTTTTTTCATTCAAACACATTTCTTATTACTTGCTTGCACCTTTTCATTTGTTATTGTTTTTTTACAAAGATAAAAGGTGAGCTTGACTTTGATGTAGAAGTTTAGAAGCTCCACAACACATTGTTTTTGTTTTCACAGAAAATGGTGATTGTTTTGTCTGGAAGATTTTCGTTGACACAAGTGCTCTCACAGCCAAACCTATAACATATCCAAGGTTATAATATTTAAAGAAAAAAAAACTGCTTAGCATTTAGTATATGGAATATTTTTATTATTATTATAATTTTTATAAAAAAAAACAAGTGGCATTATGTAAAGAAACCAGCGTTTAAAGGGTTAAAATTCTGAAAATTAATGACTGTTTGGTAATAATGATTAGAACTGATGCTAGTAAAAAATCTAAGTCAGTGAAAGTGGAAAAAAATATTTATCTATAATATTTTTATGACACTTTTTTGACATGGACATTTTTGTCCTTTATGGGCCTGAGTGGTAGTTTTGTTTTTTATCTGATACTGCATAAAAAATATGATTGCATCAAAATTAATATTGTTGTTAATTATTGACATATCCAAGGCTGTAATATTTAAAGAAAAAAAATCCTGCTTAGAATTTAGTATATAGAAAATTATTATTATTATTCTAATTTTTATAAACATCAACAGTGGCATTATGTAAAGAAGCCGACGTTTAAAGGGTTAAAATTCTGAAAATTAATGACTGTTTGGTAATTATGATTAGAACTGATGCTAGTAAAAAATCTAAGCCAGTGAAAGTGTAAAAAAATATTAATCTATAATATTTTTATGACACTTTTTTGACATGGACATTTTTGTCCTTTATGGGCCTGAGTGGTAGTTTTGTTTTTTATCTGATACTGCATAAAAAATATGATTGCATCAAAATTAATATTGTTGTTAATTATTGACATATCCAAGGCTGTAATATTTAAAGAAAAAAAATCCTGCTTAGAATTTAGTATATAAAAAATTATTATTATTATTCTAATTTTTATAAACTTCAACAGTGGCATTATGTAAAGAAACCGACGTTTAAAGGGTTACAATTCTGAAAATTAATGACTGTTTGGTAATTATGATTAGAACTGATGCTAGTAAAAAATCTAAGCCAGTGAAAGTGTAAAAAAATATTAATCTATAATATTTTTATGACACTTTTTTGACATGGACATTTTTGTCCTTTATGGGCTTGAGTGGTAGTTTTGTTTTTTATCTGATACTGCATAAAAAATATGATTGCATCAAAATTAATATTGTTGTTAATTATTGACATATCCAAGGCTGTAATATTTAAAGAAAAAAAATCCTGCTTAGAATTTAGTATATAGAAAATTATTATTATTATTCTAATTTTTATAAACATCAACAGTGGCATTATGTAAAGAAACCGACGTTAAAAGGGTTAAAATTCTGAAAATTAATGACTGTTTGGTAATTATGATTAGAACTGATGCTAGTAAAAAATCTAAGCCAGTGAAAGTGTAAAAAAATATTAATCTATAATATTTTTATGACACTTTTTTGACATGGACATTTTTGTCCTTTATGGGCCTGAGTGGTAGTTTTGTTTTTTATCTGATACTGCATAAAAAATATGATTGCATCAAAATTAATATTGTTGTTAATTATTGACATATCCAAGGCTGTAATATTTAAAGAAAAAAAATCCTGCTTAGAATTTAGTATATAGAAAATTATTATTATTATTCTAATTTTTATAAACATCAACAGTGGCATTTTGTAAAGAAACCGACGTTAAAAGGGTTAAAATTCTGAAAATTAATTACTGTTTGGTAATTATGATTAGAACTGATGCTAGTAAAAAATCTAAGTCAGTGAAAGTGTAAAAAAATATTAATCTATAATATTTTTATGACACTTTTTTGACATGGACATTTTTGTCCTTTATGGGCCTGAGTGGTAGCTTTTTTTTAAATCTGATACTGCATAAAAAATATTAATGCATCAAAATTAATGTTGTTTTTAATGATTGACATATCCAAGGCTGTAATAATCAAAGAAAAAAAATTCTGCTTAGCATTTAGTAAATTGAAAATAATTACTATTTTTCTTTTTTTCATAAAAAAACAACAGTGGCATTATGTAAACAAACCCACATTTTAAGGGTTAAAATTCTGAAAATTAATGAATGTTTGGTCATTATGATTAGAGCTGATGCTGGTTAAAAAATTGATGTCAGTGAAAGTGGAAAAAAATATAAATCTATAATATTTTTATGACAGTTTTTGGATACGGACATTTTTGTCCTCTATGTACCTATGAGTAACTTTTTTTAATTGATGCACAAGGGTTAATGGCTTTGTCAAAAAAGATAAAGATAGCTAAATTAGAGCTCAATAGTGTTAAGGCTATTTTGAGGCTGTTTTGTGAAACTTCCCTGGCTCACCCCCCTCCCTCCATCTGAGAACACAGCGAGCAACTTAACTGCCGGTCATTAACATATGAAAAGTCTTCACACCTGACAGACATCAGTCCTCGCTGTCAGCCGTTTTTTAGCTGTTTATGTCCATGACATTTCATGGATTACTGTATATGTCCATGTATGTCAAGTATCTGGGTAGTTCTGGAAATGTACTGTTCTGTGTAACTTGGCTCGGGTATTTTCCACATACATCCGGCAAATCTGAAATTACACAGCAGTTTACCATACCCAAATATTACCAGAATTGACCCTTTTCATGCAGTGTTCCCTGGTGCAACATGCGGCGCCCATATGTCAGTGGCAAAGACGTATGCCCTTAGGTCAACAGGAGGCTGCAGAGCTGTAGAGAAGATACAATGTGCTGATATAATAAAGCCTTTAGAGAGCCCCTGGGTGTCCCCGGTAGTCATGGTTCCCAAAAAGGTGGATAAGTGCCGATTTTGCATTTATTAGTGGAAGCTCAACCCAGTGACACGGAAAGACTCGTACCCTTTCCCACACGTGGATGAATGCTTGGATCTTGTGGGTGGCTCTTGCTTGTTTTCATCATTGGACTTAAGGAGCGGGTACTGGTAAGTGCCGCTGCCACCAGGATCTCGACCCAAGACGGCTGTCTGCACAGGTAAAGGTCTGTGGCAATTTAAGGTCCTTTGTTTTGGCCTTTGCAATGCACCAGCCACCTTTGAGTGCTTAATAAAGAGAATCTGGAAGGCATTCCATGGCATCAGTGTCTGGTGTTTTGGTCAACATACTGGCACATGGGAGCTCATTCCATTTGGCAATCACAGGCAATAGTAGCCTGCTCATATTGGGTAGGGAAATCAGGGCCCCTGTGAAATCGGCCTTTGGTCAGCCCCCAGATGCCCCTTCTGTTTCTGCAGAGATATGCTAGACAGTTCCAGGACTGATTAGACTTGCATATGGCAGGAGACAGTTGATGACTGCAGGGATGCGACAAAAAAAGGGCTTATAACCTGTATGCCCGAGGGCTCCACGTTGGTGTTGGGGAGCTTATTTGGGTTTACAGTCCAGTTAGGAAGAAAGAAAGGTGCCCCAAGTTTGGACAGCCACTTTGGGCCATGCCCAATATTGGAGAAGCTGGGGGAGGTTGTGTATCGAGTGCAGTTGCTTTGTGGTACTGCATGATGATAAGCTGACACATTACAGAGGCTCTGCATCACTGCAGGTCGGCACAGTACATTCTTCAGAATTATTTTATCAAGAAATTTTAAATATCTAAAAGCTCATTAGCAGACTGCCATTTATCATTAGCATAGTTTTCATTCTGATTTTAAATAATTAAACATGACATGCAGTATACAAATAATGAAATGGACCAAAAAAAAATCAATATAAAACATAACTAAATGTTTGGAGAAATGGTAATACATTTAATTAAATGTTCTTGTATCACTCATTTATGTATGGAGTTCAATGATAAGCCAATGATGTTAGAAATTCCACCTACTGATGTGTAATTGACATCAAAAAAAAAAAAAAAAAAAAAATATATATATATATATATATATATATATATATATATATATATATATATATATATATATATATATATATATATATCTGCATGCAGAAACAAGAAAAAAATGCATCTACCCAACTATTTGTTTTATATTGGATTGATTAATTGATTGATTGATTGATTGAATGTTTGCCTATTTGTTGGTAGGACTAGCCTATATTTTATCACACATTATATTATATATGTATGCAACAATATGTGTGTTTACTGTATTTCTTTTTTTTCTTCCTTTAATGATGCATTGCTCGACATTATTAGTGGACCTTTTTTTTTTTTATTAAATAAATAAGTTTGTTTTAAGAGCATGCTTACTTGACCACAGGGCCAAAAATGTCCTTAGTTGAAGAAACATCTTAGTGAAAAAAAAGAAACTCCTTTATAATGGGATGTTGCAATATGTTTGTCGGAATACACAGTGGGTGGCAATACAGTAATAATCAGCTTCACAGTATGTTTATTTATGCTGTGATAAGTGTGGATATTTGAGTGACTCAGAACATTAACATTGTTCATAAACATTGAATTTGTCCACTTTTAGTGCTCTGACGAGCAATTATTAAAAGTTCAACACCTTCATGATTCATGAGTTCTAAAACAAAAACCCTGTAGTGCTCATAATGCTTCATTTACTGGCATCTCATACCAAATTATATCCAACATTGAATAAAAACAAACAACAACAAAAGTGGGGTGCATGATTGGGAGGGACAATTCACTCCTTCCTTTACATCAAGGCCACCACCACTCATGGCAAGAGAAAAGGCACTGCAAACGATGTCTGATGCGACAATAGACCATCAAACAAACTTAAAAGTGCTGGATGAAACCATCTGGATATCTGTTAGAAAACATTTAAGAGCTCCAAGACAGACCAATTATTGAATTGACAGAATTTCTGGCACATAAATGCATCGAAGACTTGATTGTGCAGCCAGAACAGCTTTTTATGAGCCAGAAATTGGAGATACAAGCCAAAGACAGTGAGGATTTCATAATGTTTAAGATGGAAGAAGCCCAGGGGCTGAAAAAAAAAATAAGAGGTGGATTAAATATTGTTTGATGTTTTACTATTGGAAATCAGTAAAACCCAATAACAATATAGGCAGCATTATGACATTGTCAGGTATTACAGTGCATTTGTAAACACTGTAAGCAAGCTGACAGTTCACATCTTATTCAGCACTTTTTCAAACTGTAGAGCTGCTTGGAGACATGAACAAATTTGCAGTAGGCTACCTCAGTAAAATCTTAGGTGTGAACAGTATTTGAGATTTTAAAGAGATCGCTAAATGGATGGATGTTATTATTACTTGGTGTATTGCAGTCAGTGGAACAAGAGTTATGTTGGTCTAGTACTGTCTCTTAATCTGTCCTTGTAAAATGTGTTGTTCACTCATGTGCAGTGGTGGCTTGTTTGTGTAGTGTTAGAAAGGTCACGGCAGAAGGAGAGGATGATTAGTCTGTAGCCCTTTTTGTCATTAGCACCAGCCTGTGGGACAGTGAATTATGGGAAAAACACTTCCTCAGGGAAACATTACCTAATTATCTAATAGGTGAAGAGTGTAAATTGATACCTGCAATGACCTCAACCCGGCTGTTCTGAATCTGGAAAAATAAATAAATAAATAAATAAACGTTTACTCAAAAAGGAAGAAAAAAGAATCACACATTTAAGGTAAGCTTTTGAAAACGCACACAGTTTTTGGGCTCACGACGTCCCACGACGACATTACCAACTGAGGGGGGGGAACTCTTATGATATGAATGGACAAAATGAAACAAACCTCCCCCTCCCACCCAAAAAAACAAACAAAACAAAAACAAACATCTTATTTAACTCTTTTTCAAACTGTATCGCTGCTTTGAGACATGGATAATGTTGTATTACCCATAGAAAAATCGCTATTTGAACTCTCTCTTTGCTCTCTAAGAGAAGCAGTTGATATTTAAAATAGGTCTCATTTTTCAATTCCAATTTCCAGTGCCAATTTCCAATTCCAATTTCCATTTCGTCCAATCACTTTTTTGTTTGGTTACACTTTATTTTAATAGTGCATTTTAGACATTCTATTAACTTTAAGTAACTTTCCAACTAGTCAACTTGTGATGCACAGGTTCAGTGCAATGCCTTGTGCAGTGGAAAGATGTGGGAAGTTAATCCCTGTATATCTCAAAAAAAATGTGAGGTAGAATGAACATTTTATTGATTGCCTTGTGATTTATGGACCTTTTCAGAAGTTTTCTGGATGTTCACAGAGAAACTATGATGGTCCATACAACAATAGAGAGCAGATAATTTGTTCTACTGACATTTATTTACTGAACAAAACATTTATTTTTATATTCTTATATTGGGTTTGCCAGTTGAGTGTCCACGAGACTGTGTAAATGTTTGAAGTGCTGAAAGAACTCTTTCTGATCTGCACAGTGAACTGGTTTGCTTAATGCTGGTTTGAAAGAACTTAATGATTCTTAAAGGCCTAAGTGCATATAGACTCTGATGTATAAGATACTATGCTGGATTGTGAACTCCGTCAAGAATAAAAAAGAAAAAAAGAGAGGATTGTCAAAATAAAATGTTACCTTTTTTTCTGGTGGAGGGGTATGTGGAAGCTATGGAAGCTTGTTTCCACCACAAATAAAAAAATGTTCTCTACTTTTTATCTCACAATTGCGAGTATACATCTCGCAATTCTGACTTTATTTCTAAGAATTGTGAGATATAAAGACATTTGCATGTCTCAGAATTGTGTATCTCCCAATTAAAAATCAGATGTAAAATCAGAATTGTGAGATATAAACATGCAATTCTGAGGAAAAAAAGTTATTCTGACTTTATAACTTGCAATTCAGACTTTATATCATGTAATTCTGAGATAAAATGTAAACTCGCAATTGTGAGAAAAAGAAAATAGAACTGTGAGATAAAAAGTTGCAAAACCTTTTTTATTTTGTATTCTGTGCCGGAAACAAGCTAGGAAGCTGTGTCTGCTGGTGACTTTATAATAATACCCCCAGGTCAGGACTGAGTCAGTCTTCTGGAGTAGCTGTAAACATTGTAATTTATTTAAAATATTTATTTTGTCCCAAGCTCCCAAATTGCTTGCAGTTGTGGGTTAAGAATTGACAGTTTAATGACCAAGCACATTCAGTAAGACCCTAAACACCACACAGCTACAATGAGAAAGAATGGTTTGTTTTGCATGTTTCATGACCATTCTGTGGGACAGTAATCCAAGGAGCCAAAATCAGAATCATGAAGCCAAAAGTGTGCATCATGATTATGATTATGCATGTTTAATTCAATTTAAACTTGACTTAATTGTGGGGATTAATAATTTCAAAGTAACTAAACATTAATATTGCTCTAACTGCTTTTTTGAAGAAGAAAAATCCATAACGGCATGTTAAAACACGGACCATGAGTAACTAAAGCATCAGTGAGTATTATAATATATCCAAGAGCTTGTGATTTTACATTAACAAAATAAAAATGCTGTTGTTAAATGTCAATACATGTTTGTGTGTTTGTGTGTGATAGTGATTTCATACAGTATAACAATAAATAAGAAATTATTATTGTGTTGTATTTTAGGGGCTGTTTACACGACACCGTTTTCAAATAAAATCGTAAAACTTGTTATGCGTTTTGGCCATTCGTTTACACAACAACGGCGTTTTGGGTGCATGAAAACGCAAAGTTTTGAAACCGGTTTCAAAGTGCAAGTTTTTGAAAACTGTCTCTGTGTAAACAACAAAACAAAAACAAAACGTGAATCTCTAAAGACGATGACGTCATGCTCATTTAAGCATATCGTTTTCATGTAAACGTACACTTAGACACAACATTGTTGTCCCGCTTGGTTGCAGTAATGATGAGATGATATCTAATTGCAGGCAGTAAAGTTGATCACTAATAAACTAAAAAACACTCGAGGCAAAACTTGGAACAACCGGTAACTAATGATGTGAACGGACAAATAACTGAAAGAAACACAGAGCTTAAATACACACACACACACACACACAAACAATCAATGAAATGAAAAACAGGTGGTCATGATAATCAAATCAATAAGAAACCATAGATACACAACTGAAGCACAGGAAACTGAACAAAAACACATCAAACCCACCCAAAACAGAAACGAACACAGATTACCCATAACAATTGTCTGTTTTTGCTCAATTTTGCCAACGAAAAATATTAACTGTAAAGCCAGAGCAGAACTGTAGTGCATTTCCTAGCAACACACAGGTGTTTTTTTTCTGAATCCATGTTTTGAACGAGTTGGGCGAACCAATGATGCAATGAATCAGGCATTTGAACAAATCATATGAATGAATAACTCAATGACTAACTCATTTAGACATTTCCCATCACCTACTGGCAGTTTTAGTTTATTATTTAGAGTATAATTTCATTAAATATATATATAGGCGCAAAAAATGGTATGTCAATTCAGATGCTGCATCTGAAAACAAAACATGGTCATTGTTGGCATAAATTGGGGCGGCAGTGGCTCAGTGCCACAGTGGCTCATGTAGGTGTTCACAAAACCACAAACACCTACATGAACCACCAACCTTTCACAAACCGAAAGGTTGGTGGTTCTATCCCCGGTTCCACCTGACCAAGTGTTGAGGTGTCCATGAGCAAGACACCTAACCCCAGCTGCTCCCGACGAGCTGGATGGCGCCTTGCATGGCTGACACCGCCCGTCGGTGAATGAATGGGTGAATGTGAGGCAATATGTAAAGTGCTTTGGTGGCCATGGGTCTGTTGAAAACGCTATATAAATGCAGTCCATTTACCAAATGTTTATGTGTGATAAGTTCAACCTTAAATCAAATAAAATATTTAGTTCTAAATATAATTTTTGTAATATCTATTTGATGCTTTTCTCATTTAAGAAAACAATGAATTTAATTGATATTTTGGGGGTTATTTGATGTGTGATTAATTAGATCAATTAATCAGCATATCATGTAATTATTATTATTATTATTTTTTTAATAATCACTTGACATCCCTTAAACATGCCAAAAACAGGAAAACTGAGACAAACAAACTAAAATGCCTTCTCAAAACATATGGGAATGAACAGTGAAGCCACTTTTTTGACAGTCATGTATCATTAGTATATCCTTGTTATTCTGCATCATGTCACCCAAATATCCAGTAGTAGAGTCACATAGATCAAGCCAGTGCCAGCACAGGATGAGACTCAAGTGTGGACATCCACCCCAGGGAACAGCTGTCTTCCTTCCAACAACAAGAAATATAACAATTCATTGACCAGTACAGAGATGTCTTCTCCGAGACTAACCTGGCGATAGCAAAGTAATCCATCATGATATAATAACCCCACCAGGAATGATTTTAAAGCCTGATCTGGTGCCAGAGGCTCAGAGACACTATTAAGGAGGAGGTTGAGAGGAAGAAAAATCTAGGAGTCTTTGTGGAATAGCAAAGCGCTTGGTTGAGACACATTGTTGTCTGCTTCCAAAACCCAATGGCACCTTCTGGTCCCATGAACATTTCCACCAACACAATTAAGTTTGAGCTTGAGACCGTTACTCCTATTCTGAGTGGATGAGCTCATCTGGTGTCTGAGTAAGTCTAACTTTATTTCTGTTTTTAGGCTAAACAAAAGACAGGTGCCTTTTTCTTTCAGCTAAAGAGAAGACTTTCCCCAGGTCACCGACAGGATACTGGACGTTTCATGTCTGGTTTATTTGGGTCATAACCAGTGACATTTCAAACATACTGTATGTGACTGTCTACATGCCATCCACAGATGGAACAGCTTCTCTGGAAGGTGCTAGAAAAGTTAAGGAGGAATGTTCTCAGTCACAACTAGTCATATCCAAGCAAACTACTCTGAATTCCCAATTGACTGGGGTAGATACATTTTCTCTGATTGTAGGGAAATTACCATAGTTAATATTACCATTGTGAAGGTAGGGCCTAAATTTACTTGGGTTTATGACAAATTAGACTGTCCATGATAACTTGAAATATATCTATATTTTTTTTATGATTTGGGATCATTAAAATTATCATAGATGGAACATGCCAAAAACATGTTCCATCTAAACACAACTTGTTATCGGCATAAAATTATGCATTATTGACATGCAACAAAATGGGATGCTTCTTAGGTGTTTGCAAATCCTCGAAGATAGATATTTTTCTCATAACCCAGAAATCTCAAAGGACATCTCACTAAGGACTACTAGCTGCCTTAGGCAAAACTCATGAATATCTTTTAACCCCACAACTTTTGTCAAATCCAGTGACTATACTGTATTTTTTGCTCAGAAATGCACGAACCCTCAGGTGTCTATTTTGATTGATAAAAAACAACTGTACTTTTAAAAGAGATCAAACTGTACCTGAATTTCATCAGCTCTTGCTGTTCCGTTGTACAATATACATCAGATAATATAAAGTCAGTATCTATGGATCTGAGGTGATTGCACATTCACTGTGAACTGCTGCAATCCGCTCATCATACAGACATTTACCTTCACAGTTTCCCTCTGGCTAATTTCCTGAAGAATCATGTGGTATTTTGTGCATTTGTAATATATATATATATTTTTTTCTTTTTTTTTTCTTACTTCTATGTGGAAATGCAAAGTTACTAATTAAACTCTGCTGTAGTTTCTTCTCTCCTTGCTTTGGAGTTAATGGGGCCATAAAGAAAGTCTTATAAAACCTTTAAATGTGATGCCAAAACAAATCAAGGCTCGACCCCCTTGCAAACATACAGCTCTTGTGTGTTCCACCTATTTTTGGTGATCTCACAAGAACAAAATAATGGGTGATGCAGTCCGGGTGTCCACAATTCCCGATTATAACAAGCTACAGTTTCTGATCTGCTTTTCTTCGGAGTTAACGAGGCCACTATGAACTTTTTAAAAACTGTAAATGTCAAACATTTCTGAAATGTTTAGGAAATGGCAGTTTAAAAAGAAAATTTGACTAATTTTGATATGAAGATTTAATCCTTAAAACCACGAATGTTTCACTAATAATTTGTACATATTCGGGTCTTTAGTGACCCGATCTATATCTAACATGATCTCTAACTGCCGCAATAGTATAAAACTCTCCTAATATTTTAATAAAAATTACAAAAGAATAAAATAAAGCATATTTTGTTACCTTTTGAAACATGGAATGGTTCATATTGAGCAGATTATTATTTTAAGATATAATTTCGCCAGTACATTCAGGATGGCTCATATTCATGATCTCAAACATATTCACAAAACTATCATTTTCAACATCTTCAAAATCAATATTTTGAATACATCTCTGTCAGGTTCTTCACCAAATCCAAT